>NW_022437006.1:6267530-6284121 GCF_009761245.1 Sapajus apella
AGGGAGGCCGAGGCGGGTGGATCACGAGGTCAAGAGATCGAGACCATCCTGGTCAACATGGTGAAACCCCGTCTCTACTACAAATACAAAAATTCAGCTGGGCATGGTGGCGTGTGCCTGTAATCCCAGCTACTCAGGAGGCTGAGGCAGGAGAATTGCCTGAACCCAGGAGGCGGAGGTTGCGGTGAGCCGAGATCGCGCCATTGCACTCCAGCCTGGGTAACAAGAGCGAAACTCCGTCTCAAAAAAAAAAAAAAAATCCACTAGTATTTTGTACTTGGAATGAATTATCCATGACGGTTTTGTAAAATCATTTATCGGTAACTAGGAACCATTTCCTTGCTGAGTTATGCGTATCTTCCAAATGTTGACACATTTCATGGTAAAATATCAGAAATTATATTCATTGATATCACCACTAATCTTCTCAGAAAAGTACTTATTATACACAGAAGCTCTAAAGCTCATTGTTGCTACAAATTTTCAAAAATTCTAATTTCACTTGAATGATTATCACTGGCAACATATACTATCAAGTGCTTTCCTTGAAGTGATGTATTTCTTGAATATATTCATTTTTAAGAAAATATATGCTAAATATCCAAGTCTGAATAACTGTAGTTTGTCAGGTAGTCTTTCAAGTAAAAATGATATTCTATAAAAAAAAAAAAAAGACTAGTTCTGCTTGCAAAACAAACTACACATGTGCGTTCCCTTAACCACTATACTTAAGTATACAGTAGAAGTCCTTTATGTGTAGTTCCCATTTTGTCAGACAATATTTAAAACTGCATGAGATGTAATAAAATTAGTAAATTTTACTGCTTCATCAAGGATACTCTTAATTCGAACTGGCATTATTCTTACTGCATGCATGGACGTGCTGGTGAATATTACAATGAAGATAGCAATTTGGTGCCACCACTTTGATTCATGCTAAGGTGCTGGCAGTTTTACCCACCATTGCCTCTGCATCATCACAGTGAAAAAGGCAAATACATCTTAAAATTATTATAAAAACAGTTTGAACCTCACAGACTAACTAAAAAGATCTCAGGGACTCTTGGTGTCACTTAGACTACATTTTGAAAACCACTCTGATATCCAGACTATTCAAACACTAATTACTTGCAAAATTTACCCATAAACAATTAACCAGCATGAGTCCTCTAACATAAAGGGAGGACAAAGACAATCAAGAAACCTCCTAGAATAAGAAGTCTCTGAACAACTAAATGGTTGCTAGAAAGGCTCCTCAGATAGATAGGAGGCGACTCAGGAACCATGCATTTCATTAAAAAGGACTTACGGCCGGGCGCGGTGGCTCAAGCCTGTAATCCCAGCACTTTGGGAGGCCGAGGCGGGTGGATCACGAGGTCAAGAGATCGAGACCATCCTGGTCAACATGGTGAAACCCCGTCTCTACTACAAATACAAAAATTCAGCTGGGCATGGTGGCGTGTGCCTGTAATCCCAGCTACTCAGGAGGCTGAGGCAGGAGAATTGCCTGAACCCAGGAGACGGAGGTTGCGGTGAGCCGAGATCGCGCCATTGCACTCCAGCCTGGGTAACAAGAGTGAGACTCCGTCTCAAAAAAAAAAAAAAAGGACTTACGTAGATGGTTCTCAATTTTTTCTCCCATTCCTACACCAAAAGTCTAGGAGAATCAGTGTCAAACCTCAAATTTGAAGACAGAAGGCAAGTATGGCAAGACAACAACACTGAAAAGATTTTTATCAGATGATAGTTGGTTTAAGCTTCCTTCACAATGTGAATTTTATGGTTCACTTGTTACAGGAGCTGAAATAACTCGTTCTTTTTACCTAATTATAATGCTGTTTTCAATTACATACAACGTATTTTTTAATGAAGAAATTTCACATCTTCAGCCTACACGTAAGGAAAGATCTAATACCAAACCTCACATATAGAGCTTGGTACAGTCCAAAGTGGTTTTGACTTGCAAAACCATAAAATTCTAAAGAAACAAACAAAAAAAAAATGCATTTTACTCACCACCGTATGTCCAGTACCCAACTCAGCCCTTATATAAGATGCTCAATAAACATTTGCTAAATGCTGAATATTGAAATGGTTGATATGAAATATGAACGCAGGTTACCAAACTCATACTAGTATAACACCTAGCACTCTTTCTACTATGTAAAGTCTTTTTCACAGCTCTCTAAAATAACACCTATGAGAAACCTAAAGGACTGTTATAATATACTCTAAGAAAATGTAACATTACCTGTTACATTTGGATGCCTGGTATAAACTAGGTATTGTTTATTAATAGGTTCCCATTTAGACCACAGTTTAAAACCCAAACCAATGGTTCTATCTTTTTTATTTCTAAATATTTTCTATCTGAATTAAGCGATAAAGTAACTCTTTATTCCTAGGTGAAGTAGCAATAAGATACTAGTCTTAATTTAATCATCATACATTGATCATCACCCTCATACAGAATATTTTTAATATTTAATATCTCGTTTTCTCTGATGATTCATAATGTTTTTGGTTTTGGTTTTGGTTTTCTTGAGAGAGGGTCTCACTCTGCTGCCCAGGCTGGAGTGTAGCGGGGTGATCACAGCTCACGGCAACCTTGAACTCCAGGGCTCAAGGGATCCTCCCACTTCAGCCTCCTGAGTAGCTGGGACAACAGTCATGCACCATCACACCCAGCTATTTTTTATTTTTAGTAGAGACGAGGTCTCACTGTGTTGCCCAGGTTGGTCTCAAACTCCTGTCCTTAAGAAATTCTCCTGTCTCAGCCTCCCAAAGTGCTGGGCTTACAGGTATGAGCCACTGGGCCCAGCCAAGAATGATCTTTAATTTCCTAAATTTTCTTGGGTTTATATCTGAGACATTTCTTGTCTTTTAAGAAACTTCAGATACAAAGACTGTGTAGCATCTTGAAAATAATTTGTCACCACGGTATTTTCTTACCTTTAAAATTTTTTCTATCAGTTTGACATTTACTGTTTCTCACACAAAAGCACAATGTAAGAAGTTTTGGAGTGAGAGGTTGAAAAATTACCTGTTGGGTATAATGTTCACTATTTGAGTAATGGGTACACTAGAAGGCCAATCTCACCAGTCTGCAATATACCCAAGTAACAAACATGCACATGTACCCCAGAATCTAAAAATTAAAAATTGAGGAATTGAAACTACAACAAATCAAGTTTTATTTTGAAATACATGCCACAAATGTAACTTTATCCTACAGAAAGACATGACCTACCATGGATATAGCCAAAAAAATGAGCTTCTGTTGCAGCAAGAATTTGAACTTAATATTCTTTAAAGAAAAAAAGTATATTTTTGATAAAGACTTTAAAGGGGTCAGCATGGTGGCTCACATCTATAATCCGAACTCTTTGGGAGGTCAAGGAGGGAGGATCAATTGAGCTCAGGAGTTTGAGACTAGCCTAGGCAACATAGAGAAATCCACCATCTCTGCAAAAATGTAAGAAAATTAGCCACACATGGTGGTGTGCATCTGTAGTTCCAGCTACGCAGGAGTCTGAGGTGGGAGGATCCCTTGAGCCTGGGATTCAAGATACAATAAGCCTGGATGGTGGCACAGAACCCAGCCTGGGCAACAGAATGAGATCCTACCACAAAAAAGAAGAAAGGAAAGGGAAAAAAAAATGTAAAGGTAGAACAAGGACTCAATCTTCTCTGCAGGTTTAAACAGAAAAATGTTTTTTGAATGTCTAGAATGATTTAGATTTGGCCTCACATTTGACAATGAGGCAGAATCAGTTCAAAGGTCATTCTGACCCAAAGGATTCAAATCCCATCTGTGGGTCACACAAACAAATCATTAGCAAACTGCATCCTTCTGCTCTGCAGCTATCCAGTCCCAGCTTTAGTACTTGCCAACCTTACTCTGGAAATTACCCTGTTAATTAACATGTTAATTATCGAGAATCATTCCTTCCAACTACTGAAACTTGCTTCTCAGTAGCATTCTGCAGTCCTTTAATATTGTTTTTCTAACATGACCAGAGAGGAAAAAAATTAATATTCTGTGATGTAATCAACATCTTCTCTATTAACAATACTCTGTTTAACTGTTCTATACAAACATGGATTCCACCCTGAATTTCAGAAACCACTAGGAAAATAACAGATAACAGAGAAATTAGAGCTCTTCGGTTTAACTTAGAGCCAATATCAAAAGAGAAGAGATAATTCAGAGAGAGGAAGGAAGAAGCTGAGAGGGTCGTAGTGTAGAACACTTACTTTCAGGAACACAGTGTCCCTTAGATTTCTGGTGAGTTGCCCAGAGCCTCTTCAGTTTCAATCCAAATGACAATGCTTCTCTGAGTTCTCCTCAAGTAATGTTTCCACCACTAAAAATTGGATCTACAAGAGCTCAGATGTACCGGTAAAAAAAAAAAAATGTCAGGGGCCCCCATGTGGGCCTCAAGCCTCTTAAACTAGGCCCACTTCTCTGTCCTGGGCCAACTCCCCTGCGTACTATATTCCTTCTTCTTCCAGGTGCCAGGTATTCGGCCTGTTTCTTCTCTTCTGAGCTGCCACCACCTACTCTATTTCTCGGGGTTCCTCTAACCCCAAGACTGGCTGTGGAGTAGGACACCAGCTTCCCCCCTTCCTTGCTGTCCCTGCAAATAAACATATAGGCTCTTCTAGTTTCAGTATTTTTCTAATGGCTACAAGAAAATAGAGAGGGAACAACAAAAAGCAATAATATATAGTACCAGAGATTAAGATTATAATAGTCTATCCTTTAAGGTTCCTGCCTCCAAGAAACAAATTTTCTAAAAATTGCTTATTGAGCATTTTAAAAAGCCCAAAATACTAACATAGACATACAAATATACTCTAAACCAACTCCAACCTTACAGACATGAAGATGCAGTTTTTCAAAATACTTAAATCACAAATCACGGGTCCAAAAATAGTAACCACAATCACCTTAGCAAATACCTTTTTCTTTTTGGAGTGTTCTGTTGTAATTTCTTAAATTTAGCATATGTTTGAAAGTTTCCTTTTTAATATGAAAAATGTACAAAATATTTTACTCATTGTGGGAATATACAAAAAGCAAATAATTTACAAAAAGCAAGCATGTCAAAAGCAACGAACTTCACTAAGAAAATTTTCAAATACGTTATTGTCAACTATTCCTGTCTCTAAATTTTAAACTTAATAAAATTCTGTAAACAGTGTTTTAAAAAATCAAGATATCTCATTTTTTAGAAAACTAATATCTACTGAATATTTTTATATGTCAATATTATATATGCCCTCTTTTTTAAAGCAACAGTAAGAGATTAATATGCTTATTGTTATAGTTTCTAATGGATTTTGTATCTTCTCTAAATATTAAATACGATTAAGTATCTTCTCTAAATATTAAGTAATAAATCACATGATTATATTTAATTCAAAAGGTACCTTCCTATAAAAATCAAGGAGCTCGATAACTAAGTGCTGACAGATTCAGAATGCCGCTGACTGAATTTCCTGATTTTCTTTATCCACTTAATTCAAAGTCGTTTCTTAAAAGAGTTATTATACTGCAAGCTTACAATAAAATAAAGTCTGAAAATAGATATCTTTTCATCTCATTTGTCTAAGAGACTGCCATTTAATCAAACTAAAGATACACAGATACTTTCAGTAAAAATCTGTTCCTGTGACTGGGCTCATCTCCAACTACTTATTTATAAAATATTAGAGAACTGGAATAAAAAACACTAAATACCTTGATCTGACCCTTCCAGACGTCTATATAGAAAAAGAAGTTTAATATATTGTGTATTCTGTAATCAGGTACTTTTTTTTTTTTTTTGAGGAACGAAATTAAATTACATCCTTTGCTCCTAAAAGAGGATTTTATGGGTTTTCCTTGATCCCTACACAATGCAGCCAACATTTTTATACCCGGAGTGGGGAGAGGGGCATTACACCTAGCGATACGAATTAAATCGCAGTAGCTAATGCCTCCCTTAAATAATTTATTCTCTCTTGGCAGCAAAAAACGTTACAGCCTCTTCAATTATCCCTCACCACAAACCATCGCCTGGGTCGCGATCAATGTGACCCAGTTCCTATCGCAGCCACCACCTCCGTCTCGCCTCCTCCCGCCGGGTCTGCGATTGCCATGGGAGGGGGCGGCAGCCGCAGGGGCGTTCTCCGGTCGCCACCCCGCCGCGCCGGCGGCACGCGGGGCAGGCCCGGGACTCACCGAGTGGAGGTGCCCTTCCGCACATCGCACATCATGCACTTGAAGGCCTCCGCGCTGTTCCGGAAGGTGCAGACGCTACAGTCCCAATAACCCTCATCCGAGGACGGCTTCGGCTGCCGCTTCGGCCTGCAGGACACAACCCGGACACGACCCGGCGCGGGGTCACCAGCAGGCCGCGCCAGGCGCCCGGGTCCCACGGCCGCCCCCGCCCCGCCCCCCGCCCCAATTCCGCGACCCCCGCCCCGCGGGCCCCCGGCACGCCGCGCTCCGGCTCGACGGGGGAAGGGAGTCAGGAAGAGGCAGGGCGCGAGCGCGGCCGCAGTTGCCGCCGCCACAGCCCCTCTGGGCTGCCGCTCCGGCCGCTGCCGCCATCGCGGCTCCATTGTGGGGCGGCCGGCGCCGGCCCCCTCACGCGGCAGCACTCGTTCAGCAGCGGCGCCGCCCCCGTCCTCGCCCCGGTGCCCGGGCGGCGAGCGAGGCGGCCACCCGAAGCCCGGCGGCAGGGCCCTGCCGCCCGCACAGTCCGGGCCCCTGGGCCCGGGCGCTGTTACCTGGTGGGGCTCTTCTTGTCTCCCATGGCTTGGCTATCAACACACGCCGAGAGTCGCCGCTGCGGCCGCTCTGTTTGTCAATAAGGAGGATAATAAGCCGGGCGGAAGCGGGCGGGGGAGGAGAGAGGGAGGGGGCGGGGAAGGCCGCACCGCCGCGCTTCGGAGCCGCCGCCGGATCCCACGCAGCCTCCAGCTGTCGGGGAAACTCCTGCCTGGGCGCACGTGACCCGCGCCGGCCAACCAGCGGCCGCGCCGGAGACTTCAAACGCGGCCAGCGCGGCCCAGCACCCGCGGCGAGTTCGCCGGCGAGCCGTGCGGGGGTGGCCGCGGCGGCCTTGGCCGCAGGCGCCGCCTCTCCGCGCTGTTCCCCCACCCACCCTCGGCATCCTGGGCTGCCAGGGACTGCCGCGCGCTCCAGAGCCCGCCTGAAAAGGAAAACGTCTGCCCCACCGACTGGCAGGGAATGCTCCGTCATCCCGTGCGAAGCTTGGTCCAAGGTGGGGCCGGTCGGCGTTCGGAGGCCTGTCCAGGGCTGGACGGAAGTGCCAGCCGGGGGTCTCTAGATGGAACGACTTTCCTGGCCTCTGCAGTCCTCGGCTACTCAGCCCCCGCCTGCGAGATACCAGGGGGAAGGCGTGAACCAACACGCAGCGCCATTGCTAGGTGCCTTAAAGCACTGTCTGGTTTATGCACACAGTTGATCTAACAAGTAAGGATTATCACCCCTAACTTAGAGGAATCGAAACCTAGACTCAAGAGAGGTTAGGTGACTTCCTCTAGGCTACATAATCAAAAAATTACAAAGTCAGAAGTCTAACTCTGCTTTAATTTCAAACGCGCCCTTTTGGCCTCTCAGGCCTCTGCAGTAGCTGCTTTTAAAAGAAACCGAGTACA
The DNA here is from genome assembly GCF_009761245.1 of Sapajus apella. NCBI lineage: Eukaryota > Metazoa > Chordata > Mammalia > Primates > Cebidae > Sapajus > Sapajus apella. Next base: position 6,275,205 of record NW_022437006.1, read on the forward strand.
TACTCATAAGGCCTTTTTAAATATAAGGAATTTGCATGTGCCTTCAAGGATGTCTGCTAACAAAACAACACTTTCCCAGGTCTCTTTACCGCAACATACGAAAGATCCTCATACTCTAGACTATAGCAACAGCCATCTAACTGGTCTCTGAAGCTCCACTTCCACCTCCCCAATCTATCAAGTAATCCACAACCAGATTAATAATAAAATGCTGTTTATACTATGCCACAACTCTCATCAAGAACTGCTAACGACTCCCACACTCCTTAGCCTGGCATTCAAAGGCTTCACACATTTCCCCTACCTCTGCATCCCTCTACCATAAGAAAAGCTACCGCTTGACAAAAACCTGCAGATTAAACTCATTCTTTCTCTTACCAGAACCCTTCTTTCATGCACATGGGTTACTTCTGCATGAAGTATATCCCTCTTTAACTGTTCTGTTTGCATATTTCTAGGTTTATATCAAGTCCGAATTCATGTAAAATGATAATTTTATAGCTACACTGCAAAGGAAATAGTGCAGTCAGAAGTCCAGGGTTCTCAGCCTGCTTCCCCTGTTTCGCAGCTTATAGACTTTGGAAGTATTACTTAATTTCTGTAATTCTCAACTCTTTCATATTCTGAATGGCATATATATGAAGTTGTTGTGCGATTAATAATAAAGTAACATTTTTTTTTTTTGGCCGGGTGCGGTGGCTCAAGCGCATAATCCCAGCACTTTGGGAGGCCGAGGCGGGTAGATCACCTGAGGTCAGGCGTTCCAGCCAACACGGTGAAACCCCCGTCTCTACTGGAAAAAAAAAAAAAAAAATTAGTCTGGCATGGTGGCTGGTGGCAGGCACCTGTAATCCCAGCTACTCGGGAGGTTGAGGCAGGAGAATTGCTTGAATCGGGGAGGTGGAGGTTACAGTGAGCCTAGATCACGCCACTGCACTCCAGTCTGGGCTACAGAGCGAGACTGCGTCTCTAAATAACCTTTTTTTAAGCGCTATGTGCCAGGCACTTTGTAAACCCCTGTACGTAATATGCATTTACAAAGTACAGGGATTTATAAAGTGCATACTCAAAGTACTATGCGTACTCAAAGTACTATGCACATGGTCTCATCAACTGCAGATGCTCTTCGATTTAGAATGGGGATGCTTCCCGATAAATCCATTTTAAATAAAAAATATCGAAAATCGCCGGGCGCGGTGGCTCACGCCTGTAATCCCAGCACTTGGGAGGCCGAAGGCGGCGAATCACGAGGAGAGATCGAGACCATCCTGGCCAACATGGTGAAACCCCTTCTCTACTAAAAATACAAAAATTAGCTTTGGTGTGGTGGCGCGCGCCTGTAGTCCCAGCTACTCAGGAGCCTGAGGCAGAAGAATGGCTCAAAACCGGGAGGCGGAGGTTGCAGTGAGTCGAGATCGCGCCTGGCGACAGAGCGAGACTCCGTCTCAAAAAAAAAAAAAAAAATTCGTAAATCGAAAATGCATTTAATACACCGGTTAAACCCATCGTAAAGTAGAAAAAATCGTTAAGTCGAGCCATTGTAAATCCGTGGTCTAGCCCTTCCTTTTAAAGACAAGGAAGTTAGGGCCCAGGTTAAATGGTTTTTCTTTAATGAGCAGACTAGGGTTAGAGCTCAAGTATCCTATTCGTCTTTCACCACGCCTTCTTTCTGATTAACCAAATCACCGCATTTACAGCAGTCTCTAAACTTATTTTGCTCTCTGAAGTTTTTGCAAATGTAGCTTCTGATGATTCAGACCCGAATTCAGAAACCCAGAAACCGTGAGGAGTATGGTTGAGGAACCTATACAAGAGAACGAGATTTAAGGCCTGGTCTTTAACCTCTCAGTATTGCGGTGGGTAAACTCAGTTAAGTGTCTTTTTTTTCATATGTAAAATAAAGGAGTTAAAACTATTACCACAACTAAGGTCCCTTACAAGCCTAAGGCATTGTGATGGTTTTAAATTCCTGAACCGGATGGATCTTCAAAAAGACTGACAAGAACTGCTCTACTTGCAAAAGTGATGGCAACAATGTATTTTTTAAAAAGCAAGCTAAATCAAGCACTCTTAAAAAAAATCCGCCAGGCTGCAAATCACCATTTCACTAGATTATAACCTCCATCACTGGAAAGTAAGCAGCACCTCTGAATCATGAACAAAAAGGACAAGAACTTTTGTTTGTTTTTTTTCTTTTCTTTCCTTTCTCAGAGACAGGGTTTCACTGTGTTGGCCCAGCTAGTCTCGAACTTCTGACCTCAAGTGATCCACCCGACTCTGACTCCCAAAGTGCTGGGATTAGCGGCATGAGCCACCATGTCTGGCCCGAACTTTTGTTGTCTTTATTGCTGTGTCTCCAGCCCCCAAGAACAGTGTGATACATAGTGGGTACTCAATAAATATTCTGAGAATAAATATATCTACTTATAGCCAGGTTAGCGTGCACCTGTTTTCCCAACCACTTGGGATGTTGAGGCAGGAAGATAATTTGAGCCCAGGAGTTCGATACCAGCCTAAGCAACATAGCAAGACCCTGTTTCTAAAATAAATAATCAATAAGTTTAATTGTGGTTTTGTTGTTGTTGCTGTTGTTGTTGTTTTAAAAAAAGAGACGGGGTCTCACTATGTTGCCCAGGCTGGAGTGCAGTGGCTATTCACAGGCGCGATCCCACTACTGATCAGCACAGGAGTTTTGACCTGCTCCGTTTCCGACCTGGGCCGGTTCACCCTTCTTTAGGCAACCTGGTGGTCCCCCGCTCCTGGGAGGTCATAATATTGATGCCGAACTTAGTGCGGACACGATCGGCATAGCCCAGAACTCCTGGGCTCAAGAGATCCTCCAGCCTCAGCCTCCCAAATAGCTGGGACTACAGGCACGCGCCACCGCGCCCAGCATTCACTTGTGTTACAATTCTTGAATGAGATTTTTTTCTTTCCTATTGGAATTTACAAACTGTTAAGCATATTGCATAACGTGGATGGTCAGTAAATGCCGGAATTAACATTTATCCTTCAAAATGAACTTTACAACTGTGCACATCCTTGTCGATGAACCAGGAACCTACTTTTTGTGGAGCACAGATATGCCCTTGCACGATACTAACTGCCTCCCACTTATTGGTGTTTCTCTTAAAAAAAAAAAAAAAAAACTCTGCCTCTACTAGGCTTTCACGGAGACAGTAATACAGGAGCTACTCCTCCCATTTCACCACAAAAAGTCACATCTTTCCTAAAGTGTTTCTCTACTAGCTGTAAGAGTGGCTGATGTAGAGAATAAAGATCTTTTTATTACTAGAGTGGCCCAGGTGCTTACCCAAGCAGGTGTCTTTTCAATACGTTAACAGAGTTCAGTACTTTAGAAATGTAATTCATTAGGGTCACTTGTAAAGTGACTCAAAGACTAACCATCGTTTTAACAATTTAACAATAAAGTGTTGAAATTTTCTGATAATTTACTTTTCTTTTTTTCCTTTTTTGAGACAGTCTTACTCTGTTGCCCTGCTGGAGTATGGTGGTGCAATCGTAAGTCACTACAGCTTTGAACTCCTGGGCTCCAGCGATTCTCCTGCCTCAGCCTCCCAACGTGCTGGGATTCCAGGCGTAAGCCACTGTGTCTGGCTTTACTTTAATTTTTAAAAGGTAAATGAGGGCGAGCACAGTGGCTCATGCCTGTAATCGCAATACTTTGGAAGGCTGAGGTGGGCGGATATCTTGAGCTCAGGAGTTCAAAACCAGCCTGGGTGTTATGAGGAAACCTGTCTCTACAAAAAATACAAAAATTAGCCTGGCATGGTGCCATGCACCTGTAGTCCCAACTACTTGGGAGGCTGAAGTGAGAGGATCGCTTGAATCCAGGAAGCAGAGGTTGCAGTGAGCCAAGATCACACCACTGCACTCCAGCCTGCGTGGCAGAATGAGGCTCTGTCTCAAAAAAAAAAAAAAAAAAAAAAAAAAAAAAAGTAAAGTAATCTTTACTTTTCCCAGTTGCCGAGGAAGCTGAGAGCTGAGGCAGGGAGGATCGCTTGAACCGAGGAGCTGTGGGCTGTGGTGTGCTATGCTAATCGGGTATCCGCACTAAGTTCTCCATCAATACGGTGACTCCCCAAGAGTGAGGGGCCGCCAGGTTGCCTAAGGAGAGGTGAACTAGTCCAAGTCAGAAACTAAGCAGGTTAAAACTCCTGTGCAGGGCCTCGGTGACTCACACCTATAATCACAGCATTTGGGAGGCCGAGGTGGGCCAATCACCTGAAGTCAGGAGTTCAAGACCAGACTGGCCAGCATGGTGAAACCCTGTCTTTACTAAAAAATACAAAAATTAGCTGGGCATGGTGGCAGGCACCTGTAATCCCAGCTACTTGGCAGGCTGAGGCAGGAAGACTTGCTTGAACCCGGGAGGTGGAGGTTGCAGTGAGCTGAGACAGCCCCACTGCTCTCTAGCCTGGACAACAGAGCGAGACTCCCCCGTGATCACCAAAAAAAAAAAAAACTCATGTCATGCTGATCAGCTGTGGGATCATGCCTGTGAATAACCACTGCACTCCAGCCTAGGCAACATGGTGGGACTATGTCTCTATAAAATAAATAAATTAAAATCAAAGTAATCCCTAGGCCACTGATATAATAATATCCATTTCCATTCCAGTATGCTTCCTAGGAGAGACTGGAGTAGGTACTGAAATTGTGCGTGTGATCCTGTGCACAGATGAACAGTAATCTCTTCTCTCTGGAGATGAATTTAAAAATTGAGAGCCTGTCTTAGATCGAGACAGTGTGGTCCAGGTACAGTGGTTCATACATATAATCCCAGCACTTTCAGAGGCCAAGGCAGGAGGATCTCTTGAGCTTAGGAGTTCAAGACCTGCCTGGGCAACATAGTGAGACTTCATTTCTACTAAAAATAAAAAACACAGGCTGGACATGGTGGCTCATGCCTCTAATCTCAGCATTTTGGGAGGCCAAGGTGGCTGGATCATGAGGTGAGGAGATCGAGACCATCCTGGCTAACACAGGGAAACCCCGTCTCTACTAAAAATACAAAAAATTAGCCAGGTGTGGTGGCACGCGCCTGTAGTCCTAGCTACTCAGGAGGCTGAGGCAGGAGAATTGCTTGAACCCAGGAGGCGGAGGTTGCAGTGAGCAAGATCGCGCCACTACACTTCAGCCTAGGCAACAGAGCAAGACTCCATCCCCCCTCACCCCCCCCCCCCCCCCCCCCCCCCCGCCAAAAAGCAAACAAAAACAAAAACGTTAGCCTGGTGTGGTGGTGCACATCTGTAGTCCCAGCTACTTGGGAGGCTAAGGTGGGAAGATCACTTGAGCCTGGAAAGTCAAGGCTGCAGTGAGCTATGATAGTTCCACTGCACTGCAGCCTGGGCAACGGAGTGAGACCGTCTCAAAAAAATAAAAATAAAAAAAGGAAACTGACAGCGGGATCTCAGAGACCCTGGATCTTCTGGTTAGTTTTGAGTCTTTTAGTCAACATAATAACAATAAAAACTATGTATCAATGTTGTGTATAGTTATTAGGCAACAGGAGCTAATACCTGAAAGGAGAAGTATCATCTTGTTTATTAACCGGAATTTGAAAGAAAATGGGGTACCTATGGGAGAAATAAGCTACAAACCTTCCCTGAGAGCAGCAACTCCAAGTATAATAGTAAGCTACAATGGTAAAACCAATCACATTTTGAAAGATGGATTTGTGTGGTTTTTGTTTGGATGGCTGGTATCTAATTTTGTTAGTTATAAAAGTTATATATCACCAGTTGTACAGTATTTGTTTTCTAGGGTACCATAACAAAGTACTGCAGACTAGGAGGTAGAAGGAACAAAAATTTATTTGCTCACAGTTCTGAAACCTAGAAGTCTGAGGTCAAGATGTCAGCAGGGTGATTTCTTCTGAGTCCTCACTCCTTGGCTTGGAGATGACCTGCTCTGTCTTGCTCTCTGTCTCGCGTGGTCATCTCTGTGTGTGTGTCTGTGTCCTAACCTCTCCTTCTTATAAGGATACTAGTTATTGGATTAGGGTTACCCTAATGACCACATTTCAATTTAATCACATCTTTAAAGACTCCAAATACAGTCACATTCTAAGATACTGGGGAATTCCTAGAAAGAGACAGGTAAAATTGAAAAAATAAAAATTAAATTAAAAAGATACTGGGGAGGTAGGACTTTAACATATGAATTTGAAGGGAGGGAAAGACACAGTTCAGCCCATAATATTAGTGTCAAGTTCAGCAAATATATATGTATGTAAATTAACATGGCCAGTGCCTTGTTATAATACTCCTGGTTCACAATCCTTATCTGGAACCCTTAAAGCTGGATATGTGTTGTAAGTAAGGCATCTGGGAATTTTCAAAAGGCAGTTGACACAAAAACTACATAATTGCCTAACGCTCCGAGTGGGTTCTGAGATAGTGCCTTTTAATCAAACACACTAATATTTCTGAAAAACATAAATATTCATACTAAGTGGGAAAATTAACGTCTATAAATCATCTCACATCCCTTCTACTCAGGTTTTGCTGCTAAATGATAAAAGGTCAAGTAAAATATAAAAAAAGCTTTCGCCTGTCCGGCGCCACCTGCCCAGTGCCTGTCCCCAGACTGAGGCCCAGCACTCTTCGCCCGTGCCCATCACCAGCGCCGCCAGCATATCTGACAAACTGCCCTGCAAAGTCGCTGACATAGACCTGGCTGCCTGGTCCAGGAGAACTGGATGCCGGGCCTAATGCGCATGCGTGAGCGGTACTCAGCCTCCGAGCCACTGGAGGGCGCCCGCTTCGCTGGCTGCGTGCACTAGAACGTGGAGACGGCCGTCCTCACTCAGACCCTCGTCCCCCTGGGTGCTGCGGTGCAGTGGTCCAGCTGCAACAGCTCCACCCAGGACCAGGCCGCGACTGCCAAGGCTGGCATTCCAGTGTATGCCTGGAAGGGCGAAACGGACCAGGAGTGCCTGTGGTGCCTTGAGCAAATGCTGTACTTCAAGGACGAGCCCCTCAACTTGATTCTGGATGACGGGGTCAACCTCACCAACCTCATCCACACCAAGTACCCGCAGGTCCTGCCACGCATCCGAGGCATCTTCGAGGAGACCACAACCGGGGTCCACAGCCTCTACAAGATGATGGCTAATGGGATCCTGAAAGTGCTTGCCATCAACGTCGACTCCGTCACCAAGAGTAAGCTTGACAACCTCTATGGCTGCCCGTAGTCCCTCATACATGGCATCAAGCGGGCCACAGACGTGATGATGCCAGCAAGATAGTGGTGGTAGCAGGTTATGGTGATATGGGCAAGGGCTGTGCCCAGGCCCTCCGGGTTTCAGAGTCCGTCATCATCACCGACATTGACCCCATCATTGCACTGCAGGCCGCCATGGAGGGCTATGAGGTGACCGCCATGGATGAGGCCTGTCAGAAGAGCAGCATCTTTGTCACCACCACAGGCTGTGTTGACATCATCCATGGCTAGCACTTTGAGCAAATGAAGGATGATGCCATCGCATGTAACACTGGACACTTTGATGTGGAGATCGATATCAAGTGGCTCAACGAGAGTGCTGTGGAGAAGGTGAACATCAAGCCGCAGGTGGGCCAGTACCAGCTAAAGAATGGGTGCCATATCATCCTGCTGGCTAAGGGTCGGCTTGTCAATCTGGGTTGTGCCATGGGCCACTCCAGCTTCATGATGAGAAGCTCCTTTGCCAACCAGGTGATGGCACAGACAGAGCTGTGGACCCACCCAGACAAGTACCCCATTGGGGTTCACTTCCTGCCCAAGAAGCTGGATGAGGCAGTGGCGGAAGCCCACCTGGGCAAGCTGAACGTAAAGTTGACCAAGCTGACTGAGAAGCAAGCCCAGTACCTGGGCATGTCCCGTGATGGCCACTTCAAGCCAGATCACTACTGTTACTGAGAGTCAGGTATGCGCTTCGCCTTCCAGCTGCTATCCTTGCCTAGGCTCTCCCTAAGAGTAAAGGGCATTAACTTTGCAAATGGTTTGTCAGTATCTCCCATCAACTCTCTGGGGCCGGTCACTCAGTTTTTGGCCTCTGAGCAGCCCTCATACGGTTCCAAATGTGGCAGCGGCAACTGAGAGGCCCCTCCTCAGGCCCTGGGCATGATGGAGGTACCAGCCGCAGGGAACCATGAGCTCAGTGGTCTTGGAACTGCTAAGTCAGTCCTTCCTTAGCATCAAAGTCAGTAGTGGAGTCACAGAGCCCATATATTTTGCCATCCAGGCCTTCACCTGGTCTGTGGACTTACCTGTGTGGTTGGTTTACAGGTCCAGTGGCTCCTCAGCTCATGACAGATGAGAAGGAGCTATACCGAAGGGCAAAGAGGAACTGTTGTTTGAATTTTCCTGAGAGCCTGGCTTAGTGCTAGGCCTTCTCTTAAACCTCATAACAATGAGGTTAGTACTTTTAGTTCCTATTTTATAGGAGTTAGAATAGACTGTTAAGGAGAAAATGAGAAAGAACAGAGAAGTGACAGCCAGAGGTTGAGAGGGGCCAGAAAACACAAAGGCAGACATAGATCTGCCACCACTTTGTAGCCAGATGGTTCCTATCACAACTCTGGGTCAAAAAGAGAATAACTTGACCTATAATGTTTATAATGTTAAAAGAAAGCTGGGGCCGGGCGCGGTGGCTCAAGCCTGTAATCCCAGCACTTTGGGAGGCCGAGGCGGGTGGATCACGAGGTCAAGAGATCGAGACCATCCTGGTCAACATGGTGAAACCCCGTCTCTACTAAAAATACAAAAATTAGCTGGGCATGGTGGCGCGTGCCTGTAATCCCAGCTACTCAGGATGCTGAGGCAGGAGAATTGCCTGAACCCAGGAGGCAGAGGTTGCGGTGAGCCGAGATCGCGCCATTGCACTCCAGCCTGGGTAACAAGAGCGAAACTC
>NW_022437006.1:6284221-6285886 GCF_009761245.1 Sapajus apella
AAAAAAAAAAAAAAAAAAAAAACAATGTTGATGAATAATTTATAACAAGAAGCAATCTTTATGTTGTAATGTTAAGTGAAAAATGCAGAATCTAAAATGGATAAATATATAAAAAGCATAGAAAACAGATTATAAGGAGACCTAAATATTAATGGTGACTTGTCAGTCTCTCAATTTCTCTTTTCTTTCTTTTCTTTTTCTTTTTTTTTTTTTTTTTTTTGAAATAGAGTCTTGCTCTTGTCACCCAGGCTGGAGTGCAATGGCACAATCTTTGCTCATTGCAACCTCTGCATCTTGGGTTCAAGTGATTCTCCTACCTCAACCTCCCAAGTAGCTGGGATTACAGGAGCCTGCCATCACGCCCGGCTAATTTTTTGTATTTTTAGTAGAGACAGCGTTTCACCAGGTTAATCAAGCTGGACTTGAATTCCTGACTTCAGGTGATCCACCCGCCTTGGCATCCCAAAGTGCCAGGATTACAGGAGTGCGACACCGTGCCTACTTTTGTGTGTGTGTGTGTACACATTTAGTTTTATTGTAACAAAGCAACTTGTACACTTTTAACATTTAAAGCTGAGCATAAACTTTCCTGTCCAGTGAAACAAAAAGAAAACTTAAAAATAAACAGGAACAAAATTACAATAGAGAATGTCAATTCCAAATAAGATCCTACAGGTTCTGCTGATTCTCCCATTGAGTGGCAGAGCTCAAGTCATCATTAGGAGAGAATTTATTTTAAAAGTGTCATCTTAAGCTGCAAGGATGTCTGTCAAATGTTACAATTAAGTATGCCAAAGGAGAAGCCATGTTGTCAAAATGCCCATTTAACCCACCCAAGCATCTCAAACCCACCCTTTGCTGATCTTCTATAATCCCATTTCTTTAAGTTTTTTTTTCTTTTTTTAAACAAGAGAAAGTAGACAGAAACATGTTGGTAAATGCTAACTGTCCATATTCACATAGAGACACAGTATACTCTCTGAGCCTAACATCCAGAGAAGGGAGGAAAAAAAGCTAGAATTCTATTCACTACTACACGGGGGCCTAGCATCGTCCAGCTTCCAGCAGAGCGAAGGGAGCAGGTTTTTCTTTTTTCCCACAGAGCTTGGTGGTGTTGATTCCATAGAGTTTTGTTCAGGCAGGAAGGGATAAAAATCAATTTCAAACAGAAAGGGGTAGAGACTCTTTTTTCCATTGTATTCTGCTCAAGATATTTCCCTCAAAATAAGTTGAGAACCATGGTGTAGAGAAAAGAGACCTCAAAAACAGGGTGACTGAGCACAAGAGGGGAAAAAAAAAGACTGCAACTTGTTCCAGGGATCAGAGAAATTTTTTAAAAAGGAAGGTTGGAATCCATCAGTGTTCTATTAGTCATCTTCTCCTTCATCCTCTTCTCCTTCCTCCCCTTCATCATCATCTTCATCTTCTTCACCTTCATCCTCATCCCCCCCTTCATCAATATCTTCTAATCCTTCCTCCTTTTCATCATCATCTTCTTCTTCTTCTTCTCTTTCTTCATCATCCATATTGGGAACCAAGTAGTATTGTAGTGGGTTTAGCCAAATATCATCTTTGATGACCTCTCCTGACTCATCAGCACCTGCATCAGAATGGTCAGTAAACCAGGTAAAGAAGCTGCCTGGTTCCTCATGCTGCCTCTTCCTG
>NW_022437006.1:6285986-6307581 GCF_009761245.1 Sapajus apella
TTCTTACTTCTCTCATGTCTTTCTTTTTTTTTTTTTTTTTTTTTTTTGAGACAGAGTTTCGCTGTTGTTACCCAGACTGGAGTGCAATGGCACGATCTCGGCTCACCACAACCTCCGCCTCCTGGGTTCAAGCAATTCTCTTGCCTCAGCCTCCCAAGTAGCTGGGACTATAGGCGCGCACCACCATGCCCAGCTAATTTTTGTTTCTTTTTGAGACGGAGTTTCGCTCTTGTTACCCAGGCTGGAGTGCAATGGCGTGCTCTCGGCTCACCGCAACCTCCACCTCCTGGGTTCAGGCAATTCTCCTGCCTCAGCCTCCTGAGTAGCTGGGATTACAGGTACGCGCCACCATGCCCAGCTAATTTTTTGTATTTTTAGTAGAGACGGGGTTTCACCATGTTGACCAGGATGGTCTCGATCTCTTGACCTCGTGATCCACCCGCCTCGGCCTCCCAAAGTGCTGGGATTACAGGTGTGAGCCACCGCGCCCGGCCGTAATTTTTGTATTTTTAGTAGAGACGGGGTTTCAACATGTTGACCAGGATGGTCTCGATCTCTTGACCTCGTGATCCACCCACCTCGGCCTCCCTAAGTGCTGGGATTATAGGCATGAGCCATCACGCCCGGCCCAAACTTTATTTTCAAAGTAAGGATTTTCATCAAAAATAAAAATCTATTCTGTAACCTGATTTAGTATCTTCAAATTCTGTCACTTCAACTCTGGTCAAATAATGCAGTGCCTCTTCGTCTTCCTCCCCAAGCAGTGCAGACACTTGTGGATGGTTGACAAATGTTGTTACCCAAAAATTTGGAATTTTGGCGATCAATTTAGACCTCTTCTGAAAAAATGGTTGGCGGAGTTTGTTATATTTCTGTTCTACTTTCAAAATCTCCTCACTGGCTTGTTCATTAAGTCTGTGTTTCATTTTGTGCTACATCAATGTGTTCAATTGCTTCTTGCTGTTCTTTTTTTCCCTTCTTCGGCAAACCTGCAGAGGCCCATGTCTCCTCCAGTCCCAGACCAGGAGATGGTCTTGGTTTCTTCTTTTAAGGCAGGAGGGGAGACTGGCATTTGGGGGCTATGCTGCTGGGGAAGTCCGAGAACCAGAGCACAAGTCTTCTCACTCGTGTAGAAGCAGGCAGAACCCTCTTTTTTTTTTTTTTTTTTTTTTTTTGAGATGGAGTCTTGCTCTGTAGCCCAGGCTGGAGTGAAGTGGTACAATTATGACTCACTGCAGCCTTAACTTCCCAGACTCCACCAATCCTCCCACCTCAGCCTCCCAATTAGTTGGGACCACAGGTGAAAAAAAATTCAGTCACAGTCTTAGCTGAGTTTCTGTTACCCAAAGACTAAATGTTGTATTTTAACCTCCAATAAAACTTATATTAAGTAATAAAAGGAAAAAGAGGAAGAATATAATAGTACATACTTACAAATACACACACATACATGCACACACAAGCAATGAAGAAAACATATGTAGCTGCTACGTCCTCCTTTCTTTAACTAGTCATGGGACCACAGTTGTTAGCTTTAACTGTGTCCCATTAATCATTCCTTGTTTTTCCTTACTTCAGTCAAGCCCTTAGCAAGGCTTAGATCTTTCCTGATGAGGCTTCATTTGCATTTCTTTGACATAGTCGTTTTCATCCTTATTTATCTTTAGTTTGGTGGCATGAAGAGTACTAAATATCCAAATGGCAGTTTCATCTTCCAATTCAATAGAACCATTGTTGTGGCGTTTCATGAAAGCATTTCTATTCTGGGAATCAAGACCTCCAGATTATTAAAGTGCAATTCTATGGGGATGGAAAGCAAAATTTCTGCAAGTAGCCATAATAGTGAGAAGAGCCACTCTCATTTCCATCTTTTTTGTTTTGTTTGTTTTTTGGAGTCTTTTTCTGTTGCCCAGACTGGAGTGCACTGGCAAGATCACCGGTCACTGCAACTTCCACCTCCGCAGTTCAAGCCATTCTCCTGCCTCAGCCTCCCGAGTAGCTGAGATTACAAGCATGCACCACCACGCCTGGCTAGTTTTTGTATTTTTAGTAGAGACGGGGTTCCTCCATATTGGCCAGCCTGGTCTCAAACTCCTGACCTCAAGTGATCCTCCTACCTCAGCCTCCCAAAGTGTTGGGATTGCAGACATGAGCCATAGTGCCTGGCCCCATTTCCATCTCTTGATTACTGTATTTATTCTGGCTGTGGGAAAGACAGCACCACATGTTGGTCTCTGATTCAAAGCACACACTGCATCTTGGAAGATAGCATGGCATTCTGTTTTGTTTTGTTTTTTTTTTCCCATTTATTTTATTGCATTTTAGGTTTTGGGGTACATGTGAAGAACATGCAAAATTGTTGCATAGGAACACACGTGGCAGTGTGATTTGCTGCCTTCCTCCCCATCACCTACATCTGGCATTTCTCCCCTTGTTATCTCTTCCCAGCTCCCCACCCCCCACTGTCCCTCCCCATTTCCCCCCAACTGACCCCAGTGTGTAGTGCTCCCCTCCCTGTGTCCATGTGTTCTCGTTGTTTAACACCCGCCTATGAGTGAGAACATGCGGTGTTTGATCTTCTGCTCTTCTGTCAGTTTGCCGAGAATGATGGTTTCCAGGTTCATCCATGTCCCTACAAAGGACCCAAACTCATCGTTTTTGATGGCTGCATAATATTCCATGGTGTATATGTGCCACATATTCCCTATCCAGTCTATCATCGATGGGCATTTGGGTTGGTTCCAGTCTTTGCTATTGTAAACAGTGCTGCAATGAACATTCGTGTGCACGTGTCCTTATAGTAGAACGATTTGTAATCCTTTGGATATATACCCAGTAATGGGATTGCTGGGTCAAATGGAATTTCTATTTCTAGGTCCTTGAGGAATCGCCACACTGTCTTCCACAATGGTTAAACTAATTTACACTCCCACCAACAGTGTAAAAGTGTTCCTATTTCTCCACATCCTCTCCAGCATCTGTTGTCTCCAGATTTTTTAATGATCGCCATTCTAACTGGCATGAGATGGTATCTCAATGTAGTTTTGATTTGCATTTCTCTGATGACCAGTGATGATGAGCATTTTTTCATATGTTTGTTGGCCTCACGTATGTCTTCTTTTGTAAAGTGTCTGTTCATATCCTTTGCCCACTTTTGAATGGGCTTGTTAGTTTTTTTCTTGTAAATCTGTTTTAGCTCTTTGTAAATTCTGGATATCAGCCCTTTGTCAGATGGGTAAACTGCAAAAATTTTTTCCCATTCTGTTGGTTGCCGATTCACTCTAATGATTGTTTCTTTTGCTGTGCAGAAGCTGTGGAGTTTGATTAGGTCGCATTTGTCTATTTTGGCTTTTGTTGTCAGTGCTTTTGGTGTTTTGGTCATGAAGTCCTTGCCTACACCTATGTCCTGAATGGTTTTGCCTAGATTTTCTTCTAGGGTTTTTATGGTGTTAGGTCTTACGTTTAGGTCTTTAATCCATCTGGAATTAATTTTAGTGTAAGGTGTCAGGAAGGGGTCCAGTTTCTGCTTTCTGTACATGGCTAGAGCATGGCATTCTTTCAGGACATTGTCTGTAAACCAGCTGAGTCTTCAGTAGGCCATTATACTCTTCTACTAGGCCAGATATTTCTGGGTGAAGGAATACGTGGTATGACCAGTGAATTTTTTGGGCATAATCGCATCGTTGCGTTTCTTTTGCCGTGAAATAATCACAAGCACTGTTGTGCAGAATATAATGAAAATCAATAAGGTATTTTATGAGTCCATGAATAGTGGTGCCAGCATTATAGGCAGAGAAGGCAAGTCCATAACCAGAATATGTGTCTATTCCAGTGAAAAGATCTCCGTTCGCTTTCATGAGGGAAACAATCCAATATAATCAACCGACCACTAGGTGGCTGGCTGACTTGTCTCTCCAAGGCCCAGTGTTGGTTTGTGCTGTTGGCTAGTTATTATTGTTAGCAGTAGCAATGTAGCTGGGCTACAAGGTCAGCCTTTGTGAGAAGATCATTATTGCTGAATCCATACAGAGCCCCTATTCTGGACAATATGACCAGTTTGCACATGAGTCCATTGAAAAATCACTAGGGTGGCTAGGGAAAGTGGCTGACTGATGTCAACAGAATGAGTCACTTTGTTCATCTGATCATTAAGTTTCCTTATCAGATGGTTCACTTTGGTGAGTATCTATGTGGGGCACAAATATATTCACATGGAGTGTTTCAACCATCCTGTAAGGTCCATCCACATACCTCTTCCTTAGATCTTCTTGTATCAATCTTCTAACCTTGTCCTCTCTTGAGTCCTTGATCATCCAGCCCAAATGTTAGCAACTGCCCATGGATCAACAATCCATACTTCTGACCATGTTTCAGTCCAGACAAGGTGGACAACCAAACATGTTGGTCTAAATTATGCTTATTAGGATAATTTCCCTTTGCTACTGTCCATCAAGGTCACCTCTCACTGGGACTGTAATGATGTAACCATCCACCTCTGGCTGGTAACAGCATATCATGTAGAACCATTTGTACACCAGGCCTGGGATTTTTCCTCCTCAATCTATCATTGTAGGAAACTCCTTATAAAGTAATATATGTGAATTGAGAGAGGAAGAGTTGCTGCTGAAGGACTCTTCATGGAATTACCTGTTTTCCATTTCTGCATAAGTCTGATAGATGCCATTCCCACTTGATGACAGATTGCTGCCATGTTTATCCAACCTTATGGCCTGGTGGTCCAGGTAGCACCCATGAACTGCGCTTCATAAAGGAAAGCTCAGTTAACATTGCCGCTTGATGTCCCATAGGCAGGCATTCAGTCCCTAGGGCTAAACAGCCAGATGGTAGCTGTTTGTGAAAAACTCAAATAATTATTTGCAGAAAAGGACATGTATTTGCTCCAAAATCCTAGAGGTCTATATGATGATTTTCCTTTGGTGCAAAGGGTATCTGCTTACTACATAATAGAGTGAGTATTTTATATGTAGAACTGTTTCAGTATTCAATATCGCCATTCTCAGGGGGTAATTTTTATTTTCTTTTTAGAAAGCTTTTGTTTAAAATACGTTGTTTTGGTTGGGCAGTGGCACACGCCTATAATCCCAGCACTTTGGGAGGCCGAAGCAGGTGGATCATCTGTGGTCAGGAGTTCAAGACCAACCTGGTGAGGGTGGAGTGGAGGAAGGTAAAAAACAAAAACAAAAGACCAACCTGGCCAACGTGGTGAAACCCATCTCTACTAAAAACTACAAAAACTAGCTGGACGTGGTAGTGTCCTGTAAGTCCCAGCTATTCAGGAGGCTAAGGCAGGAGCATCTCTTGAAGCCGGGAGGCAGAGGTTGCAGTAAGCTAAGATTGCACGACTGCACTCCAGCCTGGGCAACAAAGCGAGACTCCATCTCAAAAAAATAAAATAAAATAAAAATAAAAATGTTTTTTTGTTTGTTTAACTTTTTGTTTTTGACTGGCATAACAAAATAAAACATATTGTTTTTATCTTCTGATCTTCCTCAAAATTCTACTCAGGTTTCTATTGACCCTGTTATTTTATGTCAAGTTTTCCTCCACTTTCCTTCTCCTATTGTGTTTTCTCTTATATTTTCCTCCTTTTATTTTCTTTTTTCTTTTTTTTTTTTTGGGATGGAGTTTCGCTCTTGTTACCCAGGCTGGAGTGCAATGGCGCGATCTCGGCTCACCACAACCTCCGCCTCTTGGGTTCAGGCAATTCTCCTGCCTCAGCCTCCTGAGTAGCTGGGATTACAGGCACGCACCACCATGCCCAGCTAATTTTTTTTTTGTATTTTTAGTAGAGACGGGGTTTCACCATGTTGACCAGGATGGTCTCGATCTCTTGACCTCGTGATCCACCCGCCTCGGCCTCCCAAAGTGCTGGGATTACAGGCTTGAGCCACCGTGCCTGGCTCCTCCTTTTATTTTCTATGAATATTTCCTTTTCCATCGACTTTTTCCAAGTTTTCCTCATTTCTGCTAATTTTCTATTTGATACACAATTTCTTCTCCTTAGTCTTCCTGTTCTTTCTTGCCTCCACTTTTGTCTGTCTGCAATTTTTTTATCAATTACATTTTATTTCTATTAGTTTTTATTAGTACCACTTAAAAAGTCTAACACATGCCCCTGAGATAAGATTATTTATCCTTGTAGAGCTTATAAGATTCCTTTTTTTGTGTTTTGTTTTGTTTTGTTTCTTTTTAACTTAGGGAGGAGCTGGGCTTGTAGTGGATACTGGATATTTGATATAGATACAATCATACTTTGTAAATTTTGTTTTGTTTTTGTTTTAGATGGGGTCTTACTCTGTTGCCAGGCTGGAATGCAGTGGCTTGATCTCAGCTTACTGCAACATCTGCCTCCGCAGTTCAAGCAATTCTTCTGCCTCAGCCTCCTGAGTAGCTGGAACTACAGGTGCATGCCACCACACCTGGCTAATTTTTGTATTTTTAGTAGAGACAGGATTTCGCCATGTTGGCCAAGATGGTCTCAATCTCTTGACCTCGTGATTCGCCCGCTTCAGCCTCCCAAAGTGCTGGAGTTACAGATGTGAGCCAACACACTCAGCCAGAGCTTATAGGATTCCAATGGAAAAGATGCCAATGGAAAAACTTATTCAGTACATGCAAACATTTAATATAGTGTGGTTGAATTAGTTGTTGAGAAGGTCAGAGTTTGATATTTCTAAAAATCAGAGAGGGTCCCCAAAAGCAAAATTCTTATTTATCTGAAGTCATACTGCATCACTAACTCTGAGTGCCCTTGCAAATCTGCATCTTTAGATATTAAAAAAGGAAGGCAACTCTATGTGCATGTCCCACAGTCAAGTAAGTTAATGGTGTTGTATTTATTATAAAAAACAGCTTTTTAATAAACTACACAGTGGTAAAGATTTGATCTCTGATCATGTATTAAGTGGTTTTATAAGCTTCCAGTTCAAAATATAAATATTGTAGCTACACTTAGAATAACCTCTAATAAAGTCAAATATATTTTAAACATTCTCATATAAATATGCTTGACCCAGAAAAGCCTACTGTAACATGTCTGAAAAATTTTTAAGCACCTAAAATTTCTCTACCAATAGCACAAACACAGCTGCAATATCAAATTTCTCCATAGTGAAAATAATAGTTTCTTGAGACATAATCTTGGAGAGTGATATTTAAAGAGAAAGTTCAATCTGTTGTCATGTTGTCATACACATTTTCAAAAGAAAATGATTGAACTAACATTGTTTTTTGCAGTAATGTAAATAAAACTTCAATGATTCCTGAAAGATTTCTTTTTTTTTTTTTTTTTTTTTTGAGACGGAGTTTCGCTCTTGTTACCCAGGCTGGAGTGCAATGGCGCGATCTCGGCTCACTGCAACCTCCACCTCCTGGTTTCAGGCAATTCTCCTGCCTCAGCCTCCTGAGTAGCTGGGATTACAGGCACGCACCACCATGCCCAGCTAATTTTTTGTATTTTTAGTAGAGACGGGGTTTCACCATGTTGACCAGGATGGTCTCGATCTCCTGACCTCGTGATCCACCCGCCTCGGCCTCCCAAAGTGCTGGGATTACAGGCTTGAGCCACCGCGCCCGGCCAGGTTGAATATTTCTAATGACTGATGATTATTGGCTATCTTCTCATATTTAATATTGAGCTACCTAAAAGCTGATGGGAAGTTTTATGCACTGGTGGGATTTATCACCACCAGGGGCTTGAAAAGAAGAATTGTTCGTTTTCTTTCCTCTGAGTCATGAAAGCCCAGACAGCTTAGTGGTAGTCCATTCTCCCTGGACTCACTGAATACTCCCATGGCACAGCCAGTCCAACTGCCAGAATTTGTTCTGCCTGGGGTGTCCTGTCCCTAGGCAAAAGAACAATTCAGGCCAGGTTCGGCGGCTCATACCTATAATACCAGCACTTTGCGAGGCCGAAGCAGGTGGATCACCTGAGATCAGGAGTTTGAAACCAGCCTGGCCAACATGGCAAAACCCCGTATCTACTAAAAGTATAAAAATTAGCTAGGCGTGGTGGTGGGCACCCAGCTACTTAAGAAGCTAAGGCACAAGAATGACTTGAACCTGGAAGGTGGAAATTGCAGTGAGCTGAGATCATGCCACTGCACTCCAGCCTGGGCAACAGAGTGAGACTCTATCTCAAAAAAGAAAAAAAAAATTCAGGCAAAGGAACAATTATGTTTATTTACATTTTATTTTAGGGACAGAGTCTCACTCTGTGGCCCAGGCTGAAATGCAGTGGCACAAACATGGTTTACTGCATGCTGACCTCCAGGATTAGGCGATCCTCCTGCCTCAGCCTCCTGAGTAGGTGGGACTACAGGTTCCTGCCACCACATTTGGCTACTTTTTGCATTTTTTGTAAAGATAGGGTTTTTCCATGTTGCCCAGGCTAGTCTTGAACTCTGGTGCTCAAGCAATCCACCTGCCTTGACCTCCCAAAATGCTGGGGTTACATTTTAATTTACATAAATAGGCATGTAGCCTATTTATGTAGAGAGAGGTATAAAATAAGTAGAGAGGTATAAAATCAGCTGAAGGCTGTAACATATTTGAGTTGGCTCCAGTTCTCCTACTCTGGAAATGTTTTTAAGTATTTTTTTGTGTGTCTAAATATCTCTCAAAGTATTTATCACGTAGGTCCTCTGGACCTCAATTTTCTTATTTGCAAAATGAAAGGATTGTACTCAAAAATCTCTCATGATTGCTCTTGGTATAAAATTCTAATATTCTAGCATTCTATCCACATGATACATAGTGTCTGGGTATGGTGTGGCTAGGAGAGATGAAATCTTAGTTTCTATTTGAATCAAGGCAGAGATGAAATCTTAGTTTCTATTTGAATCAAGGCCAAAACTCAAATGCCACTGTTGGTGACAGCAGCCTAAACTGTAGATCTCAACAAACCTTATACTCTCTTGTTATTATGAAGCAAAAGGATCCAAATTAATTGTAACCTTTATAGTGATATGTATTTCTATGGCTAAATTGCTATGAAATTTCTTGACTACTTAGAAATAACAGGCCGGGCGCGGTGGCTCAAGCCTGTAATCCCAGCACTTTGGGAGGCCGAGGCGGGTGGATCACGAGGTCAAGAGATCGAGACCATCCTGGTCAACATGGTGAAACCCCGTCTCTACTAAAAATACAAAAATTCAGCTGGGCATGGTGGCGTGTGCCTGTAGTCCCAGCTACTCAGGAGGCTGAGGCAGGAGAATTGCCTGAACCCAGGAGGCGGAGGTTGCGGTGAGCCGAGATCGCGCCATTGCACTCCAGCCTGGGTGGAAAAAACGAAACAACCCCAGCCTCCTGAGAAAAAAAAAAAAAAAGAGAAATAACAGAATGTTACAGGTCTGAACGTTTCTAAAATCTTTTCAAATCCAAGTGTAAATTTTAAGTTTAAATGAGGCATATATTACACACATGTATTGTGTGTGCATGTGTGTGTGTGTGTGCTTTGTAAAATTGATACATTTTACCAATGTAAGATGTGATCATGTATAAAATCAGTCTGTTCTTGAATAGAAAAGCTTTATAATAATAATAATTTTTGGAGATGGAAATCTCTAGTTATTTAGGAAGTATAGAGAAATTCTTGCTTCTAAACTGACATCAAAGCATTTCTAGTTGATAAGATGTCCAAATAAGATTTCATGTATATAAAGTCATGCCAGTTGCCAGGAAGGGAAGCAGCTTTACTTTGACGGTTTTGAGTTTCCACCTTTGCTTTTAGCTTCTTTGCCAGAGGCACATACTTCCCCTCTACCCCAACAAATTTCTGTGATGTTTTTAATAGCAAGGCATTTTTTCCACTGCCTTTTTACTTTTATCAGATTGCAGAATGATTAATTGGTTGGCAAAATTTGTTGATCTATTATTATGGCTCCTAGTTTATCATGTAATGGTTAATTCTATAGTATTCTTTGAAATATGGCTTGGGCTTATCTTCGTAGTAATACAGTGATCTATTTACCAACATATATTTATTTGGAAGACAATTTTTTGTACAAAACCATATTATCATGCCTGAAACCATATTTATATTAGCACATCTCTTCACATATTCTGGAGAATCTGTTTTGATGTGTTTTTTGATCATATATTCATCTTTCACTAATCATTCCGGGGGGGATCTCCAGATTATTATTAACCAAGGTTTTCATTATCACATATATGTGATCATTTTCAAAAATTTATTTTTCAGGCCGGGCACGGTGGCTCAACCCTGTAATCCCAGCACTTTGGGAGGCCGAGACGGGTGGATCACGAGGTCAAGAGATCGAGACCATCCTGGTCAACATGGTGAAACCCCGTCTCTACTAAAAATACAAAAAATTAGCTGGGCATGGTGGTGTGTGCCTGTAATCCCAGCTACTCAGGAGGCTGAGACAGGAGAATTGCCTGAACCCAGGAGGCAGAGGTTGCGATGAGCCAAGATCGCGCCATTGCACTCCAGCCTGGGTAACATGAGTGAAACTCCATCTCAAAAAAATTTATTTTTCAATTCATACAGTAAAACTCATCTATGAATTTTGACTAATGCATACAGTCATGTAACCACTAGCACTGTCAAGATATAAAATGATTCCATCATCCAAAAATAATTCCTCATGCTGCTCCTTTGCAGTCAACCCTTTTCCCAAGGCCTAACCAGTGGTAACTACTGATCTCGTCTTCATCCTTGCAGTTGCCTTTTCCAGAATGCCATACAAATGAAATCATACAGAATGTAGCCTTTCCTGCTTGGCTTCTTTCACCTAAAATAATGCATTTGAGATTTCTTAATGCTATTGTTTGAATCAATAGCTTATTCCTTTTTTTTTTTTTTTTTTTTTGAGGTTGGTAATTTCTTTATTGATTTTTCTTCTTAAATAAAACCAATTAACATCCATTATAAAACTTTAAACCTACAGTAGGTTAAAAATAAAATGTATAAAAACTCCTTTGCACTCTCCTCATTTAGTTCTACTCCACAGAATTAACAATGGTTAATATTTTCTTGTTTATCCTTACGGAATTCCATTTATTGGTAAGAATGGTGTCATATAAAACGCATTAGCCAGGTGCAATGGCTCCAGCTTGTAATCACAGCATTTCTGGAGGCAAAGGTGGGAAGATTGCTTGAGGGAAGGAGTTCAAGACCAGGCTCGGCAACACAGAGACCCCATCTCATATGTTTTTTCTTATACTTTCTCTTTCTTTATTATATTTCTTCCTCTTTTTAAAGAACCATTGACTTATCTGCTTATGTGTCATGCCAAATTCAAATGACAGTGATAGATTGTCTTGTGTTATGGGGCACCTGTTTAACTTAAACTTTGCCCAGAGAGTGTCCATGAGGGATTTGCTGACTAATACTGTTTCTGTTTTTTTTTTTTTTTTTTTTTTTTGAGACGGAGTTTCGCTCTTGTTGCCCAGGCTGGAGTGCAATGGCGCGATCTCGGCTCACCGCAACCTCCGTCTCCTGGGTTCAGGCGATTCTCCTGCCTCAGCCTCCTGAGTAGCTGGGATTACAGGCACGCGCCACCATGCCCAGCTAATTTTTTGTATTTTTAGTAGAGACGGGGTTTCACCATGTTGACCAGGATGGTCTCGATCTCTTGACCTCGTGATCCACCCGCCTCGGCCTCCCAAAGTGCTGGGATTACAGGCTTGAGCCACCGCGCCCTGCCCGGTATACTGTTTCTGTTTCTCATTTTCCATTTTCCTTTTTTTTTTTTCCAGTTCATTGTCCAGCTCCTTTTCGATTTCCTCTTCTTTTTCTTGCTCTCTTTCCACCAGCTTCTCCTCCTCCTTCTCCTCTCCATTTCTGCTTTCCCTTTTGTTCATCTTCACTGTAATTTCCATTTGATTGTTCAGGATTTTGATCCCAAGGCATAGCTAATTGTTTCTGTATAAAAAGATACCGTCTTCCATATCATCTATTACTTGTTTTTTCTCCTGTTTGCCTCTCGTTTTTTTTTTTTTTTTTTTTTTTTTTTGAGATGGAGTCTTGCTGTGTCGCCAGGCTGGAGTGCAGTGGCGCAATCTCGGCTCACTACAACCTCCGCCTCCTCGGTTCAAGCGATTCTTCCGCCTCAGCCTCCCGAGTAGCTGGTACCACAGGCACGTGCCACCACACCCGGCTAATTTTTGTATTTTTAGTAGAGATAGTGTTTCACTATATTGGCCAGGATGGTCTCGATCTCTTGACCTTGTGATCCGCCCACCTCGACCTCCCAAAGCGCTGGGATTACAGGCGTGAGCCACCGCCCGGCTCCTGTTTGCCTCTCTACAAAGATGAGCTTGTTGAATTCGGAGCTTTTAGTTTTGTTTGATTCTCCACGCCCAGTAAGAACACATA
Source organism: Sapajus apella (assembly GCF_009761245.1). Taxonomy (NCBI): domain Eukaryota; kingdom Metazoa; phylum Chordata; class Mammalia; order Primates; family Cebidae; genus Sapajus; species Sapajus apella. The sequence goes on from NW_022437006.1 coordinate 6,298,348, forward strand.
GTAGATGCTCAATATTTGTTGAATGAGTGAGTGAATAGAATACTTTATTCTTGGGCATGGCGGTGGCAGCGACCTCGTGGCGTCTCTGACTTCTTTCCGAGTGGCGGCGATAGCGGCGGCTGCTGCTCCGAGGGGCGACAGGAGAGAGCGCGCAGGAAGAAACAGGTGCTGGAGGCCAGGCAGCGTGCGCCGAAAGGCACTTCTTCAGATCCTGAAAGTCACCTGCTGGGGGAGCACTGAATCTTCCATTTCTTGGCCTCCCAATGTGCTGGGGTTACAGGCGTGAGCCACTGTGCCCGGCCAGGAGAGTCTCATTTTTATTTTTATTTTTTAATTTTTTTAAACTTTTTTTTTTTTTAATAGAGATTAAGTTTCGCCATGTTGACCAGGATGGTCTCGATCTCTTGACCTCCTGATCCGCCCGCCTCGACTTCCCAAAGTGCTGGGATTACAGGCGTGAGCCACCGCGCCCAGCCTGAATCTCATTTTTAACTCCATGCCTCTCTTGATGCCAAAACCAGCAAGACATGGTGGCAGAGGCCTGTAGCCCCAGCTACTTGGGAGACCGAAGTGGGAGGATCCCTTGAGCCCAGGAGTTCACAGCTGCAGTGAGCTGTGATTGCACCGGTGTACTCCAGGCTGGGTAACAGAGCAAGACCGTATCTCCTGCCTCCATCTGCAGCTGCCAGGAGATGCAGCCTGGCGGTGTCTGCCTCCCAGTGCGTTTCTGCAGGCAAGGCGCTTATTCCTTCTTTTTTTTTTTTTTTTTTTTTTGAGACGGAGTTTCGCTCTTGTTACCCAGGCTGGAGTGCAATGGCGCGATCTCGGCTCACCGCAACCTCCACCTCCTGGGTTCAGGCAATTCTCCTGCCTCAGCCTCCTGAGTAGCTGGGATTACAGGCACGCACCACCATGCCCAGCTCATTTTTTGTATTTTTTGGTAGAGACGGGGTTTCACCATGTTGACCAGGATGGTTTCGATCTCTTGACCTCGTGATCCACCCGCCTCGGCCTCCCAAAGTGCTGGGATTACAGGCTTGAGCCATCGCGCCCGGCCTGCTTATTCCTTCTTATTGTAGAATGGTATTCTTCTACATGTATGTGCCCCAATTTATTGACTCATTTCCCAGTATAAAGACATCTAGCTTGTTTCCAGGTTTTGGTGATTACGAATAAAGCTGCAATAAACATTTGCATGCAGTATTCTGTGTGACTGTAAGATTTCATTTCTCTTGGGTAAATATTTTGGAGTGGGATTGCTGGGTCACGTGGTATTTTATATTTACATTTATAAGAAACTTCCAAAATTTTTCTCAAGCTGGCTGTACCATTTTTCACTCACCCTAGCTATGTATGAGAGTTCCAGCTGTCCCAAATACTCATCAACATTTGATACTGTCAATCTTTATTTTCCTATAGCCATTCTAGTATGTACTAGCATCTCATTGTGATTTCAGTTTGTATTTCCTTTATGACAAATAATGTTGAACATTTTTCCATTGGCTTATTAACCATTCTCTCTCTCTTTTTTTTTTTAGAGACAGGGTTTCACCATATTGGTCAGGCTGGTCTCGAACTCCTGACCTCAGGTGATCCACCCGCCTCAGCCTCCCAAAGTGCTGGGATTACAGGCGTGAGCCACCGCGCCCAGCCTGGCTTATTAGCCATTCATATATCTCCTTTAGGTGTTGCATCTATTCAAAACTTTTGCTCATTTTAAAAAAGCAGGTTCCAGCTGAGCGCAGTGGCTCACACCTGTAATCCCAGCCCTTTGGGAGGCCGAGGCAGGCGGATCAAGAGGACAGGAGATCAAGACCATCCTGGCTAACACAGGGAAACCCTGTGTGTACTAATACAAAAATTAGCCTGGTGTGGTGGTGCATGCCTGTAATCTCAGCTACTCGAGAGGCTGAGGCAGGTGAATCTCTTGAATCTGGGAGGTGGAGGTTGCAGTGAGCTGAGATCATGCCACTGCACTGCAGCCTGGGCAACGGAGCAAGACTCCATCTCAAAACAAAACAAAACAAAAAGCCGGGCACGGTGGCTCACGCCTGTAATCCTAGCACTTTGGGAGGCCAAGGTGGGTGGATCACCTGAGGTCAGGAGTTCACGACCAGTCTGGCCATCATGGTGAAACCCCATCTTTAAAAAAGGAAGAACAAGAAAAAAAGCAGGTTGCTTGTTTTCTTACTATTCAGGTTTTTAAAAATTGTGGTAATATATAACATAATATTTAACTTCTTAACCATTCATAAGCATACAATTCAGTGGCATTAAATATACTCACAATGTTGTGTAACCATCACCAATATCTATACTCAATCATCCCCAAGAAAAATCTGTACTCATTAAATAATGACCTCCCTCTTTCCCCCTGGTGTCCCCCAACCCCACCTCCCAGTCCCTGGTAACCTCTATTTTACTTTCTGTGTCTATTAATTTTCCAATTCTAAGTTCCTCATATAAGTGGAATCATACAATATTTGTCCTTCTGTGTCTGGCTTATTTCACTAAGCATGTTTTCAAAGTCCACCCATGTTGTGGCATATATCAAAATTGCATTCCATTTTATGGCTTATTAACATTTCACTAAATCTAATTATGAGTTTTAAGTGCTCTTTTATGCTCTGTTTACAAATCCTTTTTCATATATTTATATATTTTTGGAGACAGGGTCTCATTCTGTGACCCAGGCTGGAGCACAATGGTGCCATAACAGCTCACTGCAGTCTTGACCTCTTGGGCTCAAGCGATTCTCCCACCTTAGCCTCCCAAGTAGCTAATACTGTAGATGTGCACCATCATGCGTGGCTAAATCTTGATTTTTTTTTTTTTTTTTTTTGAGACGGAGTCTGACTCTTGTTGCCCAGGCTGGAGTGCGATGATGCGATCTCGGCTCACTGCAACCTCCACCTTCTGGGTTCAAGCGATTCTCCTGCCTCAGCCTCCCAAGTAGCTGGGATTACAGGCACCCGCCACTACACCTGGCTAATTTTTGTATTTTTGTAGAGATAGGGTTTCACTATGTTGGCCAGGCTGCTCTTAAACTCCTCACCTCTAGTGATCTGCCTACCTCAGCCTCCCAAAGTGCTGGGATTACAGGTGTGAGCTACCCACCACATCTAGCCAATTTTGATTTATTGTAGAGATAGGGTCTCACTTTGTGGTGCAGGCTGATCTTGAACTCCTGGCCTCAAACCATCTTCCCCACTCAGCCTCCCAAACTGCTGGAATTACGGTCATGAGCTACCATGCCTGACCCAGATATTTAATTTAAAAAACAAAACAAAACATTTTTTTTAAGACTAGTCAAGTGCAGTAGTGAGAAGGGGCAAAAGAGTAGAACAAGGAGCTCGATCTGTAACTGACTGTGAACACTCGATTGAGATAACTCATTATCTTTGGACCAGTCAGATATTTAATTTGTAAATATTTTCTCCCAAACTCTTGCTTGTCTTATTATTCTCTTTGGAGTTTTTCAAAGAGGCAAAAAATTCAATTTTGATAAAGTCTAATATACCAATTTTTTCCTTTTAAGGACCATGACTTTGATGTCATATGTAAGAACTACTTGCCTAATCCAATATCAAAAAGATTTTCTGTATTTTCCTTTAAAGTTTTAAAGTCCTACATTTAGGTCTATGATTCATTTTGAGCAAATTTTAATATAAAGTTTAAGGTATGGATTGGGCTTATGTTTTGCATGTGGATCAAATTGTTTCAGAGCAATTTCTTGGAAACATTAACTTTTCTCCATGGAATTTCCTTGTAAAAAATCAGTTGACTGCTGGGCGCGGTGGCTCAAGCCTGTAATCCCAGCACTTTGGGAGGCCAAGGCGGGTGGATCGCGAGGTCAAGAGATCGAGACCATCCTGGTCAACATGGTGAAACCCTGTCTCTACTAAAAATACAAAAATTATCTGGGCATAGTGGCACGCGCTCCTGGTCCCAGCTACTGGGAAGGCTGAGGCGGAAGAATCGCTGGAACCCAAGAGGCAGAGGTTGCAGTGAGCAGAAATTGCACCGCTGCACTCCAGCCTGGCGACAGAGCAAGACTCGGTCTTAAAAGAAAAAAAAAAAAAAAAAAGAAAAGCAATTCTTCTGCCTCAGCCTCCCGAGTAGCTGGAACTACAGGTGCGTGCCATGACGCGCAGCTAATTTTCATATTTTTAATAGAGACAGGGTTTCACCATGTTGGCCAGGATAGCCTTGATCACTTGACCTGATGATCTGCCTGACTTGGCCTCCCAAAGTCCTGGGATTACAGGCATGAGCCACCATGCCTGGCATCTCCTTACTTTTTAAGGCTGAATAACATTCCATTATATGTACACAGCACATTTTGTTTAGCCATTAATCTGTCCATGGATCCATGGACACTTGGGTTACTTTCACCTTTTGGCTATTGTGATCAATACTGCTATGAACACTGGTGTATACATAGCTTTTCAGTTTCTATTTTCAATTCTTTGCATTCCACAAAGTAAAATTGCTAGATCACATCATAATTCTATGTTTAATTTTTTTTTAATTTGAATCAGAGACAGAGTCTTGCTCTGTCACCCAGGCTGGAGTGCAGTGGTATGATCTTGGCACATTGTAACCTCTGCCTCCCCAGTTCAAGTGATTCTCCTGCTTCAGCCTCCCAGGTATCTGGGACTACAGATGGGCACCACCACACCTAGCTAATTTTTGTATTCTTAGTAGAGATGGGATTTCACCATGTTGCCCAGGCTGGTCTCAAACTCCTGGTTTCAAGTGATCTACCCACCTAAGCCTCCCAAAGTGCTGGGATTACAGGCCTAAGCCACCATGTCTGGCCCTATGTTTCATCATTTGAGGAACTGCCATACTAACGAGATTAAGTCTTATTTGATCTACTTATTTAACGTTGCTTTTTATGTTATTGTCAGATTTATGAGTAGTATATGTAAGATCTTTTGGGCCGACTGACAGCCCCATGGACGCCATGTTAACCTCTGTGATGTGCAGGGACACTCCAGATGTGTTCCTGGAAAATCTAAAGTAACTGGAAGACCATGAAATAAGGAAGAAATGTTTCTTACTGCAGCCTCAGTTGACAAGGCCAATGGACTTTGTAACCGATGGTGGCCAACCTCCTGACTCCACACCCTACAACCCCCTCCCAGCTTGACCAACCTGGTTACTCCACACCCTATGAAAAATCCAGCTTGCAAAAATCCACCCTAAAGTTACTTCTATAGCTTTCCACTGTTTACCCCAAACATATAAAACCAACTTCTATTCCTCCGCCCTCCACTGATGCCCTTTTCGGCCTCAGGCCACCCACACTCGGGTAAATATACAGCCATGTTGCTCCCAGAAAGCCTGTTTGGGGGGTCTTTTCATTCAGTGCACATGTTTTAACAGTATATAGAAAAGGAAATGAGTTTTAGACATTAGTGAATGGTATTGTAGACACTGGGGAGAGTCAAGAAAAATATAAAGGAGATACTCTTCTTTGCCATCACTTTGCCATCATGCCCAGCTAATTTTTCTGTAAGATGGGGTTTCGCCAGGTGCGGTGGCACATGCCTGTAATCCTGGCACTTTGGGAGGCTGAGGTGGGTGGATCACCTGAGGTCAGGAGTTCAAGACCAGCCTGGCCATCATGGTGAAACCCCATCTTTAAAAATAAATTAAATTAAATTAAAAAAAAAAAAAAGAAAGATGGGGTTTCACCTTGCCCAGGCTGGCCTCAAACTCCTGGACTCAAGAGATTCATCTGCCTTGGCCTCCCAGTGTGCTGGGATTACAGTTGTGAGCCATCGCATCCAGCCTATCCTATCTGTTTTTTTTAGACAGAGTTTCGCTCTTGTCCAGGCTGGAGTGCAATGGCACTATCTCAGCTCTCTTCAACTTTCGCTTCCTGGGTTCAAGTGATTCTCCTGCCTCAGCCTCCCAAGTAGCTGGGATTACAGGCATGCACCATCACATTCAGCTAATTTTATATTTTTAGTAGAGACTGGGTATCTCCATGTTGGTCAGGCTGGTCTTGAACTCCTGACCTCAGGTGATCCGCCCGCCCTGGCCTCCCAAAGTGCTGGGATTACAGGGGTGAACCACCACACCTGGCCCCTACCTTTTAAAGTACTTCTTTGTACTTTCTCCTCAATAATTCCCTCTCCCAATGGGGGTTGCCTACCCACCTCATCTCTTTTAACTATGCGTTTTGGAGTACCCTACACATACACACACACACACAAAAACCCCTTTTCTCAAGAACATTGCATTTCCTTTAGAGTGTTTTACTCTTTGAATTGCCTGTTAGCTAAAGGCTAATTTTATGAATAAATTTCACTTTCTTCTTTGTTATATAACTTTATTCTTCCTTCTTCTTTGCTTTATCTCTAATATTTAAAAAAAAAAAAACTTTGAGGCCGGGCGCGGTGGCTCAAGCCTGTAATCCCAGCACTTTGGGAGGCCGAGGCGGGCGGATCACGAGGTCAAGAGATCGAGACCATCCTGGTCAACATGGTGAAACCCCGTCTCTACTAAAAATACAAAAAATTAGCTGGGCATGGTGGCGCGTGTCTGTAGTCCCAGCTACTCAGGAGGCTGAGGCAGGAGAATTGCCTGAACCCAGGAGGCGGAGGTTGCGGTGAGCCAAGATTGCGCCATTGCACTCCAGCCTGGGTAACAAGAGCAAAACTCCGTCTCAAAAAAAAAAAAAAAAAAAAAAAAAAAACAACTTTGCTGTGCTGTTAACATCTTTGTGAAACCTCCTTAGCAGATTTTAGAACAACACAAGATTATAATGAATGAATACTCTGGCACTGGCTGTTAATCGTCTATCCAGAATCTTGCAGCTATAAGAAAAAAATGGAATCATGTTCTTTGCAGCAACATGGACTCACCTAGAGGCCATTATTCTAAGGAATTAATGCAGAAACAGAAAACCAAACATCACATGTTCTCACTTATAAATGAGAGATAAACATTAGGTGGTACACACAGACACAACGACGGAAACAATAGATGCTAGGGACTCTAAAAAAGAGTAGGGATGGAGGGGTGCAAGGGTTAAAAAGCTAACTATCAGGTACTATGTTCACTACTTGAGTGACGAGATCAGTAGAAGCGCAACCTTTGGCAGCATGCAATGTACCTGTGTAACAAACGAGCACGTATAAACCCTGAATCTAAAATAAAAATAAATAAATAGACCCCAGAAGAGCTAGATAGCTAGCTGTCTCCAGTATGTGAGAACACATGAAAAGATGCCATCTGCAAACCAGAAAGCAAGTCACCACTAGACACTGAGTATGTTGGTTCCTTGATCTTGGACTTCCAGCCTCCAGATGTGACAAATCAATTCCTGTTGCACATATATATACATATATATTTTTGCTTCCCTCCCTCCCTTCCTTCCTTCCTTCTTTCCTTCCTTTTTTTTTTTTTTTTTTTTTGCCAGAGTCTCCAGGCTGGAGTGCAATGGCTCGAGCTTGGCTCACTGCAACCTCTGCTTGCTGAGTTCCAGTGATTCTCCTGCTTCCGCCTCCTGAGTAGCTGGGACTACATGTGCCTGCCACCACACACACTTTGACCTTTTCTCCATCTTTTCTTCCTGTCCATAACTAGAACATGATGCTTGGCTTTACAGAAACCATCTTGGTACCATAAAGTTGAAAGCCACTTCTGAGAATAGTATCACAGGAAGCAAGCAGGGTGCTTCCCTGGCGATCTCAGGAAACTGCAGTACCAGCCCTGAAATGCTTATTCTTAGACTTTTTATTTCATAAGGTCAGTAAACTCCCTATTTGATTAATTTGCTCCAGATCATGACTCTATCATATACAACCAGATACAAACCTAACTCTTACATAGTCTCTATCTCAGTTTTCCCCTGAATGTGCCTCCCTCTGCTCTTGTCTTCACTGGCTGCTCTCTTATCACACTTTGTCTACTACCCATTGAGAAGAGGTTGTTCATCCTCTCACACCCCATGAAACAAAGGCCATGGAGGAGGTGTCATCAATCTTCTTTCTTTTTGTCAACTTTAGACTTTTATTCTTTCTCTCCTATGTAAAATCACTTTCTTCTTTGAGGTTCACACCATTGTTTTCATTCTCTAACACTCAGCAGCACTGTCATTACCCGACCTCTCAGGAAATGCTCCTGAGTCTTACTCTCTATCCAGAATTTCATAATCATTCTAGACAGTTTCAATATTGATATTCAATCTCTCCCTTCTCTCCTTCCTTCCTTGTGTGTGGGTTTTTTTTTTTTTTTTTTTTTGTATTTGTTTATTTTATTTATTTATTTTTGAGACAGCGTTTTTTGCTCTGTTGCCCAGGCTGGAATGCGGCGGCATGGTCTCGGCTCACTGGAACCTTCACCTCCTGTTTTCAACCGATTCTTCTGTCTCAGCCTCCCAAGTTGCTGGGATTACAGGTGCCTGCTACCACACCTGGCTAATTTTTTGTATTTTTAGTACAGATGGAGTTTCACCATGTTGGCTAGGCTGGTCTCAAACTCTTTACCTCAGTTGATCCACCCGCCTCAGCCTCCTGTAAGATTACAGGCGTGAGCCACTGTAGCAGGAGCGGCCACGGGAAACGGATCTCTTGGACACCGAATATAGGAGGATATTTGGCCAGGAGCAAGGTGGCATAGGTGCCTAACAGCTAAGCTCCCCTAACAAAGGAAGGTTCCGTCTTTATATAGGCTTATACTTTCGATGTTACACGTGGAAGAATCTTAGGTTTATAGCTTAACATATGAAAAGGGTTTCAGTTACAGTCTTAGTAATTACATATGAAAAGGGTTTCAGTTCATAGTCTCAGGAATTACATATGAAAAGGGCTTCGGTTTACAGTCTTAGGAATGAAAAGGGGAAGTTGATCTGAGATACCTGGGTCTCCCTCTTCACCACCACTCCTAGCCCTCCCTCCCTCCCTCCCTTCCGGACAAGGTCTGGCTCTGTCACCCAGGCGGCAGTGCAGTGGTGTGATCTGGCTCACAACAGCCTTGACCCCCACTAGGCTCAATCAGGCTTCCTGCCTCAGTCCCCTGAAGAGCTGGAACTATAGGCACATGCCAACACACCCAGCTAATTTTTTTTTTTTTAAGAAAATTAGCGCGTGCCTGTAATCCCAGCTACTCAGGAGGCTGAGGCAGGAGAATTGCCTGAACCCAGGAGGCGGAGGTTGCGGTGAGCCGAGATCACGCCATTGCACTCCAGCCTGGGTAACAAGAGCGAAACTCCGTCTC
>NW_022437006.1:6307981-6334904 GCF_009761245.1 Sapajus apella
AACCTCCGGCTCCTGGGTTCAGGCAATTCTCTTGCCTCAGCCTCCTGAGTAGCTGGGATTACAGGCATGCGCCACCATGCCCAGCTAATTTTTTGTATTTTTAGTGAGACAGGGTTTCACCGTGTTGACCAGGATGGTCTGGATCTCTTGACCTCGTGATCCACCCACCTCAGCCTCCCAAAGTGCTGGGATTACAGGCGTGAGCCACCGCGCCCGGCAAGATTGTTTTTTAAATCAGCAAATATTTATTTACAATGTTTGCAGTTGTGATAAGTGTGGACAAACGTTACCACTTTATTTATTTACTTATTTTGAGACAGAGTTTTGCTCTGTCACTCAGGCTGGAATGCAATGGCGCAATCTAAGCTCACTGCAAACTCTGCCTCCTGGGTTCAAGTGATTATCATGCCTCAGCCTCCCAAGTAGCTTGAATTACAGGCATATGCCACCACGCCCATTAATTTTTGTATTATTAGTAGAGATGGGGTTTTACCATGTTGGACACGCTGGTCTCAAACGCCTGGCCTCAGGTGATCTGCCTGCTTCAGCCTCCGGAAGTGCTGGGGTTACAGGCGTGAGCCACCGCGCCCAGCCTTACCACTTCATTTTGTATTTACTCTGTGTATTTTTCTTTCATTGTTTATTTTTCTCCCATTTTGCTTTTTGTTAGAGTAGTCGGAGTCTATTAATTTGATATTTAACTGTTTAGGGGTTAAAATTCTATTTTTCTTCACAGTTTTGTTGCGGTATATGTTGCACAATTTACTCACTGTAAGCGGATTATTCTTCAATAATTTTTACTACATTTATACAGTTGCACAACCATCACTACACTTCACTTTTAGAATCCGTCCATTGTCCTCTAAAGTTTCTTTGTGTCTGTTTTCAATCTTCCCTCTGCTCAGTCTTAAGCACACACTGATTTTCTATTTTTTCTTTTTCTTTCTTTCTTTTTTTTTTTTTTTTTCTGAGATGGAGTTTCTCTCTTGTTGCCCAGCCTGGAGTGTAGACGTGCAATCTTGGCTCACCACAACCTCCACCTCCCGGGTTCAATCGATTCTCCTGCCTAAACCTCCTGAGTAGCTGAGATTACAGGCGCCTGCCACCATGCCCGCCTAATTTTGCATTTTTAGTAAAGATGGGGTTTCTCCATGTTGGCCAGGCTGGTCTTGAAATCCTGACCTCAGGTGATCCGCCTGCCTTCACCTCCCAAAGTGCTGGGATTACAGGCATGAACCACTGCGCCCAGCCAGCACACACTGATTTTTTTTCATCACTACAGTTTTGCTTTTTCAAGAAATTTCATATAAGTGCAATCGTACAATATATACTGATTTGTCTGGCTTCTCTCATTTAGCATAATAATTTTTTTCTTTTTTTATTATACTTTAAGTTCTGGGGTGTGGATCAAGATGGCCAAGGGGAGACCTATGTTAATTCAATCTAAATAATTACAAGCTTGCTTGGCTCAGAGTACACTGAAGTTTATACACCAAACTAAACTATATTATTAGTTCAGTTAATTAGAAATCAGGCGGCCATAGAGGCCTAAGGTAAAGACCCTTCGAAAGCACAGTAACACTGGGGAACACTGTGGGGTGGCTGCAGAGCAGGCAATACTGCTCTGTTCCCACGAACGCCTTTTCAACATGGAGACCACATGAGGGTCTCATAAAGAGGGCTTGTGCAAAGATCTCTGAGGAGGGAGGACACCTCTGCTCACAAGATCCGGGAGAGTCTTTGCAGATGGGAGCTGGCAAGGAGGAGAAAAGCCTTGCAGGGCAGAGATCACGGAACGCCTCAGGGTCTGCCTAGATTCTGGGAATATGGAGTGATTTTAATTGCTCTGTGTCCTCAGTGCTCCGGAGATAAAAGCCCCTCGATGCACTGGGTGTGGTCAGACCCCGTGGCTTCTCATCCACTATACTTCTGATGCAGCTGCACCCTGATAACAATTAGTGATAAACTCAGAGTGCCAGTTTAGCAAGTCTAGAAGGATCTCAAGTGCTGTTAAATGCTCAGAGCTCTAGTTTAGCATGTCTTAGAAAGATCTCAAGTGCTCTCCACCCAGCTATCTTACCTACTCCTTTACCCTCCCCTCCAGGCCCATAATATCAATGAGATTACGCACATAATAAAAGTGTTTGGAGATCAGCCAACAAGGTTCCCAGGGGTTGGTTCCCTGGACCCATGCTGTAACTTCTACTCTTGTGTCTGTCTTCATTTCCTTTTCTTAATCCCTCATCACCACAGGGACTAAAAGCACCCATGTACAGGGTTGGGGCTGGTACCCCACACTGGGGTACCTGTACAGAACATGCAGGTTTCTTACATAGGTATACACATGCCATGGTGGATTGCTGCATCCATCATCCTGTCATCTACATTAGGTATTTCTCCTAATGCTATCCCTCCCCTAGCCTCCCATCCCCCTGCTATTCCTCCCCTAGCCCCCTCACCCACCAATAGGCCCTGGTGCGTGATGTTCCTTTCCCTGTGTCCATGTGTTCTCATTGTTCAACACCCACTTACGAGTGAAAACATGCAGTGTTTGGTTTTCTGTTCTTATATCAGTTTGCTGAGAATGATGGTTTCCAGATTCATCCATGCCCCTTGCAGGGACATGGACTCATCCTTTATTATGGCTGCATAGTATTCCATGGTGTATATGTGCCACATTTTCTTTATCCAGTCTTATCATTGATGGGCATTTGGGTTGCTGCTAAGTCTTTGCTATTGTGAACAATGCCGCAATAAACATATGTGTGCCTGTGTCTTTATAATAGAATGATTTATAATCCTTTGGGTATATACCCAGTAATGGGATTGCTGGGTCAAATGGTGTTTCTAGTTCTAGATCCTGGAGGAATTGCCACACTGTCTTCCACAATGGTTGCACTAATTTACACTCCCACCAACAGCGTAAAAGTGTTCCTATATCTCCACATCCTGTCCAGCATCTGTTGTCTCATGCCGTTCTAACTGGCATGAGATGGCATCTCATTGTCGTTTTGATTTGCATTTCTCTAATGACCAGTGATGATGAGCTTTTTTTCATATGTTTGTTGGCTGCATAAATGTCTTCCTTAGAGAAGTGTTTATTCATATCCTTTGCCCACTTTTTGATGGGGTTGTTTGGTTTTTTCCTTGTAAATTTGTTCAAGTTATTTGTAGATTCTGGATATTAGTCCTTTGTTAGATGGGTAGATTGCAACATTTTTTTCCAATTCTGTTGGGAATTTTTATTTGAGATAGAGTTTCACTCTTGTTGCCCAGGCTGGAGTACAATGCTGCAATGGCGGCTCACTGCAACGTCCACCTCCCAGGTTCAAGCGATTCTCCTGCCTCAGCCTCTGAAGTAGCTGGGATTACAGGCATGTGCCACAACATCCAGCTAATTTTTTGCATTTTTAGTAAAGATGGGGTTTCACCATTTTGGTCAGGCTAGTCTAGAACTCCTAACCCCACTCGGCCTCCTAAAGTGCTGGGATTACATGCGTGAGCCACCACGTCCAACCTTAGCATAATAATTTGAGGTTTATCCTTGTTATTGGCTGTATCAGTCATTCACTCCTGTTTATTGCTGAGTAGTATTCAGTATGAATTTACCATTCTTGTTTATCTATTCATCAACTGATGATTTGGATTTTTTCCAGTTCTTGGCTGTCATGAATAATGTTGCTATGAATATCGCTACAGTTTGGTTATTTGTATCCCCCAAACCTCGTACTGAAATTTTATACTCAATGTTAGAGATGGGGCCTAATGTGAGATGTTTTGGTCATGGGGAGGATACCTCATGAATGTCTTGGTGTCATCCTCATGGTAATGAGCGAGTCCTCACTGTATTCTTTCCAATAAGAGCCGGTTGTTAAAATGAACCTGGCACCACACCCTGCTCCCTCCTCACCCTGCCCTCTCTCTTCCTTCTCTCTCTATGTGATCTCTACAATGCCAGCTCCCCTTCACCTTCTGCCCTGAGTGGAAGTGGCCTGAGGCTTTTGCCAGATGCCCAATGTTCTAGCCAGTAGAACTGTGAGCCAAATAAATTCCTTTTCTTTACCCAGCCTCAGGTTCCTTCATAACAACACTAAATGGTGGCTTGGTATTTGATAGGCCTGAGGAATTGAAAGATGAGAACCTACAGCAACTGGCTAAGGAGGTAGAGCAGAGATGCAAGAGAGATGCTTCTGCTTTGAGAAGTAACAACATTCCCCTCTGACAGGAGCCAAAGGTACATGACCACCAGGGATGAGGTGTGGAGCCCTTGGGAGGATTATCAGCCAAGGGTCATTTAAAAAGTGCTCCGGTGGCCGGTGACAGTGTTTCATGAATGTAATCCCAGCAGATTCCTTGAGGTCAGGATTTTGAGACCAGCCTGGCAAACCTGGTGGAACCTCATCTCTACTAAAAATGCAAAAATTAGCTGGGCATGTTGGTTCACGCTTGTAATCCCAGCTACTCAGGAGGCTGAGGAAGGTGGATTGCTTGAACCCAGGAAGCCGAGGTTGCAGTGAGCCAAGATCACACCACTGCACTCCAGCGTGTGTGACAGAGCCAGGCTCTGCCTCAAAAAAGAAAAAAAGTGCTCCGGCCTGGGAGAGATTCTGTCAAAGGTAAAGGAGGTTCTCCCTCAGCCCCAAGAGATGGTCTGTGTGAGTGGACTGAGAGAATCTACAGAAGAAGCAATGGCCACTGAGGAAAACGATTTCATCACAGCACAGGCAGTTGAGTAAACACAAGCCTAAGAACCTAAAAATACACCTGCAAGAGAATCCACTTTAAACACTTGCAAGCCTAGAGAGGATGCTGTCATCCCAGAGTGGTATCAGTCACATAAGAATTCTCTGTGCCCCTTTCCTTTCGTCTCTCCTTGTGCGTGCCTCAACACTCAAGGGGCAAAAAGCTATGAGGGAGAAAAAACAGAGAAAAGAAACTCATCACATCCTGTCTTCCAGGTGTGGGGAGGCTGACCTGAAGTTGGCTCTAACTGTAGGAGTGAAGAAGATTTCATTCTAAATTAACTTTAGATTATAATTCTTACCACAAATACTGGAGATGCTAATTCCCATATTTGGACTGTGTTTTGCAACTCATAGTGAGCAGAAGAGTGTCTGTTTTCTAAATGATACCTACAGTCCTGGGGGCCTCTTGGAGCTCTCAAGAGGGCAGCAAAACTACTTTCCTCATTTAATAAATGTTAAAGTGATAGTGGTAAAGTCTTGGGTTGAGCTTGTTATATAATATGGTTACAATTTCTGTATCTGTTGTTATTTCTAGGGATTTTTTTTTTTTTTTTTTTTTTTTGAGACGGAGTTTCACTCTTGTTACCCAGGCTGGAGTGCAATGACGCGATCTCGGCTCACCGAAACCTCCGCCTCCTGGGTTCAGGCAATTCTCCTGCCTCAGCCTCCTGAGTAGCTGGGATTACAGGCACGCGCCACCATGCCCAGCTAATGTTTTGTATTTTTAGTAGAGACGGGGTTTCACCATGTTGACCAGGATGGTCTCGATCTCTTGATCTCTTGATCCACCCGCCTCAGCCTCCCAAAGTGCTGGGATTACAGGCTTGAGCCACTGTGCCTGGCATTTCTAGGGATTTTTAAAAGAAGGGCGTTACTGCTCATGAGATGTGTTTTATAAAAAAATGGAGAGACGGGAGAATTTAAATAATCTAATCTTTTTATGTCTGAAATCTCATATTCTTTTACTATGATTTCTGAAAATACCTTCCTAATTTTCCAGGATTCTTATCCCTTCTCCATTTTTACTTCTTATCTACCAGCCTAATAAACCACTGTTTTTCCTTAGGTTAGACTCAACTTCTGTTTTTTTTTTTTTCTCATGCTGTCGCCCAGGCTGCAGTGCAGTGGTGCTGTCTCAGCTTACTGCAACCTTCACATCCCAGGTTCAAGGGATTCTTCTGTCTTAGCCTCCCGAGTAGCTGGGATTACAGGCACCTGCCACTGTGCCCAGCTAATTTTTTTGTATTTTTAGTAGAGACGGGGTTTCACCATGTTGACCAGGTTGGTCTTGAACTCCTGACCTCATGATCCACTCGCCTCTGCCTCCCAAAGTGCTAGGATTACAGGTGTGAGCCACCTCACCCGGCCTCAACTTCTTTCTTTTCCATCCAAGATACTCTAGTGCATTATCTCAACTTACTATCCGGTTTCCAGAATTCAACCAGCTGTTGCATCTCATCCTTGCATTAATTCTTCGATCAGCCTTTTCTATTCTACATGCAGGCTGCTGCACAACACTAAAAGAAAAAATATATATTTAATCCCACACCTAGCAAATTCCTAGTTTCCAAACTCAGCTGGACTCCTAGTAATTATTTGCAGACATTTATATATCTTCTTGGATCTGTTCCCTCCTCCACCCACTTTCATAGCTATTGTAATTTTTTGCCACTCATTTCAAGCTCTGTACCCAGAGTGAATTTGTATTTCATAGAAAACACTAAAGTGACTGACGCTCACTTTATAGGTGGCTCACGCCTATAATCCCAGCATTTTGGGAGTCTGAGACAGGTAGATTGCTCAAGACCAAAAGCTCGATACCAACCTGGGCAACATGGCAAAACCCTGTCTCTACAAACAAACAAAACACACACACAAGAAAACTAGCCAGGCATGGTGGTGTGTACCTGTGGTCCAAGCTATTTGGGAGGAGCTATTCAGGAGGCTGAGGTGGGAGGATCCTGAGTCCAGGAGGCTGAGGCTATAGTAATTTATGATTGTGCCACTGAACTCCCACCTGGGCAACAAAACAAGGCCCTGCTGTCTCAAAAAAAAAAAAGAAAAAAAAGAAAAGAAAAGAAAATAC
The DNA here is from genome assembly GCF_009761245.1 of Sapajus apella. NCBI lineage: Eukaryota > Metazoa > Chordata > Mammalia > Primates > Cebidae > Sapajus > Sapajus apella. Next base: position 6,314,813 of record NW_022437006.1, read on the forward strand.
AGAAGCAATTTTTGTGACCAAGACCAATTTCTCTCCTCAGTTCTGTCTACAAATGTATTAATATCTCCATATCCTTCCCTGTTTCCTCTAGCCTCAGGTGGAGATTATCTCCTCCTGGATTAATCTATTCTGTTCATTTGTGTTCTGAGTCAGTCTGCAGGCATTCTAGTGGTTCTTATTAAAATGCAGATTTTGATTCAGTAGATCTGGGGTGGGGCCTGAGATTGTACATTTCTAACACATGATGCTGATGCTGCTGGTCCACAGATCGCATTTAGAGTTGAAAGGCTGTTATTTGATATTCCCTTATCTCCTTTTGCTCTACCAATTATCCTTTCTCCTTCCTTTATTTTCAAATTCTCTAATGGCTCTTCAGGATGTAAAATGTTTGAATTTGTCTGATCTTAGAAAATCTTTCTCCGAAATAGGAACTCTTTTACATTGTTGATAAGAGTTTAAATTAATTCAACCATTGTGGAAGACAGTGTGGCCATTCCTCAAGGATCTAGAATCAGAAATAACATTTGACCCAGCAATCCAATTACTGGTTATACACCCAAAGGATTATAAATCATTCTACTGTGAAGACACATGCACATGTATGTTTACTGCAGCGCTATCTACAATAGCAAAGACTTGGAACCAACCCAAATGCCCATCAATGATAGACTGGATAAAGAAAATGTGGCACATATACACCATGGAATACTATGCAGTCATAAAAAAGAATGAGTTAATGTCCTTTGAGGGACATGGATGAAGCTGGAAACCATCATTCACAGCAATCTACCACAGGAACAGAAAACCAAACACTGCCTGTTCTCACTCATAAGTGGGTGTTGAACAATGAGAACACATGGACACAGGGAGGGGAACATCATACACTGGGGCCTGTCAGGGGGTGGGCAGCAAGGGGAGGGAGAGCATTAGGACAAATACCTAATGCATGTGGGGCTTAAAACCTAGATGGCAGGTTGATGGGTGCAGCAAACCACCATGGCGCATGTATTCCTATGTAACAAACCTGCACATTCTGCACATATATCCCAGAACTTAAAGTATAATTTAAAAAAAGACGTATTTCTCCAAAACATTTTCTAAAGTCATCACCCAGTCTCACACCTTACCATCTGGATTAGTTATCCATTGCTGCATTACAAATTACCCTAAAGCTTAGCTGAAAATAAGAGTTTGTAGATCAAGAATCTGGTGTCAGCTGGGCACAGTGGCTCTCACCTGTAATCCCAGCACTTTGGGAGGCTGAGGCAAGTGGATCACTTGAGGCCAGGAGTTCAAGACTGTTGTGGCCAATATAGCAAAATCATGTTTCTACCAAAATTTCAAAAATTAGCTGGGGCCGGGCGCGGTGGCTCAAGCCTGTAATCCCAGCACTTTGGGAGGCCGAGGCGGGTGGATCACGAGGTCAAGAGATCGAGACCATCCTGGTCAACATGGTGAAACCCCATCTCTACTAAAAATACAAAAAATTAGCTGGGCATGGTGGTGCATGCCTGTAATCCCAGCTACTCAGGAGGCTGAGGCAGGAGAATTGCCTGAACCCAGGAGGCGGAGGTTGCGGTGAGCCGAGATCGCACCATTGCACTCCAGCCTGGGTAACATGAGTGAAACTCCATCTCAAAAAAAAAAAAAAAAATTAGCCGGGAGTAGAGTTGCATGCCTATAATCCCAGCTGCTCTGGAGGTGGAGGTATGAAAAGTGTTTGAACCTAGGAGGCAGAGGAGGTTGCAGTGAGCCAAGATCACGCCACCATACTCCAGTCTGATTGACAGAGTAAGATTCTTGTCTCAAAAAAAAGAATCTGGGTGTGCCTTTGCTAGGTACTCCTCCTTGGAGTCTCTTACAAGACTGCAATCAGGATGTCAGCTGGGGCTGTTATAAAGATATATGCACATGTGTGTTCATTGCAGCACTGTTTACAATAGGGAAGACTTGGAACCAACCCAAATGCCCAAAAAAGATAGACTGGATAAAGAAAAGATAGCACATATACACCATGGAATACTATGCAGCCATAATAAAGGATGAGTTCATGTCCCTTGCAGGGACATAGATGAATCTGGAAGCCATCATTCTCAGTAAACTGACACAAGAACAGAAAACTGAACAGTGCATGTTCTCACTCATAAGGGGGTGTTGAACAATGAGAACACATGGACACAGGGAGAGGAACATCACACACTGGGGTCTGTTTGGGGGTGGGAGGCTAGGGGAGTGATAGCAGGTGGTGGGGTGGTTGGGGAGGGATAACATTAGGAGAAATACCTAATGTAGGTGACAGGATGATGGATGCAGCAATCCACCATGGCATGTGTATACCTATGTAACAATCCTGCATAATCTGCACATGTACCCCAGAACTTAAAGTACAATAAAACAATTTTTTTTTTTTTTGAGACAGAGTCTCACTCTGTCACCAGGCACCAGGCTGGAGTGCGGTGGTGCGACCTCGGCTCACTGCAACCTCCACCTCCCGGGTTCAAGCAATTCTCCTGCCTCAGCCTCCTGAGTAGCTGAGACTACAGGCGTGTGCCACCATGCCCAGCTATTTTTTTTGTATTTTTAGTAGAGATGGGGTTTCACCATGTTGGCCAGGATGGTCTCGATCTCTTGACCTTGTGATCCACCTGCCTCAGCCTCCCAAAGTGCTGGGATTACAGGCGTAAGCCACTGCGCCCAGTCAATAAAACAAATTAAAAAAATAAAATAAAATGAAATGGTGGGTGCAGGCCAATGTATATAACCATAAAAGAGAAGACTGAAAAAGTGTAATGCAGCTGGGTGTGGTGGTGTATACCTATAGTCCCAGCTACCAGGGAGGCTGAAGTGTGAGGATCACTTGAGCCTGGGAGGTCGAGGCTGCGATTGTGCTACTGAGCTCCAACCAGCCTGGGAGACAAAGTGAAACACTGTCTAAAAAAAAATGTGGCCGGGCACGGTGGCTCAAGCCTGTAATCCCAGCACTTTGGGAGGCCGAGGCGGGTGGATCACGAGGTCAAGAGATCGAGACCATCCTGGTCAACATGGTGAAACCCCGTCTCTACTAAAAAATACAAAAAATCAGCCTGGCATGGTGGCGCGTGCCTGTAATCCCATCTACTCAGGAGGCTGAGGCAGGAGAATTGCCTGAACCCAGGAGGCGGAGGTTGCGGTGAGCCGAGATCGTGCCATTGCACTCCAGCCTGGGTAACAAGAGCGAAACTCCGTCTCAAAAAAAAAAAAAAGAAAAAAAAAAATGTGTAATGCCTTTACTTTTCTATCTCATAATATTCAGTGGCAAGATCATGTGAAATCGGCTGGCTAGTTATGTACTTGTCCCTCCTGCCCCGATATAAGTTTACTGAAGTGGGAATATATTTAAGCAGACATATCACTTATACTTTTTTTTTTTTTTAGTTGGAGTCTCACTCTTGTCTCCCAGTCTGGAGTGCAATGGCGTGATCTGCTCACTGTGACCTCCACCTCCTGGGTTCAAGTGAGTCTCCTGCCTCAGCCTCCCAAGTAGCTGGGGTTACAGGTGCATACTACCACGCCCGGCTAATTTTTGTATTTTTAGCAAAGACGGGGTCTCACCATGTTTGCCAGGCTGGTCGTGAACTCCTGACCTCAGACCATCCGCCCACCTCAGCCACTGCACCCAGCCTCACTTATACTTTTTAAAAGGTCTATTACAAGCTACTTTACCCCTTCCTGAAATGAAAGCAAAAACTAAATCCAATGGACAACCCTATCTGCAAGTGAGCTGAGTAGCTCTGCCAACGGAGGGCAAATAGTATTTGGAAACATTTTAAGCAACAACACTCTCAGGAGCTGTCCATTTGTCTAGGTATATGTAGAAGATACAGACACAGGAGAAAAGCAAACAACCAATTAGAATTGGCTGTGAGAGCCTGGCATGGAAGAATACAACAGAAGTAGTTTTCGTTGGAACTGAGGTTTGTTTATTCTGCTTATCTGGAGGCAGAACCAATAATCCCAATGATCCCAGAATGAGGATAACTGTTCTACATTTAAAAAGAACCAATTAGCAGAACCTTTGCAAATGGGCCAATTTCTGCACTTAGTAACAGGATAGAAATAGAACTTTGCTGATTTAATGGTGACTTGTCATGTGTGTTGAATTGTTTCATATTAGCAGAGACAGACTGACATCCATACTTAATGCTTTCTGGCTCAGTGCCTTTTGCAACCACCTGAATGCACTTAAGAGACAGAAGGGTGATGTTCATATTTCAGGAACAAAACCAAGTGACCTGACCTTAGTCAAATGCCACTTTTGAAACTTTTAAACCAGTGAAGCAACATCTATAAGGCTTTATGTGCCAAAATTGGGGCTACTACATAGCACATCTTTGTTGGATTCCACAGAGACCTCTATTTGGCTCTCTCTTAATTTACTTCTTTTAGCTCAAGCTGATTTAAAGCTTCATTATCTTTAAGGACTCTGCCTTTTCTATTTATCTCCACTAGTTTTATATATATACCTTAAGTTCTGGGATACATGTGCAGAATGTGCAGGTTTGTTACATAGGCATACACGTGCCATGGTGGTTTGCAGCACCCATCACCCCGTCATCTACATTAGGTATTTCTCCTAATGCTATCCCTGCCCTGGCCCTCCACCCAGTGACAGGCCCCAGTGTGTGATGTTCCCCTCCCTATGTCCATGTGCTCTCATTGTTCAGCTCCCACTTATGAGTGAGAACAGGCAGTGTCTGGTTTTCTGTTCCTGTGGTGGTTTGCTGTGAATGATGGTTTCCAGCTTCATCCATGTCCCTGCAAAGGACATGAACTCATCCTTTATTATGGCTGCATAGTATTCTATGGTGTGTATGTGCAACATTTTCTTTATCTAGTTTATCATTGATGGGCATTTGGGTTGGTTCCAAGTCTTTCTTATTGTGAATAGTGCTACAATAAACATGCATGTGCATGTGTCTTTGTAGTAAAATGATTTATAATCCTTTGGGTATATATCCAGTAATAGGATTGCTGGGCCCAATGGTATTTGTGGTTCTAGATTCTTGAGGAATGGCCACACTGTCTTCCACAATGGTTGAACGAATTTACACTCCCACCAGCAGTGTAAAAGCGTTCCTATTTCTCCACATCCTCTCCAGCATCTGTTGCTTCCGGACTTTTTAATGATTGCCATTCTAACTGGCATGAGATGGTATCTCATTGTGGTTTTGATTTGCATTTCTCTAATGATCAGTGATTTTTTTCATTTTTTCATGTTTGTTAGCCACATAAATGTCTTCTTTTGAGAAGCGTCTGTTGATATCCTTCACCCACTTTTTGATGGGGTTGTTTTTTTTCTTGTAAATTTGTTTAATTTCCTTATAGTTTCTAGATATTAGCCCCTTGTCAGATGAATAGATTGCAAAATTTTTCTCCCATTCTGTAGGTTGCCTGTTCACTCTGATGATAGTGTCTTTTGCTGTGCAGAACCTCTTCAGTTTAATGAGATCCCATTTGTCTATTTTGGCTTTTGTTGCCATTGCTTTTGGTGTTTTAGTTATGAAGTCTTTGCCTATGCGTATGTCCTGAATGTTATTGGCTACGTTTTTATCTAGGGTTTTTATAGTTTTATGTCTTTTTTTTTTTTTTTTTTTTTTTTTTTTTGGAAGACTCAGTGGTGTCAATGCATATAGTTTTATGTCTTACATTTAAATCTTTAATCCATCTTGAGTTAATTTTTGTATAAGGTATAAAGAAGGGGTCCAGTTTCAGTTAAAAATGTTAAGGGAAGCCAGAGACCAAGGTCGAGTTACCCACAAAGGGAAGCCAATCAGACTAACAGCAGATCTCTTTGCAGAAATCCTACAGGCCAGAAGAGAGTGGGAGCCAATATCTAACATTCTTTTTTTTTTCTTTTTTCCTTTTTTTTTTTTTCCCCCAAGAAGCGCTGAAGGAAAACATTCTTAAAAAAAAGAATTTTCAGGCCGGGCATGGTGGCTCAAGCCTGTAATCCCAGCACTTTGGGAGGCCGAGGTGGGTGGATCACAAGGTCAAGAGATCGAGACCATCCTGGTCAACATGGTGAAACCCCGTCTCTACTAAAAATACAAAAAATTAGCTGGGCATGGTGGCGCGTGCCTGTAATCCCAGCTACTCAGGATGCTGAGGCAGGAGAATTGCCTGAACCCAGGAGGCGGAGGTTGCGGTGAGCCGAGATCGCACCATTGCACTCCAGCCTGGGTAACAAGAGTGAAACTCTGTCTCAAAAAAAAAAAAAAAAAAAAAAAAAAAAAAAGAATTTTCAACCCAGAATTATATATCCAGACAAACTAAGCTTCATACGCAAAAGAGAAATAAAATCCTTTACAGACAAGCAGATGCTAAAACATTTTCACCCCCAGGCCTGCCTGAGAAGAGGTCCTGAATGAAGCACTAAATATGGAAAGAGAAAACCAGCACTAGCCACTGCAAAAACATACCAAATTGTAAAGACCATGAACCCTATGAAGAAACTGCATCAACTAATGGGCAAAATAACCAGCTAGCATCATAATGAAAGGATTAAATTCACATATAACAATATTAACCTTAAATGTAAATGAGCTAAATGCCCCAATTAAAAGACTCAGACTGGCAAATTGGATAAAGAGTCAAGACCCATCAGTGTGTGGAATTCAGGAGACCCATCTCACGTGCAAAGACTTACATAGGCCCAAAGTAAAGGGATGGAGGAATATTTACCAAGCAAATGGAAAGGAAAAAAAAAGCAGGGGTTGCAATCCTAGTCTCTGATAAAACAGATTTTAAATCAACAAAGATTTAAAAAGACAAAGAAGGCCATTACATCGTGTTAAACGGATCAATGCAACAAAGAAAGCTATCTATCTTAAATATATATAAAGCTAACTATCCTAAATATAGGAGCACCCAGATTCATAAAGCAAGTCCTCAGAGACCTATAAAGGGACTTAGACTCCCACACAATAATAGTGGGAGACTTTAACACCCCACTGTCTATATTAGACAGATCAATGAGACTGAAAATTAACACAGGTATTCAGGACTTGAACTCAGCTCTGGACCAAGTGAACCTAACAGACATCTACAGAACTCTCCACCCCAAATACATTATTCTCAGCACCACATCACACTCACTCTAAAATTGGCCACATAATTAGAAGCAAAGCACTCCTCAGCAAATGGCAAAAAAAAAAAAAAAAAAAAAAAAAAAAAAAAGAAAATCATAACAGTCTCTCAGACCACAGTGCAATCAAATTAGAACTCAGGATTAAGAAACTCACCAAAACTGCACAACTACATAGAAACTGAACAACCTGTAGAATAAACATCAATTTAAAATAAATAAGCTTAAGACTAGGCCACACACAAAAAAATTATAAAGAGCAGAGGAGCAAGTAAACCACACCTCCCAGCCTAAACTGCCTGGAGCTAGCTAAAGCAGACCCAGCAGAGGTTCCTCCTTCCAAGATAAGGCACCCAAGCATATCTTTGCACCCACAAGCTCACAAGCATATTTCTGTAAAAACCCGTTCTCTCCCCCAGCTGCCAATCATGGGAGCAAAATACCATATAGAAAGTGTATGTATTCTCAAGGTTGCAAACTTGCCACAAATCAATAACTGTCTTTGTTTAAACCTGTTTTATTCTCTTGCCTTATCTTCCGCCTACAAAACTTATATATTCAAGGAATTGCCTTTGTGCGAGACTGGCAACTATTATGGGCAGTAAGGCCACCGTCAGTGGGAGCTCCAATAAAGAGATTTTCTTGTGTCTCTTGGTCTTTCTGTTTTTCTCAGCTTAAATTTCCACAGCAGAATGACTACTGGATAAATAACGAAATTAAGGCAGAAATAAATAAGTCCTTTGAAACCAGTGACAACAAAGACACAACATACCAGAATCTCTGGGACACAACTGAAGAAGTGTTTAGAGGAAATTTATAGCACTAAATGCCCATAGGAGAAAGCAGGAAAGAATTAAAATCAACACCCTAGTATCGCAATTAAAAGAACTAGAGAAGCGCCTCTGGACATAACTCGGGTTGCACGGGCCGCCACCGTCGTCGGCAAAGCCTGAGTCCTGCCCTCTCGCTCTCCTCCCGGGGCAGCATGAGCTTCACCACTCGCTTCACCTTCTCCACCAGCTACCGGTCCTTGGGCTCCGTCCGCGTGCCCAGCTACGGCGCCCGACCGGTCAGCAGCGCGGCCAGCGTCTATGCAGGCGCCGGGGGCTCTGGTTCCCGCATCTCCGTGACGCACTCCGCCAGCTTCAGGAGCAGCATGAGGGTCCAGGGCCTGGCTGCGGGGGTGGCGGGGGGTCTGGCAGGAATCGGAGGCATCCAGAACGAGAAGGAGACCATGCAAATCCTGAACGACCGCCTCGCCTGCTACCTGGACAGAGTCAGGAGCCTGGAGACCGAGAACCGGCAGCTGGAGAGCAAAATCCGGGAGCACCTGGAGAAGAAGGGACCCCAGGTCAGAGACTGGGGCCATTACTTCAAGACCATAGAGGACCTGAGGGCTCAGATCTTCGCAAATATTGTGGACAATGCCCGCATCGTTCTGCAGATTGACAATGCCGGTCTTGCTGAAGATGACTTTATTTTATTTTATTTTTTTGAGTTGGAGTTTTTGCCTTGTTGCCCAGGCTGGAGTGCAATGGGACAATCTCGGCTCACCGCAACCTCCGCCTCCTGGGTTCAGGCAATTCTCCTGCCTCAGCCTCCTGAGTCGCTGGGATTACAGGCATGCACCACCATGCCCAGCTAATTTTTTGTATTTTTAGTAGAGATGGGGTTTCACCATGTTGACCAGGATGGTCTAGATCTCTTGCCCTCGTGATCCACCTGCCTCGGCCTCCCAAAGTGCTGGGATTACAGGCGTGAACCACCGCGCCCGGCTGCTGCTGATGACTTTAGAGTCAAGTATGAGACAGAGCTGGCCATGCGCCAGTCTGTAGAGAGCGACATCCATGGGCTCTGCAAGGTCATCGATGACACCAATGTCACTCGGCTGCAGCTGGAGACAGAGATCGAGGCTCTCAAGGAGGAGCTGCTCTTCATGAAGAAGAACCATGAAGAGGAAGTAAATGGCCTACAAGCCCAGATTGCCAGCTCTGGGTTGACCGTGGAGGTAGATGCCCCCAAATCTCAGGACCTCGCCAAGATCATGGCAGAAACCCGGGCTCAATATGACGAGCTGGCTTGGAAGAACCGAGAGGAGCTGGACAAGTACTGGACTCAGCTGATTGAGGAGAGCACCACAGTGGTCACCACACGGTCCACTGAGGTTGAAACTGCTGAGGTGACGCTCACAGAGCTGAGACGTACAGTCCAGTCCTTGGAGATCAACCTGGACTCCATGAAGAAATATGAAGATCAGCTTAGAGAACAGCCTGAGGGAGGTGGAGGCCTGCTACTCCCTGCAGATGGAACAACTCAATGGGATCCTTCTGCCCCTGGAGTCAGAGCTGGCACAGACCCTGGCAGAGGGACAGCACCAGGACCAGGAGTACGAGGCTCTGCTGAACATCAAGGTCAAGCTGGAGGCTGAGATCGCCACCTACCCCCGCCTGCTGGAAGATGGCTAGGACTTCAGTCTTAGTGATGCCCTTGACAGCAGCAACTCCATGCAAACCATCCAAAAGACCACCACCCGCCGGATAGTGGATGGCAAAGTGGTGTCTGAGACCAAGGATTCTGAGACATTAGGCCAGCAGAAGCAGGGGACCCTTTGGGGAGCAGGAGGTGAATAAAAAGTTCAGAGGTTAAAAAAAAAAAAAACTAGAGAAGAAAGAGCAAACAAATTTAAAAGCTAGGAGAAAACAAGAAATAACTAAGATCAGAGCAGAACTAAAGGTAGAGACATGACAAACCCTTTAAAAAAACCAATGAATCCAGGAGCTGGTTCTTTGAAAAGATTAACAAAATAAATATACTAGAGCCAGACTAATAAAGAAGAAAAAAAGAGAAGAATCAAATAGGCACAACAAAAAATGATTAAGGTGAGGTCAGCACTGATCCCATAGAAATACAAACTACCATCAGAGAATACTATAAGCACCTCTATGCAAATAAACTAGAAAATCTAGAAGAAATGGATAAAGTCGTGGCCACATACACCGTCCCAAGACTAAACCAGGAAGAAGTCACATCCCTGAATAGACGAATAACAAGTTCTGAAACTGAGGTTGTAATTAATAGCCTACCAACCAAAAAAACAAAACAAAACCCAGGAACAGACAGGCTCACAACTGAATTCTACTAGAGGTACAAAGAAGAGATGGTACCATTCCTTCTGAAACTATTCCAAACAATAGAAAAAGAAGGGCTCCTCCTCGACTCATTTTATGAGGCCAACATCATCCTAATACCAAAACCTGGCAGGGACACAACAAAAAAAGGAAATTTCAGGCCAATATCCATTATGAACATGGATGCAAAAATCCTCAATAAAATACTGGCAGACCGAATCCGGCAGCACATCAAAAAGTTTATCCATCACAATCAAGTAGGCTTCATCCCTGGGATGCAAGGCTGGTTCAACATGCGCAAATCTATAAACGTAATCCATCACATAAACAGAACCAATGACAAAAACCACATATTATCTCAATAGATGCAGAAAAGACTTTCGATGGCCGGGCCCAGTGGCTCACACCTGTAATTCTAGCACTACGGGAGACCGAGGCAGGCGGATCATGAGGTCAGGAGATAGAGACCAACCTGTCCAACATGGTGAAACCCTGTCTCTACTAAAAATACAAAAAAATAAAAAATAAAAATAACAGGGCATGGTGGCACATGCTTATCGTCCCAGCTACTTGGGAGGCTGAGGCAAGAGAATTGCTTGAATTCAGGAGTAGGAGATTGCAGTGAGCTGAGATTGAGCCACAACATTACACCCGGGGTGACAGTGCGAGACTCTGTCTCCAAAAAAAAAAAAAAAAAAAAAGGAAAAAAAAGAAAGGGGGCTTCAGTAAAATTCAACAACGCTTCATGCTAAAAACTCTCAATAAACTAGATATGGATGGAATGTATCTCAATAACAGCTATTTTTTTACAAACCGGCAGCTAACATCATACTGAATGGCAAAAGCTGGAAGCATTCCCTTTAAAAACTGATTTTATTTGTAGGTTTGTTAGTTGAAGCTGGCTGACAACCTTGTATTATGACCTTAAGTAAGAATCTTGCTATGGTATTGGATATAAAGTAATGTTTCTTCCCTCAGTTCCCATCCTTCACATTATTTACCATGAATGCTGAATATCTATGGAAGAAAGTGCTTAATTTACTAAATGAATGCAAGCCACAGCAGCCTTTTTGAAATAATTTGGAGCTGTTATTTCACACACAAAAAATGTGGAATGATAGACCCATTAATTAAAAGATAGAAATTCAAGAGAGAAAAGTCTCAATATTTTTCCTTCAATTAATGACACCATATGTGAAGCCAAGTGATTTCTATAATTTGCAGATTTGGTCTCAGCTAAGAGCTAACACTGCTCATACCAGCACTAAGTAGGACTACACCCCTACAGGGAAATTATGAAATTTCATATATTTTAACTCTTTCATTACTGCCAACATTCAGAACATAGAGTTTTTTCCAATCTTAATGGTTTATCTCATTTCAATGTGTTTGTTGTGGGGATTATTAAATCAGTCATGTCAGAGCCTAGCATATAGTATATACTTTTGTAATTTTTTTTTTTTTTTTGAGGTGGAGTCTTGCTCTATCACCAGGCTGGAGTGCGATGGGGCAAACTCAGCTCACTGCAAACTCCACCTCCCAGATTCAAGTGATTCTTGTGCCTCAGCCTCCTGAGTAGTAGCTAGGGTTACAGGCACCTGCCACCATGCCTAGCTAGGCATTTTTGTATGTTTAGTAGAGATGAGGTTTCACCATTTTGAGCAGACTGATCTTGAACTCCAGACCTCAAGGGATCCACCTGTCTCAGCTTCCCAAAGAGCTGGGATTACAGGTGTGAGCCACTGCACCCAGCTGCAATTTTTTTTTTTTTGAGACTGGGTCTTGCTCTGTTGCCCAGGCTGGAGTGCAATGGCACTTCATGACTGACTGCATGGTGAACTTCCCAGGGTCAACTGATCCACCTACCTCAGCCTCAAAGTAGCTGGGACTACAGCTGCATGCCACCACATCTGGCTAATTTTTAAAATTTTTTGTAGAGACAGGGTCTCACTATGTTTCCCAGGCTGGTCTTGAACTCTTGGGCTCAAGTGATCCTCCTACCTTGGCCTCCCTCAGTACTGGAATTGCAGACATGAACCACTGTACCTGGCTGACTTTTGTTACTATGTTAAAATTATAAAAATAATATTTGGCTGGGAATCTCTGAATTTGGTCTTGAGTCTGTCACTCCTCTCTGTGACAGTGTTGAGGGAGGTATATGCACAATGGGGGCAAATCAACACAAAGTCATACTTTATTCTTAGCTGTATCTTTGACTCCAAACCCTAATGCAAAACTCCAGAGAGCTGAACTGGAAGAGTATAGAATTCCACTTCCTTAGGCTGGAGGCTACAAACACCAACACCCAAAGCAAGTCAAATGGCACATCTGGTCTCTCCTTCCTGCCTCATCACCTCATTCACCCTCAAGTTTTGAAATTTGTCATTCCATTGGTCAGGCATGGTGGTGGCTCACGCCTGTAATCCAAGCATTTTGGAGGCCAAGGCGGGCAGATCACCTGAGGTTGGGAGTTCAAGACCAGCCTGACCAACATGGTGAAACCCCGTTTTTAAAAATAAATAAATAAATAAAAAGAAATTTGTCATTTCAGTGGTAAGAAAAGGACACCTGTCAGATCTAGAGGACAAGGGACAAATATGAGCAAAAAGTTGTTCACTGAGCTTGGAGGTATCTATCCCAGACCTTCCTGCATCAGGGCAAGACACTGAGTTTGAGTGAAAACAAACAACAAAAAGAGAACAGAGAAAGAGGAGGTGATTTAGGCTTCTACCAAGTCCTAAGTGCTCTTTCCATTTCCACATGGGTGCAGAATTAAAAGAAGGGAGAGAGCCAAATTCGGTTTTGGAAATATAGCACTAGCTCTTATTGCCATTCCAGTCTTCTTAGGGCATTTGATAAATGGCCGCACACCAAGCTGCTAGCTGCAGATCACACAGTGTTCATTAGCCAAATCAAATGAAACCAGAAAACTGCTCCTTGCACATTGAGTCAAAGGACAAAGGAGCAGAACAAAGAGTACTACCTTTGCCCATGGGCAACACCTATTTTCCAGGGTTGTGAAGCTGATTGGCAATAATGTATGTAATGCACATGGCACATAGGCTCTCAAATTGTAATTATTTTTCTTTGTTTTGCTATCATTATGAAAGAAAATTCTGTATGCTACATTCGGAAATGTACAAAATTGAATGAAAAGTGAAATTTATGTAGTGCTTGATACAATAATTGTACCTCCCAGAACTGTAGCAAAATGTGATTGACTACTTAGAACTTAATTTTTTTTTTTTTCAGATAGAGTCTTGCATTGTCACCCAGGCTGGAGTGCAGTGGTGTGATCTTGTCTCACTGCAACCTCTGCCTCTCGGGTTCAAACAACTCTCTGCCTCAGCCTCCCGAGTAGCTGAGGTTGCAGGTACTCGCCACTATGCCCAGCTAATTTTTTGTATTTTTAGAGCAGACAGGGTTTCACCATCTTGGCCAGACTGGTCTTGAATTCCTGACCTTCCTCACCTCAGCCTTCCAAAGTGCTGGGATTACAGGTGTGAGCCCCCAAACCTGGCCAGAACTTAAAATTTTTAAAGTGATTTTAAACTGTTTTTTTCTGAAATTGGTGACTACAGGTGGTCAAATACAGTACTTGGGTATAGATTTAAGAAACTTAAAATGAATACAGAGTTTGACAGTTATGTTCCATGTAGAATTAAGTCATATTTAGAATTTGACTGGGATGTTAGCCAAAGAAATTTGCTAAAGTTTTATGAGATAAAATTATAGCATGAATCATCATCTCTCCAGCCTCTTCAAGTAAAGATTTTTTTCAAAGGATATTTTAAAGACTAACATAGTTCATAATTTGATGTATATGTGTTTCTGTAATTTGAGTCTTTAATTTTAAGCAGTATGGTGGAGAGAGCATACATCATCTACAGCACATTTTTGAGTTTGTTAGATGAGAACTAAGTGAAGGCATGCAAAATAATAATTTTTTTTTTCTATTTAAAAGGAGACAGGCCAGGCATGGTGGCTCATGCCTATAATTGCAGAACTTTAGGAGGCCACGGCTGGAGGATTGCTTGAAGCCAAGAGTTCAAGACCAGCTCTGACAATATAGCAATACCTCCCGTTCTCTAAAAAAATAAAAATAAAAAATTGGCGGGGCATGGTGGCAAATGCCTGTAGTCCCAGCTATTTGAGAGTCTGAGGCAAAAATATCACTTGAGCCCAGGAATTTGAGGCTGCAGTGAGCTATGACCGCACTCCAGCATGGATAACAAAGCAAGACTCTGACTCAAAATTAATTAATTAATTAATTAAATGAAATATAAGGAGGCAGAGGCAATGGCTTGATATTTGCTAGGCTAGCTTATTATCTAGACAACATAGAACATAAAAATACAGGCCGGGCGCGGTGGCTCAAGCCTGTAATCCCAGCACTTTGGGAGGCTGAGGCGGGTGGATCACGAGGTCAAGAGATTGAGACCATCCTGGTCAACATGGTGAAACCCCGTCTCTACTAAAAATACAAAAAAATTAGCTGGGCATGGTGGTGCATGCCTGTAATCCCAGCAACTCAGGAGGCTGAGACAGGAGAATTGCCTGAACCCAGGAAGCGCAGGTTGCGGTGAGCCGAGATCGCGCCATTGCAATCCAGCCTGGGTAACATGAGTGAAACTCTGTCTCAAAAAAAAAAAAATAAATAAATAAATAAATAAAAAAGAACATAAAAATACAGATAGTTTGACCAAAACTCAAATACAGGTAATTTGGCCAAACTGTCTGTATTTTTATGTTCTATATAAATGTAGTTATCAAAGAAAATACGGACAGATTAGGAGCAAAGGTTTTAAAAATGATTTATCATATTTTTGACAGTATAAGACAAGTACAGAATATTGGGAAAACTTATACTGTGATCATCATCTAATACCTCAGGCATAAGACATCTAAGTCCAACTTTAGAAGTCCTGATGTTTGTGTTGAAGATGAAAATACAGGTTTTAAAAGATTAGTGCAGTAAGATTGTATCAGGGTTACTAGATATTTTTTCATTTATACTGGAATTTTTGGCTGACTAAACTTTCACAATAAGTCAATTTATTCTTTAATCTTTAACATTATCGTAATCTCTGAGTAATAGCATCTGGCATTGTACCAAAGTTAATTGTAGTTCCCTTAACAGTTGTTTTCTAAAAAAAAAGTATTAGAAAAAGAGACTAGTAAGATAAAGCCCAATCTAACTTACATAATTTAAATATGATGAGATGTTTAGATTCATTCTACATAAACTTAAGCAACATCTAATATTACAGCCATAAAACATGTAGGTGACTTAACTTCTCTGTAACTTTGTTTCCTCATTTGTAAAATGGACATACCTCATTCAATTATTGCAAAGATTAAAGTAGAAAACACATTTAAAGTGCTTAGACTCGTTCTTGGCAGATTATAAGTATTCAATGTAAGATATATGTTGTAAGTAGCAATAATAGTATATGAGAAATAATGGCTTAATATATAGCTACATGAAAGTAAACAAAGGTCATATTGTTTTATAATTTGTCCACCTAAAATTTGAAGAAACCATGTTATGTTTCCTAATCAACAAAATAAAATTTCTGAAAAATACCCAATGCATCATTAATATTTAGTGAATATTCAGTAATATATAATTAATACTCGTTAAGCATAGAAAACAAAAAATAATAAACTTAAGATGTTATACATTATAAGTACTGCTTATCGTTTTATATCATTGATTTATTACTTTGTTTAAACAATAAGTCAATGTTTTTCTGAAAAACAAATATTAAAATATTACAGTGTTAGGCTAAAAGAGGCATTAATCTTCTTCCCCAACACCAGGATTTCTCTATACTTTTATATTTGATAAGGCAAATAATTAAAAAAAAACTATAGCAGTATAATAGACATAATTATTTCTCCAGATTTGCATAAGTTATTAATTCTTCTTTAAAAAATTTTAAGAGACATAGTCTCATTCTTTGGTTCAAGCTGGAGTGCAGTGATGTGATCATAGCTCATTGTAATCTCAAACTCCTATGCTCAAAAGATCTTCCTGCCTCAGCCTCCAGAGTAGCTGGAACTCCAAGCACTCACCACCACATCTGGCTAATGTTTTTCTTTTTTGTAGAGATGGGATCTCACTATATCACCCAGGCTGGTCTTGAACACTTGTTCTCAAGTAATCCTCCTGCCTTGGCCTCTCAAAGTGCTGGAATTATGGGCATGAGTCACAGTTCTCCATGATTCATTATTAACTCTGCAGGACAACTTCATAAATTTTGGTCTTAAAACATGGTCTTTTGTCCATGCTACATACATTGTTTTCTCTCATTAATTCCAACTGTAATAATATGTATTCAAAGCCGGGCGCGGTGGCTCAAGCCTGTAATCCCAGCACTTTGGGAGGCCGAGGCGGGTGGATCACGAGGTCAAGAGATCGAGACCATCCTGGTCAACATGGTGAAACCCCGTCTCTACTAAAAATACAAAAAATTAGCTGGGCATGGTGGTGTGTGCCTGTAATCCCAGCTACTCAGGAGGCTGAGGCAGGAGAATTGCCTGAACCCAGGAGGCGGAGGTTGCGGTGAGCTGAGATCGCGCCATTGCACTCCAGTCTGGGTAACAAGAGCGAGACTCCGTCTCAAAAAAAAAAAAAAAATAATAATAATAATAATAATAATATGTATTCAGCTGCATTTCTTACTCTCTCTTTAGAGTCTAAAATGGATTCTTTCATGTCCAGAGACAGAAGAATAAAAGACTGGTAGCTTGCTGGGTGCAGTGGTTTATGCCTGTAATCCCAGCACTTTGAGAGACAAGGCAGGAGGATTGCTTTAGCCCAGGAGACTGAGACTAGCCTGAGCAACACAGCAAGGCCCCATGTCCAGAAAAAATGAAAAGATTAGCTGGATGTGGTGGCATGCACGTTAGTCCCAGCTACCTGGGAGGCTGAGGTGGGAGGATCACTTGAGCCTGGGACATTGAGGCTGCAGTGAGCTATG
This sequence comes from Sapajus apella, assembly GCF_009761245.1. Classification (NCBI taxonomy): domain Eukaryota; kingdom Metazoa; phylum Chordata; class Mammalia; order Primates; family Cebidae; genus Sapajus; species Sapajus apella. The sequence goes on from NW_022437006.1 coordinate 6,332,050, forward strand.
AATGTGCTATTATACTACAGTCTGGGTGACAAAGCAAGACCCTGTCTCAAAAAAAAAAAAAAAAAAAAAAAGGCGGGGGGTGGGCAGCAAAAGGGATAGAAAAATGGAGTTTCCAAAACTTCTGGGGATTAACAAGAAAAAAAAAAAATGGGAAAATGATGACATAAACAGAGTAGAAAGAAAAGCACTAAGTACAACCCAGTACTGATCCTATTTGCTCCCATGTCTGACTACAAACCTTGGAATTGTCTGCTGGAGCAACAGTTATGTGAAGATGTAAATGGATTAGACACAAAAAATAATTCATTTGCATGGCTTCATGTAATAGCGTTGGCTGTCTGCTGGGAGCTCAGCTAGAACTTTCCACACGTGCCTACATGTTTCTTGCCTTTTATAGCAAGATGGCTTGGTTCCCAAAGGGAGTATCTTGAGTGCCGGAATTACGAGAACAAGCATTTCCAAAAGCTCAGGTAAGTCATAAAACTTTTTATGATGTTGTCTTGGAAATCACAGAATATCATTTCTAATGCATTCTGTTGGTCAAGCAAATCACCAGTCAGCCCAGATTCAAGGAGCAGTTGGACTCCATCTCGCAACAGAAAGAGTGACAGAGTTTGCAGCTATCCTTAATCAACTGCAAATATGAAAAAAACACCCTCCAGAAATGAAAATCATTATAATTGAAATTAGGCACTTAGTGCATGAGTTTCACAGAATTTTTGACAAAGTTAAAGGAATTATTAGTGATCTGAGATACAGAACTGAAAAAGAATATCTTTCAGCTGAGCTCCCAGAATATAACTTCCCAAAGATTTAAAAAGAAAAAAATTTTTGGCTGGGTGCAGTAGCTCATACCTGTAATCTCAGCACACTGGCAAGCAGATCGTTTGAGGTCAGAAATTCGAGACCAACCTGGCCAGCATGGTGAAATTCCGGTGTCTACCAAAAAATACAAAAAATAAACCAGGCACGGTAGCGAATGCCTGTAGTCTCAGCTACTGGGGAGGCTGAGGCAGGAGACTTGCTTGAACCAGGGAGGCAAAGGTTGCAGTGAGCAGAGATCATGCCATTGCACTCCACCTGGGCAACAAAGTCAGACTCTGTCTCAAAAAAAAAAAAAAAAATTTAAAAGGCGTTGGAAACCAGAAAAGAATGCAATAAGTTTTTTCAAGGAGCTAAAAAATAATGATAATTCCCAACATAATATTTTATGACCAGAGAAAATATTCTTCAGGAATATTTTACACAAACCAAAATTAACATAGTCTATCACCAGGAGACCCAAATTAAAGAAAATACTAAAGGGTATTCTGTAGGCAAAAAGGAAAATGATCCAAGAAAGAAGTTCCCAGGTGCAAGAAGGAATGAAGAGCACAAAAGTGGTAAATGTACGAGTAGATCTAAATAAACATGGGCTATGTAAAACAATCATAACAATTTATTTCCTCCTTTATTGGACTTACAAAAAACAATATGCAGAAATGGAAATCCATGATAACATTAGTGTGTAAACAAGGGAGCTTTGGGAGACTGTGGCGGGCGGATCACCTGAGGTAAGGAGTTGGGAGACCAGCCTGGCCAACGTGGCAAAACCCTGTCTCTACTAAAAATACAAAAATTAGCTGGGCATGGTGGCAGAGGCCTGTAATCCCAGCTACTTGGGAGGCTGAGGCAGGAGAATTGCTTGAACCCAGGAGGTGGAGGTTGTAGTGGAGCCAAGAATGCACCATTGCACTCCAGCCTGGGCAACAGAGAGAGACTGTTTCAAAAAAAAAAAAAAAGGGAGGTAAATGAAGTACTAATAACCATTAGAATTTGAGATGCCATGAATGTATTTTCAAGTTCAGATATAAGTCCTTATACTTACCGTAAATTGATTTTCAACAAAGGTGCCGACAATAAGAGAAAGGATAGTTGTTTTTTTGTTTGTTTGAGACAGAGTCTCACTCTATAGCCCAGCTGGAGTGCATTGGTACCATCTTGGTTTACTGCAACCTCTGCCTCCCAGGTTCAAGCGATGCTTCTGCTTCAGACTCTCAAGTAGCTGGGACTACAGTCACCTGCCACCACGCCCAGCTAAATTTTGTATTTTTAGCAGAGTCAGGAGTGAGTCACCATGCCTGACAGAATAGGATAGTTTAGTTTTTAATCAAGAAAGGATGCTGAAACAATTCGATATCCACATGCAAGACAATGAATTTAGATCCTTGCCTCATACTACATACAAAAAATAAACTCAAAATGGCCAGGCACAGTGGCTTACACTTGTAATTGCAGCAGTTTGAGAGGCCAAGGTGGGAAGATCGCCTGAGGTCAGGAGTTTATGACCAGTCTGGTCAACATGGTGAAACCTGGTTTCTACTAAAAACACAAAAAATTTAGCTGGGCCTGGTGGCGCCTGCCTCTAGTCACAGCTAAGGTGGGAGAATGGCTTGAGCCAGGGAGGCAGAGGTTGCAGTGAGCTGAGATTGTGCCACTGCACTCCAGCTTGGGTAACAGAGTGAGATTCTGTCTCAAAATAAATAAACTCAAAATGGATCATAAATATAAACGTAGGCCGGGCGCGGTGGCTCAAGCCTGTAATCCCAGCACTTTGGGAGGCCAAGGCGGGTGGATCACGAGGTCAAGAGATCGAGACCATCCTGGTCAACACGGTGAAACCCCGTCTCTACTAAAAAAACTGCAAAAAATTAGCTGGGCATGGTGGCGCGTGCCTGTAATCCCAGCTACTCAGGAGGCTGAGGCAGGAGAATTGCCTGAACCCAGGAGGCGGAGGTTGCGGTGAGCCAAGAGCATGCCATTGCACTCCAGCCTGGGTAACAAGAGCGAAACTCCGTCTCAAAAAAAAAAAAAAT
>NW_022437006.1:6335004-6458348 GCF_009761245.1 Sapajus apella
AAAAAAAAAAAATAAATAAAAATAAATAAATAAATATAAATGTAAGAGCTAGAACTATGAAAATTCTGCAAGAAATCATAGAAGTAAATTTTTATGGTCTTGGGTTAAGGCAAAACATCAAAAGCACAAGTAATAAGAGAAAAATATTAATAAACAGAACTTAAAAATTAAAAACTTTTGTCCTGACCGGGCGCGGTGGCTCAAGCCTGTAATCCCAGCACTTTGGGAGGCTGAGGCAGGTGGATCACGAGGTCAAGAGATCGAGACCATCCTGGTCAACATGGTGAAACCCCGTCTCTACTAAAAATACAAAAAATGAGCTGGGCATGGTGGCACGTGCCTGTAATCCCAGCTACTCAGGAGGCTGAGGCAGGAGAATTGCCTGAACCCAGGAGGCGGAGGTTGCGGTGAGCCGAGATCGGGCCATTGCACTCCAGCCTGGGTAACATGAGTGAAACTCCGTCTCAAAAAAAAAAAAAAAAAAAAAACTTTTGTCCTTCAAAAAACAGTAGGCCGGGTGCGGTGGCTCACGCCTGTAATCCTAACACTTTGGGAGGCTGAGGTGGGTGGATCACCTGAGGTCAGGAGTTCAAGACCAGCCTGGCCATCATGGTGAAACCCCATCTTTTTTCTAAAAAAAAAAGAACTCTTACACCTCAGTGATAAGAAGACAAATAATGGGCAAAAGATCTGAATTTAGATGAATGGTCAAGACACACATAAAACGATGTTCAATATATTTAGTTAAATGCAAATTAAAACCATAATGAAGTAATGCTTCATACCCACAAAAATCAGTATAATTTAAAAAACAGACAATAACAATTATTGATGAAGTGGAGAAACAGAAATCCTTATACATTGCAAGGAGTATAAATTGGTGTGGCCACTTTAGAAAATAGTTTGGTAATTTCTTAAAATATCAAACTTAGATAGATTTATCTATTTTATCTACGTTTTGATATCAAACATAGATTTATCTTTGACCCAGCAGTCTTACTGCTGCATATTTACCCCCAAAATAAAAATGTATGTCCACCCAGGGTCTTGTACATAAATGATCATAGAAACACTATTCATACTGGCTGAAAAAGTGGAAACTATCCAAATATGATGTTTTCACAACTCTGTAAAATCACTAAGAAATCGTTCAATTGTACAGTTAAAATGAGTGTATTTTATGATATGTATATTTTACCTCAATAACGCTGTTAATATCTGGCATGGTGGCTCATGCCCATAATCCCAGCACTTTGGGAGTCCGAAGTAGAAGGATCTCTTGACTCCAGGAGTTCGAGAGAAGCCTGGACAACACAGGGAGACCTCCTCTCTGCAGAAGATTTTAAATAATTAGCCAGGTGTGCTGGCGCAGCCAGTTGGGAGGATGGCTTGAGTCTGGGAGTTCCCGGCTGCAGTGAACCAAGATTGTAGCATTGCGCTCCTACCTGGGCAACAGAGCAAGACCCTGTCTCAAAACAAACAAAATCAATAAGGTTGTTGAAATTTTTTAAGTAAAATATCATATTCTGTAATCTAGAGGATAACATCTAAAGCAGAAGCAAAATAATGCATATTTTCCAGATTAATAGAGGAAAGGAAACAAAATTACAAAAATAGTTTTTATTTTTTATTTATTTATTTATTTATTTTTTTTGTGACGGAGTTTTGCTCTTGTTACCCAGGCTGGAGTGCAATGGCGCGATCTCGGCTCACCGCAACCTCCGCCTCCTGGGTTCAAGCAATTCTCCTGCCTCAGCCTCCCGAGTAGCTGGGACTACAGGCGTGCGCCACCATGCCCAGCTAATTTTTGTATTTTTAGTACAGACGGGGTTTCACCATGTTGACCAGGATGGTCTCGATCTCTTGACCTCGTGATCCACCCGCCTCGGCCTCCCAAAGTGCTGGGATTACAGGCGTGAGCCACCGCGCCCGGCCTATTTTATATTTATTTATTATTACTATTTTGAGACAGGGTCTGGCTCTGTCGCCCAGGCTGGAGTGCTGTGGCTGACCTCTGCTCACTGCAACCTCCACCTCCCAGACTTAAGCTATCTTCCCACCTCAGCCTCCCGAGTTGCTGTTAACTGCAGTTGTGCACCACCGCAATCTGCTAATTTTTTGTATTTTTTGTAGAGATGAGGTTTCATCAAGTTGCCCAGACTGGTCCTGAATTCGTGAGCTCAGGCAATCTGCCTGCCTCCACCTCTCAAAGTGCTGGGATTACAGGCGTGAGCCACAGAGTCCCGCCTAAAAAAATAAGCTTTTTTAAAAAAACGCATCTGGGCACAGTGGCTCACGCCTGTAATCCCAACACTTCGGGAGGCCGAGATGGGCAGATCACGAGGTCAGAAGATACAGGCCATCCTGGCTAACACGGTGAAACCTCGTCTCTACTAAAAACACAAAAAAATTAGCCGGGCATTGTGGCGCACGCCCGTAATCCCAGCTACTCGGGAGGATGAGGCAGGAGAATCGCTTGAACCTGAGAGACGGAGGTTGCAGTGAGCCAAGATGGCGCCATTGCAGTCCAGCCTGGGTGACAGAGTGACATTCGGTCTCCGGGAAAAAAAAGGCAAGAAAGGGGACAGAAAGGAACATAAAACAAGTAGGACAAATAGAAAGCACATAGATTTAAGGTCAAATATGTTAGTAATAACGTTAAAGTATAAGTGGACTGTGTGTTATTTATCTACGGCCTCTCAGGTCCAAATTCACCCTGTTTTCTGCTCTGTGAAAATGGTTCTGGGCCTTTTGTTTTCTCTTGCCAGGTGGCAACAGAAACTATCAGTAGAGGGCGCTCGAGAGACCTTGCAGAAAGAAAAGGCCTTTACTTCCTGTTATCGCTGCACTACATCCTGAGGCTCTTGCAGCATGTACCCCTTGCTAGCATCCAGCTTCTCCTGCGCACATGACCACCCCAGAGTCAAGTCCTGGCGCCTTCTCCGGCACCAGGTTCCCGCAGTGCACCGTGGCGGGCTGCTTCCTCGTCCTCCTGTGCCTTTGATGCAGAGTGCCTCATGTCAGATGCCTCTGGTGAAGAGCTTTCCCTTTCCTGGGCGCCCTGGTGTGAGGAATTCCGGTAAGTTCCAGAGGGTCGATTTCTAGAAATTCCCAGTTATCTGGCACCAGAGAGACTTCTTTGCCATCTGGTGACCCATGGCCATGATCTGTTTGCCCTACGGTGGCAGGGGTGTGAGCTATTCTTTTTCTTGGACGTTCTACTTCGGAGTCTAGAGTAGTAGCTGTTCCTTCTTTTTTTTTTTTTTTTTTTTAACAGATTCTGGCTTTGTTGCTCAGGCTGGAGTGCAGTGGCCTGTGTTGGCCAGGCTGGTCTTGAACTCCTGACCTCAGGTGATCCACCCGCCTAGGCCTTCCAAAGTGCTGGGAGTACAGCAGGGTGCTGTGACTGTTCTTTTAACCACTATATTTATTAGAATTCTCTATGGTTCTTACTAATCAATCCCTATTACCCTAATTTCATTTGGTATCATTAAATAATATTTCATATTATTATTATTTTGAGACACGGTCGATTATGTCACTCATTTTATCTAATACTTTATTATATTTCCTCTTCAAATTATCATTGTGGTCTCTGGCTCTTGATTGTACCTAGACTGATACATGCACTAAAATGTTCTATTTAAAGACAGAAATTTTCAGACCCAATTAAAAAAAATACCCAAATATATTTTGCATTCAAAAGACATAGCTGAAACATAATAATACAGAAGGATTGAAAGTAAAAATATGGAAAAATGTATATTACAAAATGGCTGACCAAAAGAAGCTGTTCTAGCTGTTAAGCAAAAGTAACTACCATTATAAAGAGGAGCACTTTATAATGATAAAAAGGTTCAATTTGGCTGGGCGTGGTGGCTCACACCTGTAATCCAAGCACTTTGGAGGCCAAGGTGGGTGGATCACCTGAGGTCAAGACCAGCCTGACCAAAATGGTGAAACCCCGTCTTAAAAAAATAAAAAATAAAATAAAAAGTTCAATTTACAGGAAGGTATAAAAAAATTCTCAATTTCTAGTAGTAACATGGCCTTAACAAAATATAAAGCAAATATAGACAGAACTATAAGAATAAATAGATAAATCCTTAATCCTGGTCGGGCATGGTGGCTCATGCCTGTAATCCCAGCACTTTTGGAGGTACATTCAGGTGGACTACCTGAGTTCAGGAGTTTGAGACCAGCCTGGCCAACATGGTGAAACCCCATCTCTACTAAAAATACAAACATTAGCCAGGCGTGGTGGCAGGTGCCTGTAATCCCAGCTACTTGGGAGGCTGAGGCAGGAGAATCGCTTGAACCTGGTAGGTGGAGGTTGCAGTGAGCCAAGGTCACACCACTGCCCTGCAGCCTGGGCAACAAGAGCAAAACTCCATATCAAATAAATAAATAAATAAAATCCTTAATCCTAATGGAATATCTTAATACTCTTCTTATTAATTGATTTAAAAAGAAGAAAAGAAAATCAGTTCCTAGATTCAAAAAATATAATTAAAAAACTTGCTTTTATTACTTGCTTTAATTGCTTTCAGAATTCACATTTTTTTCTTTTTCTTTCTTCTTCTTCTTTTTTTTTTTTTTTTCTGATATGAAGGCTCACTCTGTCGCCCAGGCTGTAGTGCAGTGGCATGATGTGGGCTCACTGCAGTCTCTGTCTCCCAGGTTCAAGTGCTTCTCCTGCCTCAGCCTCCCAAGTAGCTATGATTACAGGTGCCAGCCACCACGCCCGGCTAATTTTTGTATTTTTAGTAGAGATGGGATTTCACCATGTTGGCCAGGCTGGTCTTGAACTTCTGACCTCAGATGATCCACCCTCCTCATCCTCCCAAATAGCTGGGATTACAGGCTTGTGCCACCACACCCGGCTAATTTTGTAATTTTAGTAGAGACAAGTTTCTCCACGTTGGACCCCCAGGTGATCCGGCTGCGTCCACCTTCCAAAGTGCTGGGATTAAAGGCGTGAGCCACCATGGTGACATTTTTTTCAAAGATAAAAAGATCTCAATTTGCTTCAAGTGATTTAAAAAAAAAAAGATAAAAAGATCATTTATAAAAGTTGACTATTTCTTGTGCAGTAGAGCCTAAACACATTTGAAAGGATTGAAATGATATATAGTACATTTCTGACCAAAGTTAACCTAATATAGTAATTTATTTTTTATACAAGAGGATAGAAAATATTCATATGTTTGGAAATTTAGAAATACATTACCAAATAACTCATAGATCAAAGAAGAAATCACAGTGGAAGTTAGATAACATTTTGAACTGAATGATAATAAAAATACAGCCTATTAAAAGGTTGTGTGATGCAGCTAAAGAGCAGTTAGAAGTTAATTTATAAGCTTAATGTGTGTATTAGGAAACAGGAAACGGATCTACTCATTCATTTCAGGAGGTAAAGGAAAAATACGACAAAATAAACCCCAACATGTCAGAGCAGGAAAAAATGAAGATAAGAGTAGAAATTAACAAAATAAAAAAACTCACAGAGTTGAGAAGATCAACACAGCTAAAATTAAATTGATAAACCTCTGGTGAAACAGATAAATAAAAATGAAGAGAAGACACAAATAACCATTTGTTCTAAGCTATTAAAAAAGTTACTAAGAGGCAATTATGAACAATTTTATACTAACACTTTTGTAGTTTAAGGCTAGCTTGGGCAATATGATGAGATCCCATCTCTACAAAAAAGACAAAAATTAGCTGGGTATGGTGGCATGTGCCTGTAGTCCTAGCCATTAGGATGGCTGAGGCAGGAGGATCACTTGAATTTGGAAGGTCAAGGCTGCCATGAGCCATGTTCGTGCCCCTGTACTGTAGCCAGACTCTGTCTCAAAAACAAAAAAAAAAAGAGAGAAAAGAAAACTAGATAGTCAAAATAATCTTGTAGCCATTAAACAAATTGAGCCTGTAATTAATTGCCACAAAAAAGCTTGAAGTCAAGATAGCTTTACTGTATACTTTCCTGAAACATTTAAGAAAGAAAGAATGCCAATTAAAAATATCTCTATCAGAGGATATAAGACCAATGTAATGAACTTGACACCAAAACTCAATAAGAATATAATAAGAGGCCAGGCGCGGTGGCTCACGCCTGTAATCCCAGCACTTTGGGAGGCCGAGGTGGGTGGATCACGAGGTCAAGAGATGGAGACCATCCTGGTCAACATGGTGAAACCCCGTCTCTACTAAAAATACAAAAATTCAGCTGGGCATGGTGGCGCGTGCCTGTAATCCCAGCTTCTCAGGAGGCTGAGGCAGGAGAATTGCCTGAACCCAGGAGGCGGAGGTTGCGGTGAGCCGAGATAGCGCCACTGCACTCCAGCCTGGGTAACAAGAGCGAAACTCTGTCTCAAAAAAAAAAAAAAAGAATATAATAAGAAATGAAAATGACAAGGCTATTATGAAACTAAAAACCTTTCAAAAAGTAAGTGAATAATTTTTTTTTTTTTTTTTTTGAGTTGGAGTTTCCCTCTTGTTGCCCAGGCTGGAGTGCAGTGGTGCGATCTCGGCTCACCGCAACCTCCGCCTCCTGGGTTCAGGCAATTCTCCTGCCTCAGCCTCCTGAGTAGCTGGGATTACAGGCACGCGCCACCAGGCCCAGCTGATTTTTTGTATTTTTAGTAGAGACGGGGTTTCACCGTGTTGACCAGGATGGTCTCGATCTATTGACCTCGTGATCCACCCGCCTCGGCCTCCCACAGTGCTGGGATTACAGGCTTGAGCCACCGCGCCCGGCCGAGATGGGGTTTTTACCATGTTGGCCAGGCTGGTCTCGAACTCGACCTCAGGTGATCCATCTGCCCAAACAAAATATTCACAAATCTAACACAGCAAGATAGAAATAAGATAATACATTATATTAGTCTGCTCAGACTGCCATAGGAAAATACCAGAAAGACTCTGTGGCTTAAAAAACAGAAATTTATTTTCTCACAGTTCTGGAGGCTGCAAAGTTTAAGAGAACGGTCCCAGCAGGATTTGGCTTTTGTTAAGAGCCTTCTTCCTGGTTTGCAGATGGAGGCTTTATCCTCCTCACATGGCCTTTTCCTTGAGAGCAGGTATGCGGGAAGAGAGAGAGTACAAGAGAGAGCTCTGTGGTGTCTCTTCTTATAAGGACTCTAATATTATGGGATTACCCCCATCCATACTTAGGACCTCATTGAACCTTAACTACTTCCTTAGAGGCCCCATTTCCAAATATAACTGCCTTGAAGATTAGGGTTTCTACATGTATTAATAATGATAATATTGACAAACTACAGATGTGTGGCACCATGCCTAATTTTTATTTATTTTTATTTTTTAGTAGAGACAGAGACTTGTATGTTCCCCAGGCTGACTTTGAACCTAATAATAAATTTTGCAGGTACATAAACATTCAGTCCATAACAATACATCATAACCAAGTGGGATTTATTCAAGGAATGCAGTGTAATTAACGCATTATCAGAATAAAAGAAAAACTATAGGATCCTTTCAATAGATGCACAAAAATAGCATATGATGCTATTCAATATCCATTAGTTGATAAAAAACATTTCTTAGAAAACTAGGAATAGAAGGGAAATGCCTTTTCTTTTTTCTTTTCTTTTCTCCTCTGTTTTTTTGGAGACAGGGTCTGTCACCAGGCTGGAGTGCAGTGATGTGATCATAGCTCACTACAGTCTTGAACTTCTGGGATCAAGGGATCCTCCTCCCTCAGCCTCCTGAGTACCTGGAAATACAGGCCTGTGCTGCCATGCCTGATTACTTTTTGATTTTTCAGTAGAGACAGGGTCTTGGTATGCTCCCCAGGCTGACCTCGATCGAACTCCTGGGTTCAAGCTATCAGCCTGCCTCGGCCTCCTAAAGGAGATTAAAGGTGTGAGACACCATGTCCAGCCCAGGAACCTTCTTAATCTACCAAAAATGGACAGTAAGCATCATACTTAATGGTGAAATGGTGAAAGCTTTCCTTTTGCTCTCGGGAATAAGACCAAGTTACCTATTGCTACTTCTGTTTAGTATTGTGGTGGCTCTAGTGAGGGTAGTGAAACAGGACACACACACACAAAAGCTGTCATGGTTCCAGACAGAATTCTATAACAAAATACCATAGAGTGGGTGGCTTAGACAACAAACATTTTCTTCTCACAGTTTTGGGGGCTGGAAGTGTGAGATGGGGGTGCCAGTGTGGTCAGGGCCCTCCTCCTGGTTCATAGACAGCGGCCATCTTGCTATATCCTCACATGGTGGAGAGATAGAGCAAATGCAGGTTCCTTCATCTTTTTTTTTTTTTTTTTTTTTTTAGACAGTGTCTTACTCTGTCGCCAGGTGCCAAGCTGGAGTGCAGTGGCGTGATCTCGGCTCACTGCAACCTCTGCCTCCTGGGTTCAAGCAATTCTCCTGCCTCAGCCTCCTGAGTAGCTGGGACTACAGGTGCATGACACCATGCCCAGCTAATTTTTGTATATTTTTAGTAGAGATGGGGTTTCACCATGTTGGCCAGGATAGTCTCGATCTCTTGACCTCATGATCTGCCCTCCTCGGCCTCCCAAAGTGCTGGAATTACAGGCGTGAGCCACTGTCCTTCATCTTTTAAGGGTACAAATGTCCTCATGGAGGCTTCATCTTCATAACCTCATCTAAACCTAATCACCTCCCGAAGGACCCACCTTCAAATACCATCGAGTTGGGGGTTGGGGCTTCAACATATGAATTTTGGGGTGGGGGACACAAATATTCAGTGCATAGCAAAAAGTATAAGGAAAGGTTAAGGTGTGCTAGTCATTAAGCTATCGTCTTTTACCTTGAGACCTGTTTTGTAATGTGGGTTCTAGGACTCTGCAAACCACATTTCTTTGCCAGTTACATTTCTGCTGGGGTCTGTCTGCAAGAGGCCCTGAGATATGGAAATTCTGTGTATATGTCTCTCTCTGTCTCCCTCTCTCCCTCTCTCTCTCTCTTTCTCTTTCTCTCTCTCTCTCTCTCTCTGTGTGTGTGTGTGTGTGTGTGTGTGTGTGTGTGTATTTCTGAGTCATTTTACAGTCATCTGGTAAGTAGTTTTCACACATAGAAAGCCCTAATTTAGAAGTAACGTTTATTTTCGGTATTATTAGAGATAAAGAGAATGAGAGAGAAAAAAATTTTTAAAGGATCTTTATTACTTCTTTTTAAAATGTATGGCCAGGCACAGTGGCTCATGCCTGTAATCCCAGCACATTGGGAGGCAAAGGTGGGCAGTGACCTGAGGTCAGGAGTTGGAGACCAGCCTGGCCGACATGGTAAAACTAAAAACAAAAAGTTAGCCAGGCGTGGTGGCAGGCGCCGGTAATCCCAGCTACTCTGGAGGCGAGGCATGAGAATCGCTTGAACCTGGGAGGCAGAAGTTGCAGTGAGCCGAGATTGCACCATTGCACTCCAGCCTGGGCAACAAGAGTGAAACTCCGTCTCAAAAAATAAATAGGCTGGGTATGGTGGCTCACACCTGTAATCCTGGCACTTTGGGAGGCCAAGGCAGGGGTGGATCACCTAAGGTCAAAAATTTAAGACCAATCTGGCCAACATGGCGAGATCCCATCTCTACTAAAAATACAAAAATTAGCCAGGTATGGTGGATCATGCCTGTACTCCTAGCTACTCAGGAGGCTGAGGCACAAGAATCGCTTGATCCTGGGAGGCAGAGACTGCAGTGAGCCAAGATCATGCTACTGCGCTCCAGCCTGGGCAACAGAGCGAGACTCTGTCTCAAAATAATAATAATAAATACATAAATTAAAATAAAATAAAATATACATATAAAGCTGGGTGCAGTGGCTCACACTTATAAACCCGACACTTTGGGAAATGAAAACAGGAGCATTGCTTGAGGACAGGAGTTCGAGACCAGCCTGGGCAACAAAGTGAGACCCTGTCTTTATAAAAAATTCAGAAAGAAGCTGGGCACAGCAGCATGCATCTATTATCTCAGCTACTCAGGAGGCTAAGGTGGGAGGATCACCTGAGCCCAGGTGTTCAAGGCTGCAGTGGGTCGTGATCATGCCACTGCACTTCAGCCAGGGTGACAGAGACACCTGTCTGTTTGTCTCAAACAAACAGAGAAATACATCAGATGAAATCTCCTGAAACATGTTTTGTTCTAAGGAGTAATATATACCCACTAGGATTATCTGTTCAATCTATTAAGCTACTAAGAGAGCAGTGGGCAGGTGTGTTAGTCCAGGGTTATATTACTGTGTGACCTCATCCCTCTATTTTGGATCCAGGTGAGTTTCCTCTCTGGATATGATCAGTTTCCTTGCAGTTGGCTTGAGTCTCAACCCCCAGATTCTGCCTATGAAGTTATTAATAATACTCTGCTATAAATGTATGTTTTCTCCATGTGGGAATTTAGTATACAGACTTTCCCCTATAACTACGACCTGAATACAGAACTAAGATCATGCTACTCCAGTATATCCTGACCTCACTTCTGCCTTTGTAATTTGAATTATTTGGCATTATGAACAGCATTTAGCATAGGATTTTTCCATTTCTTCCTTGGGGAATGAGACAAAGACTGGGTTGTGAATCAAGCTCATAAGGCTGCTCTAGCTTATTTAACTACAGATGGTCCCAATTTACAATGGTTCAACTTAACAATTTTTTGACTTTTTGATGGTGAAAAAGTGCTACTTATTCAATAGAAACTATACCTCGAACAACCATGCAACCGTTCTGTGGTCTTTCTTAATGTCTAATGTTAATTTGGAACTTTTTTGAGTTTTCAGAAATCAAGGCGATATTAGTAGGAAACAGCAATGCTTCTGTTAGGTTCTTGAAAATACTGTCAGGGCTGAGGTGGCTTCCTTATGCTGCCTGGGCAATCCTTCTTGAAATGCTGTGGCTTGCCACACCTGTAGCAGTTAACAAGTATACGCGGGAATTCTGGGGTCTGTGGCCTTCCTGATTAAAGCCTCTGTCTTTTTCTTGTATTTTTTTTTTTTTTCCTCTCTCTCTCCTGGGCCTCCCTATCTCTATTATAAAAGACCTAGGTGGCTACTTTCAGGAGGTTCTCTAAAGTACTGTCTGGTCCCAGGGCCTGTTTCTGCACTTCCTCCTGATATCAGGGGCTGCCTGAGTAATGAATTTATCCTTTAATATAAGTTGTCCTTCGACGGAGTCAGGAGACAGAGAGGTGTGCTTTACAAAGCCCTCTTAGCCTTTCCAAGAAGGCTATGGGATTTTCATCGAATCCCTGTTCTACCATGGACAACTTGGTATATTTGAGAGGCTTAGCCCTAATCTGTATGCCCTCTATTATGCACACCTGAAAGTGTCTCCTCTTCCAGTCTCCCATGTTGTCATTGGGGTCCCAGTTAGGACAATCCATTGGGCCTGGCGCGGTGGCTCACGCCTGTAACCCCAGTGCTTTGGGAGGCTGAGGTGGGCGGATCACCTAAGGTCAGGAGTTCGAGACCAGCCTGACCAATATGGTGAAATCCCATCTTTAAAAAAAAAAAGGACCATCCATTGGTACTGCTTCTCTTCCAGTTGGATAAAGTTCTCCCATTCCCTGACATTGTATGTGATACAAAGCTCATCCCCAAATCCTCAAATCTCTCTGCCACTTACAGAGTGGCTTGCTTCTCAGTGTCTGTCAGGGTCTGGTTCAAAAGTAACATAATGTCTCTCAAGGACAGTTCAAATACTTGGGTAAAATTCTGGAAAGCCTCTATATATCTGTCAGGGTCATCTGAAAACTTACCAGGATCCCCGTTAACTTGCTTTTAGTCCTGTAGAGAGAAGGGGACCTGGATCTTACTGGGACCAAATTCACCAGGCGTTTGTTGAAGGGGCAAGAGTGAGACTGGAGCTTGTCTAGGGTGAGGAAGCTGGATAGGAAGGTTGGGATGGACCTGGAGGAGCAGGGCCAGAAGGAGTGGGCTTCTCTGCTTGGGATCCTCTGGGATTCTTTAGTTCCCTGGGCTTGCCCCTTGCAGCCTTTCCTGAGATGGCAAACAGGAGGGCTGGATCAATCCCACACTGTCAGCAAAGGTCTGGATTGCCCTGCAAGGTATAGAAAGCCTGCTTATATGGGGCCTCAGACCATCTGTTCTCACATCTACAGAAAAGGTCCAACTGCTGGATGGTAATGAAATGAGTGGTTCTTTCCTGAGGCCAACCCAGTCCTTCCAAATTTGGCCAAACCTTTTTGCAGAGGACCACGAGGCATTTTTCCTCCAGATTCTGGGTGTCAAAGCAGTCCTGGTGGTTCAGGATACACTCCTGAGGAGTGTAAGTTGGGTGTGGTGAAGAGAGTTGATTGCCCATTCTGAAAGACAGAGAATAGAGGTGTCCCTCATTTTCCTCCCTTCTTTCAGTGACAATTCCGGGCATGAGGGAGAGAGAAAATGAGTTACCCGCTTTTTTCTTCTTATTCCAAAATCCCAGTGACCTTGACAGGTGCCACCCATGGGTGCCAGTGTGGCATGCACCTATGATGCAGGGAAGGCCTAGAGGATTTATCCACATTCACCTATGCCTCCTGCCTCCCACCTCCCTAATGCTGGCAACCTTTGGGTTCCCTGAGCCTCATTTATGCCATGGACCATAGCCTCCTTCCATGAGGTGGAGGGTTTAGTTAGCAGGAATTTCTCCTGCGCATTTACATTGTGCCTGTTGCCTGGCTTTGGATCCCTCAGATCTGGTTTTCCTTCCTAGGGCTTCAGCCTGAAGCTTGGAATCAAGTTTGAGACCCAAAAACAAACAAACAAACAAAAAAGTATTCCAGGGGCTGTCTGTATCTGTTTAGATTAGGTCTTAAATTAGCCCTGCTGAATTTGCGCTGGGCATAGGAATCCTCTCATTTAGAGAAGGAAAAACAGAATAAACAGCTTAAGGGACTGAAGCCGGAGATCCTGGGGTGAGAACCCCTTGTTCAGTGCAAATGGTTTCCTTTAATCATTATATCCTTCCCGTGGTTCCAAGAGGGCTGAACTCCGTGGCCCTGGGAGGAAAAGTTCCGTTGGTGCGGTGGGTGGGAAGCGACAGCCAATGGGTGGTGAAGGGTTCCGGCGGCAGCCGTGGTTTTCTCCTGCTCCTTGAGGTGTTTGGGTGTGGCTTTTGCATGCTGTGGACAGGCCCACAGACCTAAGGAGGCTGGAGTAAGGAGAGGAAGTGTCCTGTGGGCAGGGGTGAGGATGGCAACCCTAAGAATAAATGGAAACCACATTGTTCTGAATTGCACCTTTCATGGCTGAGCCAAACATTCATTCTATTTAATATTGCTGTAGTCTGTAGCAAAACCCTTAACATTATAAAGGAAGAGATACGAGCTATTTCAAATTGAGAAAAGAAACGAAACCAAGTGAAGTCAGGGAGTCTTGGCCGCTGGAGTTCAGTCTTGGGACTTTCCAACAAAAAATGCCTTTGGTTCCCCCAGGGCTTTACTCCAGTCCCATGTGGCAACTTGACCTCCATGGAGGGACAGAGCAGGAAAGACAGAGGTGGCAGGGTCTTGGAAAAGAGGCAGATCTGACAGTTTCACATTTTTTTTTCTCCCTTCTATATGGGAGCTAAGACAGTTTCACATTTTAGCTCACCCTTCTTAGATTGTATCCTGGACAAGCCCCCAGATGAAACTGGAGAACCCCCCTCACAGGACATGCGACATGGGTGAGACTCATCTGTTCGGTCACTGCCACAGCTCAAACCCTTTACAGGAGCCCCTAACACATGTGGGTGTGTGTTACATTGTGTCCTTTTAGCCTTGCCATCCATGGACTACTTGAGTGTTAACCAGCTTAGAGGACTCAGCAAGGGCAGAGGGCCAGTGTGATAGCTTTCTATATCCTGAGCTCTCATCCAGGATCCAGGAAGAATCAGGTCACCCAAGGACTTGAAGGATGAATGCGGGGGTTTTATTGAGCGATGGAGGTGGCTCTTGGTGGGATGGATGGGGAGCTGGAAGTGGGGATGGAGTGGGATGATGATCTTCCCTGGAGTGGCTGTCTAGCTACTCAACTCCTCTCTGACCAGCCCCAGCAGAACTTCTCTTGGCATTCAGATGTTCCTTCTCTTCTCTCTTTCTCTGCCATGTTGTTCTGCTGTTCATCTGCTTGTCTCCTCATCTCCTCATCTGATTCTGGGGTTTGGGTTTATATGGGTACAGTGTTGGGTACCAGCCCCAATCCTGTACGTGGGTGCTCTTAGTCCCTGTGGTGACGAGGGATTGAGAAAAGGAGATAAAGACAGAGACACAAGGCTGGGCGCAGTGGCTCACGCCTATAATCCCAGCACTTTGGGAGGCTGAGGCGGGTGGATCACGAGGGCAAGAGATTGAGACCATCCTAGTCAGCATGGTGAAACCCTGTTTCTACTAAAAATACAAAAATTAGCTGGACATGGTGGCGCGCACCTGTAGTCCCAGCTACTCAGGAGGCTGAGGCAGGAGAATTGCTTGAACCCAGGAGGCAGAGGTTGCGGTGAGCCAAGATTGAGCCATTGCACTCCAGCTTGGGTAACAAGAGCAAAAACTCTGTCTCCAAAAAAAGAAAAAAAAAAAGACACAAGAGTAGAAGTTATAGCATGGGTCCAGGGAACCAACCCGTGGGAACCTCGTTGGCCCGCGCTCTGGGCTCCAAACACTTTTATTATGTGCGTAATCTCATTGATATTATGGGCCTGGAGGGGTGGGTAACGGAGTAGGTAAGATAGATAGCTGGGTGGAGAGCACTTGAGATCTTTCTAAGACATGCTAAACTAGTGCTCTGAGCATTTAACAGCACTTGAGATCCTTCTAAGACTTGCTCAACTGGCATTCTGAGTTTATCACTGATTGTTATCAGGGTGCAGCTGCATCAGAAGTATAGCGGATGAGGAGCCACGGGGTCTGACCACACCCAGTGCATCAAGGGGCTTTTATCTTCGGAGCACTGAGGACATAGAGCAATTAAAATCGCTCTATATTCGAAGAACCTGGGCAGACCCCGAGGCGTTCCATGATCTCTGCCTTGCAAGGCTTTTCTCCTCCTTGCCAGCTCCCATCTGCAAAGACCCTCCTAGATCTTGCAGATGTGAGCTGGCAAGGAGGTGAGCAGAGGTCGCCTCCCTCCTCAGAGATCTTCGCACAAGCCGTCTTTAGGAGACCCTCATGCAGTCTCCATGTTTAGAAGGCATTCTTGGGACCAGAGCATTATTGCCTGCTCTGCAACCACCCTGAGGTGTTCCCCAGTGTTACTGTGCTCTTGGAGGGTCTTTACCTTAGGCCTCCTGTTGCCTCTTGATTTCTAATTAACTGGACCAATTATATAGTTTAGTTTGGTGTATAAACTTCAGCGTACTCTGAGCCAAGCAAGCTTGTAATTATTTAGATTGAACTAACATAGGTCTCCCACTGGCTATCTTGACCCACCTACAGGACAGGGGGGAGTTGTGGGGAAGAAAGGAAGGAAGAAAGAGAGGGAGGGAGGGATACCAGGAGGAAGAATGTTCAAAGTGACAGAGCAGCTATTGGGAAATTTCTGAGGTGGGTGCCTGCCTGCCTGGTGAGTGTGAGAGACAGTAAGGAGGCCAGAGTGGCTAGGAGGTGAATTGTAGGTGATGGGATGAGAGAGACAGAAGCCCTTCTCTTGTGACCTTGTGTGTCTAGGTCATTGTTAAAACTTTTTTTTTTTTTTATAAAGATGGGGTTTCACAGTGTTAACCAGGATGGTCTCGATCTCCTGACCTTGCGATCTGCCCGCCTCAGCCTCCCAAAGTGCTGGGATTACAGGTGTGAGCTACCATGCCCGGCTAAAACTTTAGTTTTAACTCTGGGGAGGATGAAAAGCCAGGGGAGACTTTTGAGTGGAGGGCTATATCTATCTTACTTTTAAAAGGATTAGGAGGCACCCGCAGGCAGGGCACAGTGGCTCATGCCTATAATCCCAGGACTTTGGGAAGCCGAGACAGGCACATTGCTTGAGCTCAGGAGTTCAAGACCAGCCTGGGCAACATAGTAAAATTCCATCTATACTAAAAATACACAAATTAGCCAGGCATGGTGGTGCACACCTGTAGTCCCAGCTACTTGAGAGGCTGAGGTGGTAGACTCACCTGAGCCCAGGAGGTTGAGGCTGCAGTGAGCCATGAGTACACCACTGCACTCCAGCCTGGGTGGCAAAGGAACACCCTGTCTTAAATAAAACAAAAACAAAAAACAATTGCAGTAATTCTAGTGAGATGGTGTCCTCCACCAAGGTAATTGCAGTAGATTAACTCCATATATCTGAGCATATTTTAAAGACAGGGCCAACAGCTTGTGACTTAGATGTGGGGGTAAAAGAAAAAGGGAGGAAACAGCCTGGTGCAGTCGCTCATGCCTGTCATCGCAGCATTTTGGGAGGCCTAGGTGGGTGGATCATGAGGTCAAGGGTTCAAGGTCAACCTGGCCAACATAGTGAAACCCTGTCTCTACTAAAAATACAACAAAAATAGCTGGGTGTGTTGCTGTGCGCCTGTAATCTCAGCTACTCGGGAGGCTGAGGCAGGAGAATCAATTGAACCCGGGAGGCAGAGGTTGCAGTGAGCCGAGATCACATCATTGCACTCCAGCCCAGGCGAGAGTGGGAGACTGTCTCCAAAAAAAAAAGCCACCTTCGTTTAGTTGATAAGGCAGTACTATAATTTTTGTTGTTGTTTTTAGACAGAGTCTCACTGTGTCGCCCAGGTTGGAGTGCAGTGGCATAATCTCTGCTCACTGCAACCTCCACCTCCCAGGTTCAAGTGATTCTCTTGCCTCAGCCTCCTGAGTGGTTGGTACTACAGGCACGTGCCACCATGCGTGGCTAATTTTTGTACTTTTAGTAGAGACGGGGCTTTGTCATGTTGGCCAGGCTGATCTCGAACTCCTGACCTCAGGTGAGTTGGCCTCCCAGAGTGCTGGGATTAGAGGTTGAGCCACTGTGCCCGGCCAGTAATATAATTGAGTACTTTTTGAGAGGAGGATCATAGCATAGAGATTTAGCGTATTGATTTTAGAGCAAGTTTGCTTGGCTTTATTTTTTAATTAAAAAAATTTTCTTTGTATAAATTTATGGGGTACAAGTGTTACATGTATATATTGAATAGTGGTGATGTCAGATCTTTTCTTTTTATTTTATTCTTTTTTTTTTTTTTTTTTTTGAGACGGAGTTTTGCTCTTGTTACCCAGGCTGGAGTGCAATGGCGCGATCTCGGCTCACCGCAACCTCCGCCTCCTGGGTTCAGGCAATTCTCCTGCCCCCGCCTCCTGAGTCGCTGGGATTACAGGCATGCGCCACCATGCCCAGCTAATGTTCTGTATTTTTAGTAGAGACGGTTTCACCATGTTGACCAGGATGGTCTCGATCTCTTGACCTCGTGATCCACCCGCCTCGGCCTCCCAAAGTGCTGGGATTACAGGCTTGAGCCACTGTGCCCGGCCCGTTATTTTATTCTTAAATTTTATTTATTTTTGGTAAGCCATGAATAGGCCTTTTCGTGTATCCATCTCAGAAATAACACACATTGTACCCGCATTTAAAATGATGTTGTGCTACTTATTGGCTGTGTGGCCTTGGATGAATTACTTTGCCTCTCTGTGCCTTAGTTCTGTCATCTATATAATGATGAAAATAATACCTAAAAGGAATTATTTCGTATTTATAATGTGTTTAGACCAGTGCCTAAAATATGTGATATAATTTGTCTTTCAGATAATTTATTAAAAGCCATTTTTGGTATTTAACTTGTCTTAAACATAATCATGAGGCCCTAACCAAACTATACCATCTCTTTGTATTTTTTATTTCTATTTCTTAACTTCCTTCAGCCAAAGTATACCGTCTCTTAAAAAAAAAGATTATGTGTTTCATGTAAAGCCATGCATCTTGCAAAGATGTGCTGTTGAAAAGTGCAACATGCCTGGAAAGGAGTCTGCTTTCTATAAAAGCTTTTATGTTTCTGGTTTGCTTATTTCTAGGTGCCACATCTTAATTAAAATTGTTAACTGGTTGTCTTTATCCATAGCAGTATATAAGGATTCTTAAAATTTGGATTTTTTTTTTTTTTTTTTATGGAGACGGGGTTTCACCATCTTGGCCAGGCTGGTCTGGAACTCCTGACCTCGTGCACCCACCTCGGCCTCCCAAAGTGCTGAGATTACAGGTGTGAGCCACCATGCGCGGCCAAAATTTGGATCTTATAAACACAGTGTTTTTAAAAATTGACAATGGCTTAAGCCCATTCTCTAGACTGAGGGCTCGGTCTGACTGTAGCTGTTCGCATTGTTAAAGTAACAGTGCTTATCAAACTATTTTCCAAGGAGGTTTTCACCTTCTTTCCATATATAGTCTTTTCTTTTCTTTTTCTTTCTGAGAATAGAGTTTCACTCTGTTGTGCAGGCTGGAGTGCAGTGGCGGGATCTCAGCTCATTGCAGCCTCCGCCTCCTGGGTTCAAACGATTCTCCTGCCTCAGCATTCCAAGTAGCTAGGATTACAGGCTTGTGCCCCCACACCTGGCTAATTCTGTATTTTTAGTAGAGACCAGGTTTCACTGTGTTTGTCAGCCTGGTCTTGAACTTCTGGTGATCCACCTGCCTCAGCCTCCCAGTGTTGAGATTACATGCGTGAGCCAATGTGCCTGGTCTGAATCTTTATGTGTCCTGCTTGGCTGTCTCAGTATTCTGCCCTTGGAAATATTGAAAGGAGGTTTTCAAGCTTTAGATTCTTTTGAAAGGATAATTTCCACATTGACAATAGATAGCGTGTTGCGTAGGAACACTTTCACTTGATGTAGTTTGGGTGGGACTGACTCTACTTATTTCCAAGAATGGGGTACTGTGACAGAGACCTAGCCAATCAGGGCTTTTCTTGAAACTTTTGCTGGGACCACTGGGAAAGGGGTTTTCTTTGTTGGGATTCCTAGCTTTAGAGATAATGGTGGTCATCTCTGCCACCATATGAAGAGGAGGTTGAGGCAGGAGAATTGCTCAAACCTGGAAGGCGGAGGTTGCAGTGAGCCGAGATCGCGCCACTGCACTCCAGCCTGGGCTACAGAGCAAGACTCTGACTCAAAAAATAGTGAATAAATTAAATTTAAAAAAATTAAAAAAAAAAACCAAACAACTGTTGTGGTATTTGGCTAATTAATGGCCAAAGAGACAGCTGAATACTGCCTGCAATCATTCTGTCTGGTTTGTTGAGATCTAGAAGATTCTATTCTTTGCTGGTGGGTAGTTAACACTTTCATTGTGTTTGTGGTTTTCAAAGTGGAAACACGAATAAAGGTTTATAATGAACTTTTCATTTTTTTTTAAGGCTGTAGATTCACATTTCATTCTTTTATAATGAACTTTTTAAATAAATCTTTTAAATATATTTTTTCTTGGGATGACAATAATAGTATTACTATGATAGTATTAACTTTTTTTTTTTTTTTTTTGAGACGGAGTCTCTCTCGTTACCCAGGCTGGAGTGCAATGGCGCGATCTCGGCTCAGCGCGATCTCGGCTCACCGCAACCTCCGCCTCCTGGGTTCAGGCAATTCTCCTGCCTCAGCCTCCTGAGTAGCTGGGATTACAGGCACGCGCCACCATGCCCAGCTAATTTTTTGTAGTTTTAGTGGAGACGGGGTTTCACCATGTTGACCAGGATGGTCTCGATCTCTTGACCTCGTGATCCACCCGCCTCGGCCTCCCAAAGTGCTGGGATTACAGGCGTGAGCCACCGCGCCCGGCCAGATAGTATTAACTTTATTTTTATTGCTTTACTGTTAAAAAATGGGTGTTCTTACAAAGTGTGTACAATATAGAAATATACAAAGTAGAAAACTAAAGAGTCTCTATCTAATCCCATTCCCATATAACCACCTGTAGATAGAATGGGAAGATTTAGTCATAAATACAAAAACAATAACATGGAAAAATACAATTATTAACTCTAGGAAAAATGTAATCATAGCATACTCCTTGGCTCAGAAGTGAAAAGTATTTATATTGTCATTAAAAAAAATACATATGAATTTCCCCAAAATTTTTAACACAGCGACATCGGGAAGATTGAGGAAGGTAGGAGAAGTATATGAGATTGAATAATTCTCCTTTATTCTTTTATTAAGTGACAGAGATATATGTATTTTATTTAGCAATGTGTGCACCTGTGAGTAGTTTCTTCTAGGGAATGGAATTTGGTGCTATGGGTAGTGCAGACAAATAACACCTGTGTTTGATTTTAACCCTTTTAGAGCTATGTTACTTTATATTTTATAGGTATTTACAATGTATCCAGATTTGGGTTAAGGCTACAAGAAATATGATGACAAAACACCCATATTTAAGGACAAAATTCTCTTGGAAAGTTTATTAACATAAGTAACAATAAATCATTCAGCTTTTCGGTCTTCAGGAAGTTTTTAAAGATTAAATTTCAGAAGTCCTCATGTAAACAAATCAGATATGAATAAAGCCCTTATGATGAACTTTTCAAATAAATTTTTAAAATATCTTTTTTCTTAAGATGATAATAGTATTAACATGATAGTATTAACTTTTATTTTTATTAAAATTAGCTCTTCAGGATTATTACTAACAAATCTTGATTTTTATTTTTATTTATTTATTTATTTATTTTTGAGTCGGAGTTTTGCTCTTGTTACCCAGGCTGGAGTGCAATGGCGTGCTCTCGGCTCACCGCAACCTCCACCTCCTGGGTTCAGGCAATTCTCCTGCCTCAGCCTCCTGAGTAGCTAGGATTACAGGCATGCGCCACCATGCCCAGCTCATTTTTTGTATTTTTAGTAGAGACGGGGTTTCACCATGTTGACCAGGATGGTCTCCATCTCTTGACTTCATGATCCACCCGCCTTGGCCTCCCAAAGTGCTGGGATTACAGGCGTGAGCCACCGCGCCCGGCCAAATCTTGATTTTTATTACTGTGCTAGGGTAAGATTTTAATCACTAAGTTCTTCCTCATCACTGAAATATGTGCTTTTCTTTATCCTTGGGCGTCTTGAATCATCTGATGTTGAGGGGCCTCCTGAACTGGGTTTCCATTTTTTTTGTTCTTCTTCAATTTTGGCTTGCTGTAATGTGATTCAAAAAAAAAAAAAAACAAAACAAAACCAATAACCTGTTTAATATTATTTACGGTTCATTAATTCAAAGCATGGCAAAAACATACCACAAATACCATTACTTCCCACCCTCCTAGTCCATGCAAACAATAAGATCTGCTCCCTTCCCCAGAGTTCTGTCCCATCTCACAATCTTACTCAAAATTATCCTAGGCAATTTCTAAAAAAAATATTTTCTGTTGGGTTGCATTCACACTGAGCAAACAGTTCTGGTCATTTCTTTAATCAAAACAGATTAAGATAGTTAAGTGTTGTGGGGCCCTTAAAATCTAGGAAGAACCAGTGGGAACTTTTCATTCACACTGCTCTAAGTACTTCAGAGAAACAGCCTGTCTTCCAAAGCTTACGAGGTTAAGAGGAAAAAGAGAGGTTGCCATGAGGTGATCAATGAAGTAAGCACAGACTATAAACCAAGTCAGCTATTGCATGATGCCTTTTAAAAGAACAGTTTAATACCTGGAATGCTATGGCCTGACTGAGGCTGTCAAGAGCAGGATCCTCCCCTTCATCTTCACTTTCTTCTACTTCCTCACTTAAATAAAGAAAAACAAATTGGAATGTAACCAACCAATAGTAAAAAGACAAAAGCAACTTGATAATGTATTTAGTAAAGGTAATATACATACATTTCTTCTTCTGGTTCAGGAGCTTTCTTTTTTTTCTTTTTTTCTTTCTTCTTTGGCGGCTCACGTTCTCCAAGCATATTTTTCGGACAGGCATAACTTAAGTGTCCACTTTCCTTTTGTTTCCCATTAAAAAGGAAAGGACAAACACTGTATTTGTTGCTGTTATTTACAAAAACTTGCCTGCTACCCTAACACTAAAAGGATTTTGAATTTAAAAAAGCATATTCCCATACTGGGACTATACAGAAGACATTAATGATAAAACCCAGGACTTAAATATTTAGAAGGTGATATTAAAACTCTCAGTTATTTTAACATTTACGACTATTTAGTAGTTTTACTAAGAGTTAGAAGTAGCAG
This sequence comes from Sapajus apella, assembly GCF_009761245.1. Lineage (NCBI taxonomy): Eukaryota > Metazoa > Chordata > Mammalia > Primates > Cebidae > Sapajus > Sapajus apella. The sequence goes on from NW_022437006.1 coordinate 6,357,109, forward strand.
GCGTCTCTCAAACATTTTAAATCTAAAAATTCAAACAAATTGGCTGGGTGCAGTGGCTCACACCTGTAATCTTCACACTTTGTAAGGCTGAGGTGGGCAGATCACCTGAGGTCAGGAGTTTGAGACCAGACTGGCCATAATGGTAAGACCCCATGTCTACTAAAAATACAAAAAAAAAAAAAAAAAAAAAAAAAAAAAAAAAAAAAAAAGAATTAGTTGGGCTTAGCAGCACATGCCTATAGTCCCAGCTATTCAGGAGGCTGAGGTAGGAGAACTGCTTGAACCCAGGAGGCAGAGGTTACAGTGAGCCGAGACTGTGCCATTGCATTACAGCCTGGGAGACAAGATCGAAACTCCATCTCAAAAAATAATAATAATAATAATAATAATTCAAAATTTAAATGGATCATTCATGCTAAATGTAAACATCTTAAGTTATTGATAAAACAAGGATAAAACTATTCTTGTTAATTTCCAAGATGTTGCTTAAGATTCTGTTTTAAAAGCCAACTGGCTGGGTGTGGTGGCTCAAGCCTGTAATCCCAGCACTTTGGGAAGCTGAGGTGGGCAGAGCACCTGAGGTCTCAAGTTCAAGACCAGCCTGGCCAACATGGTGAAACCCTGTCTGTAATAAAAATGCAAAAATTAGCTGGGTGTGGTGGCATGCACCTGTAATCCCAGCTACTCGGGGGGCTGAGGCACAAGAATTGATCAAACCTAGGAGGCAGAGGTTGCAGTGAGCTGAGGTGGAGCTATTGCACTCCAGCCTGGGCAACAGGGCAAGACTCTGTTTCAAAAAACAAACAAACAAAAAAAAAGGAAAATGTCTTTCTCAGTTTTCCTGTTAATTACTTTCATTTTTTTTCTTTTCATATCCTGACTACACTTGTACTACCCAATTACAGTAGCCACTAGCCAGCCAATGTGGCTACTAACAACTTGTCTGAATAGATATACACTGTAAAGATAAAATACACATTGGATTTCTGAAGACTTAGTAACATACGTGGCTTGCATTACATTCTTATTTGACAATGCTGGAGTAGACTATTATTTCTACTTAGCTAGAACATTGAGTTGTAAAACTTAAAAGCTCAATTATAATCTGTACATCAGCTTACTACAATTACATTTAAGATGTTATGTCAGGGTAGGGTATGGGGACTGAGCCAAGGTTAGAACGATAGATGGGAACAATAATCATACCTTTCCAGTATATTTGACAGAGCAGACAAACTGTGTACTTTGTATACCTAGGATATAGCTCAACCTAAGAAAGGTACTTACTGTTAACGAGCTGCTGAGAAAATATAGTTAAGCATATATGAAGCTGTGTTTTGAAATAATACAGCAAAAAATATTAACATATCCAATACTTAAAAAGGATTTAATGAAGTAACTTGAGAAAAACCAGACTAGGTATATATAAATAGGTTTTTCTGAAGGGAGGGAAATTAAATATAAAAATGTAAAAAATATAACAACTCTATGGATCCATAAATGAAAAGTAACTGATTAACAGATTCATCAGGCCGGGCGCAGTGGCTCACGCCTATAATCCCAGCACTTTGGGAGGCCGAGGCGGGTGGATCACGAGGTCAAGAGATCGAGACCATCCTGGTCAACAAGGTGAAACCCCGTCTCTACTAAAAATACAAAAATTAGCTGGGCATGATGGTGCGTGCCTGTAGTCCCAGCTACTCGGGAGGCTGAGGCAGGAGAATTGCTTGAACCCAGGAGGCGGAGGTTGCGGTGAGCCGAGATCGTGCCATTGCACTCCAGTCTGGGCAACAACAGCGAAACTCCATCTCAAAAAAAAAAAAAAAAAAAAAAAACAGATTCATCTAGTATTTCTCAGATAATTTAATATTTGCTGTGAATATGAATATATATACTAATCTGAGTATAACTATGTTCCCTCCCTCCCTTTCCTTCTTTTACAAAAATCAGGACTTTGGAAAAGTTTCTGAAGTGTTTACTTAAGAGGTTTTAGGATCATAGGAACTGACAGAATCAGTATCTAAGACTCTGTGAGTCTATTTAGGTCTCTTTTTTGGTGGAGGGTATGGGGAGTGACAGTGGGGCAGAGGACCTCAAACATTTCCCTGAATCTTCCATATGATCTTGTAGCCAGGATGGTATCTCAGTAATTCTCTCCCCAGCTCCCCGTTACTACCTCTGGACTCTGTTTTTTAAGTATTTTATTTTTGAGACGGAGTCTTGCTCTGTCACCCAGACTGGAGGGCAGTGAAGTGATCTCAGTTCACTGCAACTTCCACCTCCCAGGTTCAAGTGGTTCTCCTGGCTGTAAACCAGCCTCCCGAGTAGCGAGGTTTACAGGTGCTCACCACCACACCTGGCTATATTTTTGTATTTTTAGTAGAGACAGGGTTTCAATATGTTGGTCAGTCTGGTTTCAAACTCCTGACCTCAAATATCTGCCACCTCAGCTTCCCAAAGTGCTAGGATTATAGGTGTGAGCCACTGTGCCTGGCCTATTTCTTAAGTATTTTATATGGTCATTTTACAAACTTAGAGCTGTGAGAACCAGATTAAAATTCTCTTGGTACCAATACAGACCTTATACAGACTTGTTTATGGCTATCTCTCCTCATCACCAAAACTTTAAATGGATAATGACAGATCATGAAGAGAATCAAAGAAGAAAATGTGGGGATAGTTCAGTTACAAAATACTAGCAATAAAAATTAAAAACTTCAAAACACACTATTCCATAGAGGATAAGGTCACATGATAATGTTAGTATTGAACTGTGACACTTAAAAACTGTTACAGAAACAGGCAATATCCTCTTAAGAAGTTATGAGTTATCAAAATCTTTCAAGGCAATACATAAGTAGAAAATGTTAAAAAGTCTAACACTTTTAAAACTAGTGATTTTCAAAGATTTAGGAACTAGAGGAAATACCACTTTGTATTACTGAACTCAGGTTATCTTTACACACTGTATTTCAACTGCATTTACTTAGATGAATTTAGAGTACCTAAGTAAAACAACTAGGCCAGGCATAGTGGCTAACACCTGTAACCCTAGCACTTTGGGAGGCTGAGGTGGGAGGAATGCTTGAGCCCAGGAGTTTGAGATTGCCCTGGGCAACATAGGAAGAACATGCCTCTACAAAAAATTTTAAAAATTAGCAGGGTGTGATGGTGCATGCCTGTCGTCCCAGCTACTTGACAATGTGGTAGGAGGATCACTTGGGCTCGGGAGGTGGAGCCTACAGTGAGTTGTGATTGCACCACTGCACTCCAGCCTGGGTGACACTGGAAGACCCTGTCTCAAAAAAATAAATCTTTAAAAATAAAGCAATTTTCATAACCTGGTTTAGTCAGTAAGAAGTTTTGGTGAGCAAAAATAAATGACTGATGTGAAAAGTATCTGAAAGTAAACTATGCAAAGTTCCATTACGTTTTAGGTTTACTTACCCCACATTCATAACACTTAGATTTATCAAAGTAGTTTCGCCTTCGGATGAACTCAGCTGCTCTTCCATTGTCAATAGCAATGCTTGCTTTTATCACTCTACCAAATAACTAAACCAGAGAAAAATGTAAATGCAGAATGTATTCATTCAAACCTAAAATTAATTATTTAATCCAATTTTCTCAAATTTTCAATTCCAGTTTATTTTGGATTATTTTAGAATTGCCACTTTGGTGTGATAAATTCTATTCTGTAGTATTCTTATTCCTGAGATTCCACCAATGTTTTGAGAACCCAGTACAGTTTTGACCGCTTTTCTTTCCATTAGTTAGATATCTTAAGAATCTACTGATACCTATTAGACCTGATGATCCATTACATCCCCATATTTTTGGTCTGGATGAGCATAAAGGCTTTGGGGCTGAAAACTCTGATGAACAGCTTACCTGTTTGTTGTTTATTGCCCTGGTACAGTTTTGTGCAGAGTCTTTATCCAAAAATAAAATAAATGCAACCCCTTTACTCTTCCTGGTATCTTTATCTTTCATTATGGTAACCCTTAAAGCATAAACAAAGAGTTAAAAATGAGGCAGCAATAGATGAAACAGATATGAATATTTGAAAAATTCATTTTAAAAAAGGGCTAAAAATTTACAAGAAAAATTAATACATACATTTGAAAAATCAGCTATCTCTTCAAAATCATGGGATACCAAGAATGGAAATGAGAAAGGGTGATACTGATTTAACAGAAGTGAGCACAGCTATGATTAGGAGTTAACCAGAGAAGTAAAGAGATTATAGAGACAATGGAATCTTGAAGAGTAACCATAATCCCTCTTCCATACTAACTCCCTCACCTTGCAAAACAGAACAAAATAAAGGTATACTTTTTTACACAAAAAGTAAAATGATTTACTAATTTTTTAAGTTAGAATCAAACTGTTATTTTTATTTTTTTTGAGATGGGGTCTTGCTCTGTTACCAAGGTGGAGTGCAGTGGCGTGATCTTACCTCACTGCCACCTCCACCTCCTGGGCTCAAGTGATTCTCCTGCCTCAGCCTCCTGAGTAGCTGGGACTACAGACGTGCATCACCAAGCCCAGCTAATTTTTGTATTTTTACTAGAGACAGGGTTTCAACATGTTGGTCAGAATGGTCTTGATCTCTTGACCTCGTGATCTGCCTGCCTTGGCCTCCCAAAGTGCTGGGATTATAGGTATGAGCCACCGTGCCCGGTCTTAAAAGTGTATTAATATTCTTTTAAAGAATCTTAAGGGAAAAGAGAAAAAAACATCTCCAGTGCTCAGTGTGGTGGTGAGCACCTGTAATTCCAGCTACATGGGAGACACAGGCAGGAGGATGCTTGAGCACAGGAGATGAGACCAGCCTAGGTGATATAATGAGACCCAGATTTTTAAGAAAAAAGAATCTCCAGTACTGTGGTTTTTAGCCACATCACACCCCAGGGTGTACCTGAGTAATAAGGAGAGTTATGAGAGCACAGAGCCTACTCTTTCTCCTGCCCCGTACACATCCCTACTCCTGGAGGCCCTTGCACACCCTATGTCATTTACTTAACATTTTCTAATGTTTGAATTGCAGGAAAACAGATAATAGGACACAAGTGAATAAATAAATAGAAATTTTTTTTTTTTTTTTTTTTTTTTTGAGACGGAGTTTCGCTCTTGTTGCCCAGGCTGGAGTGCAATGGCGCGATCTCGGCTCACCGCAACCTCCGCCTCCTGAGTTCAGGCAATTCTCCTGCCTCAGCCTCCTGAGTAGCTGGGATTACAGGCATGCACCACCATGCCCAGCTGATTTTTTGTATTTTTAGTAGAGACGGGGTTTCACCATGTTGACCAGGATGGTCTCGCTCTCTTGACCTCGTTCCACCCGCCTCGGCCTCCCAAAGTGCTGGGATTACAGGCGTGAGCCACCGCGCCCGGCATAAATAGAAATTTTATTCAGCATAACGTTTCCCATATTAAAATTATTTTATTTGGGTTTGGGTTAAGGTACATATTAGTCTTTGGAATGAAACTGATAGAAAGATGCTACTATATTAAGAAAAGGGATGTCTAATGTCATTTAAAAAAAGAAACAGGTTGAAATAATTTAGGGCAACTTAAATGGTTTAGTTTCTCAAACAGTGTACCTGAATAGTCAATGTGCTTAGAAGGTAAGGAGAGGCAAGCACCCAAGGAAAGAAGGTTCAAATTTAGACTGGTTATCATCAAAGCACCACAGTTATGAGAATATGCAGGAGAGGTTTGAACCAATTTTGATAGAAATACTGAATACAGTAGTTGCTTTACATTTTGGAATTCTTCATAATGTTTGTGAAAGTTATAAATCTTTTTTTTTAAAGTACTATTCCAAAAGAAGTGTTAGCTTTCTATATCATCCTCAATTAATGATCTCTCATCTGTTGCCTCTTTTCCATTTCCACTGCTTTTTTCTTGTCCACAGGGGCATTACTGTTTCAACAGTCTATTCTTATTGGTTCCTTTATGCTAATTTTTTCTCTTATAATTTTGTCATATGCTTAAGTAGTCTTCTACTTAAGGAATAAATAAAATCACATGATTCCTTTCTTCAAAAAGTTTTGGTTTTATAAGTTACCTATTCTTTGTCCCACAGTCAGCATCCTTGATGATTTGGCTCCCATCTCTTTCATCTTTCACTGCTCCTTCCCACACAAACTACGAGGTCTACCCAAAAGAAACCACTCAATGCTCCGGTAGCATGGCCTGTATTTCCCCAAATTTGTGCCTTTGTTCACACAGCTTCTATCTTCTTTCACTTCTGAATCACTGCCTATTAAAATTTTCCTCATTCTTTAGGGGTTTAGGCCAATATGTCAGTTCCTAATAGCTTCAACTGGATATAATTTCTCCTCCTTTATGCTAGTCTTTGCTGAATTGTGTTATTCATAATCAATGCCTCATTTCATCTATTTTAATGTAAACTCCTTTAAGACTGTCTCTGTAACCCATATGTGCTTGGCTTAAGATGTTGATTGATAGATACACCTTTATATTCAATGGGATAGATTTTAAAAAATGGGAAAAGCAGTTTCTAAAAGAATGCGCTGTATATGTTCATTCATTTGGTCATTCAGTCACTCTGTTAGCCTCAAACTCATGTGCTAAGCACTAACAGTAGTTTTTACCCTCAGGAAAGAACTTACAGTTTAGTGGTGGAGACAGACCTACAAACCAATATCATATAATAAATAGTTTGATAGAGATAACTTCTGCGGTAACAGAAAAAAAAAATCACACCAGCCATTTAAAAGGACAAATCTGTGACTCTCATGTTTCTGGCAAGGGAAAAGAGGTAGATAGTAGCACCATTTCCTAATACAAGGTATAAGATGTACTTATTTAAGCACATAATATGAAGCATACCCTATTTTGGGAAACCTGAATGTCATCCATAACGCCTCCTTCTTGCTCACACAGTCCTTATATACAAAGTAAGCATATCACTAAATATCATCCACTTTGCTTCCTATACATATCACTAAGTATTACCCACTTTACCTCAATGATGGCTGAAATCTGACCACTTCTCAAATCTGAACAGTTTCTGTATCTCCACCTGTACTATTTTAGTACAGATTTCTCCCCTGGGCTACGGTTTTAGATTTCAGACTGGTCTCACTGCATTTGCTCTTCTTTTTCTTTTTTTCTCTAGCAAGTTCTGCCACCCAGGCTGGAGTGCAGTGGCATGATCTTGGCTCACTGCAACCTCTGCCTCCACCTGCCTTCCTGGTTCAAGTGATTCTCATGCCTCGCTTCCCAAGTAGCTGGGATTACAGGTGTGCACCACCAAGGCCGGCTAATTTTTGTATTTTTTGTAGAGACGGAGTTTTGCCATGTTGGCCAGGCTGGTCCTGAACTCCTGACCTTTCAAGTGATCCTCCCGTATCAGCCTCCCAAAGTGCTGGCATTACAGGCGTGAGCCACCATGCCCAGCTGCATTTGCTTTTGTTCCCCTCCAATCGAATTTCTACATTAAGCCAGAATAAACTTTAAAAAATTTAAATTATGTCACCCCTCACTTAAAATTCTTAAATGATTCCTGATTTCTTAGAATGAAAACCAAATAACCTTTATAACCTGGCCAAGAAGCAAGATGAGGAACCTGCTTCCATCTCTGGACCCATCTTGTGCTTTCTCCCCTTACTCATCTCCAGTCACATTGGCCTTCTTTCTAGTTCTTGATCTCACTTTATTTTCTCTTGCCACAGGGCCTTTGCATAAGGTATTTCCTCTACCTGAAATATTCCTCCCTTATTTTTGGCTACTTAGCTCTTACTTATCTTTAGGCTTCCACTCAAAGGATACTGACCTAGTTCCTTCTCTGCCTCTCCAGACTAGATCAAGTCTTTCCTGTTTCTAGGTGCTTATGACTCTGTATTTTAACTACATAGCCCTTTCATGGTTTAGGACTATATATTTATATGGATATCCATTCAGAGATTCTGACAAAGAGGTAAAAAAAAAAAAAAAAAGATAAAAGGTAAAAGGGAATGGGCTCTGAAGTCTGTCTGTTGGATTCAAACATTTTCTCCACTACTAGCTAGCAAAATGACCTTAGGTTACTATGTGCTTCAGTTTAATCATTTATAATATTGAGATGATAATAGTACCTACCTTAAAAGGCAGTTATGAGAATTAAATAACATACATAAAATACATAAAGAGATTAGAACAATGCCTAGCATATATGTGCTCATTTAAGTATCACATACCATCATCATTACCAGTGTTTGGACCGATGATGATGGTGACTTTTCAAAATCTGAACATCCAAAAATTTACGCAGAAGCATTTTGATAATGATTTTTTCTTTTTTTGAGACACCCAGGCTGGAGTGCAGTGTTGCGATCTCAGCTCACTGCAATCTCCACAACGCGGGTTCAAGTGATTCTCCTGCCTTAGTTTCCTGAGTAGATGGGATTACAGGCGTATTCCACCACACCCAGCTAATTTTTGTATTTTTATTAGAGAGGGGTTTTACCATGTTGGTCAGGCTGGTCTCAAACTCCTGACATTGTGATCTGCCTGCCTCAGCCTCCCAAAGTGCTGGGATTACAGGCGTGAGCCACTGCGCCCGGCTGATAATGATTTTTTAATAGCAAAGTAACTGTAAAAGAAGTTAATAATTTCAAGATGCCAATGAGCTTCAACTGTTTAACATCCATTTATGGAATACTAGGAGAAACTAGTCAAGATAAATATGCTGGAAATTCTTGGGATTTTACCTCAGAATGTATATTGGTTAAAAGATAGTTAGGATGACAGTATCCTGCTTTTACTTTTTTGCCTCATAACATAGTTGCTTGATTTAAAACAGTGAAATATGAGACCCTCAAGTTCTTTTTATCCTTCCTTAACCCTCAGCTCCAATTGCTGTTATCATCCATTACCGTTTTTGTATGTTTCTAGTCTTTCCAATGAGCTAAGCTTTCTCCAAAGGCAGGTAATATGTTTTCCATTTATCTGTCTCATAGCATTCTGCAAGTCAGATGCACTGAAATATTTGTTTTCACACTATTTGAAAAATGTTAATCTACTTACAGTATACTTAATTACACATTTCCTAGTAATCAAAATATTTGTATACCATTAGATATGAGGATGTATCTTTATAGCACATGGAAAGACATTTTATGATATATCAAATTAAAAAAAAAATTGCATGTATGGAATACAATCTTTTTTTTTTTCCCCATTTATTTATTTTATTGCATTTTAGGTTTTGGTGGAATACAATCTTTAAGAAAAATTTTCCATCTACATGTTTATATAGATGGAAAACCAACTAAAATTGACATAAAAATGTTAATAGTATTATTTTCTTTGTTATATCAAGTATGTTTTATTTTTAAAAATCTACTGCCATTAAAAGAATAATAGAAAAGCAAATTCAGATAAACTTTTAAATGAAGGTACAAAATTTAATGTGAATACTCACTTTACAACTTTGCCATACTTGGAAAATATCTGAAACAAGACCACATATTTACAATTTAATTTAAAATAATAAAAACATCAAATTTTCAGGTTACAGACATTGACCAAATTCTTTGTTACAGTTTATGAAAAATTTCAGCCTTCAGTGTATATATAAGGCAGGCCCTAGAAAAAAAAATTTTTTTGGTGACCAGAATAACATTCTTATTTTTATTGGAGTCACATATATCTGCCTCAGTTTCTAGACTTGACAATGGAGTGAATATAGAGAAAAAAACCCACTTTACACAAATGGTAGATCCAAGGCATACACACTGGATAGCTGCTGTGTTCCTGAGGTATGCCCATGGCAACTGTCAACTCCGCCATAGTGCCAGCTACACCTGTGCTTCAAATAGCAATGTTATGGAGTAGCACTATTCCAATTCTACCCTCACCTCTACTTTGTTATTCCTATGAAGCAATCCCTGTTTGAGAAGACAGATCCTTAGACTGCTTTATTTAAAACAAAAACAAAAAACAAACCTTATATAAAAGCTTTTATAATGAAAAAATCCATTTCTATCAGTCTTCTTCCTCTGCCCACCATTAATATGTTAGTAGAACTTTATAGTTGGCTCTCCTGTTACTTTTACTTCATCCTATGCCATCTCATTTATTTATACAGTTCCAGCTCATTACCCATATACTACGAGTTCCAATTAAATAAAAAATCTTTTAGAATGTGTTAGTATATGCAACCAATAATAATGGATTTTTTTCTATGATTAAGCTGTATAATGCTGGAATGTCACATACTGTAACTGGATTGCAGTGCTAGCAACACTGGGTTCTGAAGGCCAGTACGGTTTTCTATATAATACTAATGGCCTCTCGTTTCACTCAGAGTGAAAGCCAGAGTTCTTACCATGATGCAAATAGGTCCTATAAGGCACTCAGAGTGGGCTTACCTAAGATTACCCTTCTTCTTCTGAAATGCTTGTCCTCTAGAATCTGCACAGCTATCTCTTACTTGTTTCAGGTCTTTATTCAAAAGTCACCTTCTCAATAATGGCATTTCCCACCACCCTATGTAAAATTTCACCTCCATTCTCAACTTAACGTTTAATAGCCCACCTTTCCGGCTTTATTTTTTCTCCTTAGCATCTCATTAGTATTTAACATATAATTTGACTTTTTAGTATTTTGCATTGTTTCTCTCATGCTATACTAAGGGTACCAAGAGGGCTTTTTGTCTTCTTCTTCACCGATATGTCTCTACTACCTGCAAGAATGTTCAGCACATAATAAATGTTCAATAAATCCAGCCTCTTTTTTTTCTTTTATTTTTTTTTGAGACACGGTCTCATTCTGTCACTGAGGCTAGAGTGCAGTGGTATGATCTTGGCTCGCTGTAGCGTTGACCTCCTAGGCTCAAGCAATCTTCCAACCTTACTTTCCCAGGCAGCTTGTAAAGACATGGTGGCACACGCCTATAGTCCCAGCTGCTCAGGGAGCTAAGGTGGGAGGATCACCTGAGGGGTGGGGAGGCTGCAGTGAGCCTTGATAGGGTCACTGCGTCTCAACCTGGGTGACAGAATAAAAAAAAGAAAAGAAAAAAAGCATTTGGCCTTGGAGAACTATTAGTTTCAGGTTATCTGTATCTCAAATAGCAGTCACTAGATAAGATTTACTTACCCGGTACAAGTCATTGTTTGTCAGGGAAAAAGGCAAGTTGGATACATACACTGTGCTCTTACTTGGAGCCAATCCACCACTCATTTCTAAAAGTGAAAATAAACCTATCATCAATCAAGCTAAACCAAGACTTTTTTTTTTTTTTTTTTTTTTGAGACAGTTTTGCTCTTGTTGCCCCAGCTGGAATGCAATGGAGCGATCTCAGCTTACTGCAACCTCTGCTATCTGGGTTTAAGCAATTCTCTTGCCTCAGCCTCCCAAGTAGCTGGGATTACAGGCATGCACCACCATGCCCGGCTAATTTTGTATGTTTAGTAGAGATGGGGTTTTATCATGTTGGTCAGGCTGGTCTTGAACTCCTGACCTCAAGTAATCCACACACCTCAGCTTCCCAAAGTGCTGGGATTACAGGTGTAAGCCACCACACCTGGCCTAAACCAGGTATTCTTAATTCCAAATAAAACCAATACATCAGACCAGTCTGGGCATTATTTTGAAAAAAACAAAAAACAAAAAAACAAAAAAAAACCCAATACCGTATTAATAATTACTGATTTAATTATGCCAGATTTGTATACCTTCTTTTTTCTTTTGCCTTTGTTCTTGAAGATGTTGCTAAGTTTGTTTGTTTTTTTTTTTGAGATGGAGTTTTGCTCTTGTTGCCCAGGCTAGAATGCAATGGCACATTCTTGGCTCACTACAGCCTCCGCCTCCCAGGTTCAAGTGATTCTCCTGCCTCAGCCTCCTGAGCAGCTGGGATTACAGGCATTCGCCAACATGCCCAGCTAATTTCATGTATTTTTAGTAGGGATGGGGTTTCACCATGTTGGCCAGGATGGTCTCGATCTCTTGACCTCGTGATTCACCCGCCTCGGCCTCCCAAGATGCTGGGATTACAGGGTGAGCCACTGCGCCCAACCTACCTTCCTTACATTTTAGGAAGTTAGGAGCAATAACTCCAGCAGTCTGAATTAAGGAATACCTTTTCCCCAGTCACCACTTAAAAAAAAAAAATCTTTTTTGGTTCTTCTTTTTTTTTTGAGACGGAGTTTCGCTCTTGTTACCCAGGCTGGAGTGCAATGGCGCGATCTTGGCTCGCCGCAACCTCTGCCTCCTGGGTTCAGGCAATTCTCCTGCCTCAGCCTCCTGAGTAGCTGGGATTACAGGCACGTGCCACCATGCCCAGCTAATTTTTTGTATTTTTTTGTTAGTAGAGACGGGGTTTCACCATGTTGACCAGGATGGTCTCCATCTCTTGACCTCGTGATCCACCCGCCTCGGCCTCCCAAAGTGCAGGGATTACAGGCTTGAGCCACCGTGCCCGGCCTGGTTCTTCTTCTTTCAAGTATTCTTTCAGTGCTGGACAAGAGAGGGGTTTTAAATAGATGATGGAAAAACCCTGAAGCCAGTCCTAACCTCCCCTCAGGCTATGAGAAAAAAAATTGATCGAATGAATATGTATTCTATATGTTCAATACCTTCACCTTGCACACCCAGGTCAGAAAGAGCCTAGGGCCTCAAAAGAACCTTAGCCACTGATTTTTGCTAATACAGTCATGCTACACTTAACGAAGGAGATATGTTCTGAGTGTGTTCCACGATATCATAGTGCAACACAGATTGTACTTAGACAAACCTGTATGGTCTAGCCTATTGCTACTAGACTACAACCTGTATAGCATGTTAATGTACTGAATAATGTAGGCAATTGAAATACAATGGTAAATACTTGTGTAGCTAAACACAGAAAAGGTACAGTAAAAATATGGTACAGTATATTATACTCTTAGGAGACCACCGTGGTATATGTGGTTTGTCGTGAACCAAAAAGTTATGCTGTGCATGCCTGTACTATGGTTGGGTACCTTTTTTGTTTGTTTTAATATTTTTTCTCTGGAGTGGTGTTAGCAGGAAAATTTTCTTTCCCCCATTTAGTATGACAATGTAAACTTTTCCCCCATTTAGTATGACAATGACAAGCTTTACGTATTGACAATGTAAACTTCTTTCGAACACTAATTTTGCTTATTATTGCCAAATTATGAAATGATACTTTTATATAAATAGGTTTGGTGCCTGGAGGAGACATACCAGTATGTATGTATGTATGTATACAAAGTTTACAAATGTAATCAATCAGTAATTAATTTTACAAGGTCAGCAAATTACCGTGAAAATATCAGACTCAATCAAATTCAAATTTCTTTTTTTTTTCTGAGACGGAGTTTCACTCTTGTTACCCAGGCTGGAGTGCAATGGCGCGATCTCGGCTCACCGCAACCTCCGCCTCCTGGGTTCAGGCAATTCTCCTGCCTCAACCTCCTGAGTAGCTGGGATTACAGGCACGCGCCACCATGCCCAGCTAATGTTTTGTATTTTTAGTAGAGACGGGGTTTCACCGTGTTGACCAGGATGGTCTCGATCACTTGACCTCGTGATCCACCCGCCTCGGCCTGCCAAAGTGCTGGGATTACAGGCTTGAGCCACCGTGCCCGGCCAAATTCAAATTTCTGATTTAAAAAGAGCGTGTGGTGTGTATTTGAGATGCGGAGACGAACCATCATAAATGGAAAAATATTGACTCAGGCATGCCAATTCGCGATGGAATAAGAAAACTGCTTGATGTTTGGTGTTTTGGGGGGAATTATTTAGAAAACTTCAAAACTCAACATAGGTCGCTTTTGAAAAGTTTCTCCTTTGAAACTACGCGTTGGACGTTTTGCTGAGAGCTGTGAAGGCAGGCAGAAGTTAAGGTCCTGGAAATAAAAAGGGTGGCGGGAGAGAGCAGAGCATTTTGGTAGCCGAGTCTGGGGAAGGGGCCCCGCAAGGGAGAAAACCGAAGCTGGAGGCGTTTACCTTTAGGTGGGGCGGGCCTGGCAGACCAGAAGAGTGCGAGCCCTCGGCTCAGCTGGGGCTCAACCCCGACTCTTGGTAGCCACTCGCAGCGGCCTAGGCATCACGAGTCCTGGGAGGGGTCAGGCGCGGAAACGAGAAGGTAGCAGCCGCTGGGCCTCTTCCCGCTTGTTGGAGATTCCGGCCCCGAAGGCGGGCCAAGAGCCTAGCGTTTCGGTGACGTCATTGTGAGCGCCGGAAGTGCCTACCCAGGGATTGCGGCGGCGGGCGGGCGACTACGTTTACGGGGTCTCCCGGAGGGCCCGAGTCGGTGAGCGCCTTTTCCCTTTTCCAGCGATGGATGGGAAGCGCGTGCGGGCTGCTACACGCGGGGGGCGCGGGCGGGCGTTTTCTGTGTCGGGTCCTGGATTCTCCTGTTGCCTTTGAATTGTGCAACAATTCTGCCCATGCGGTTGAGGGTGGAGAGAGGCAGTGGAGTTTGGAATAAAGGAAAGTGTTGAGTCTAAGGTTAAGTTCGCCTCTCTGTAGCACCTTAATATGCAAAAAGAAGACTGAGCTAGGTAACTTTAGTGACCCGAGGCCATTCAGGAAGTCGGTAATTTTACTGAGGGTGTTCGCGGTACCCAGCTCGCTATTACGCACTTTGGAAACTACAAAACAAATTGTAAAACAGACTTTTGTTTTGTTCTCTGGTGGAGCTCTCAGTCTAGTTGGGGAGACAAGGCCAACTTGGGGAGAGTTGGATTCACAGAGTAACTCGTCTTTAGTATGGGTATGGACAAATGTTGGAACTTCGTGGCACCTTTTCTTTTCCTGTAAATCTATAATGGGCATTCACTGCTTTTTCTTTAAGAGGCCATTACATGCCCACCAGTCCTACAGAAAAATCAGAACATAATGCAAGGTAGTTTATACTTCTACCCGACAGCACACACAGACCAGGCCTCTAACCACTCCCTGGGAGACTGCGTGCTAGTAGCCTCTCCTGGAGCCCTCCAATCAATCCAGAGTGAAGTCGAGATCTTTTGGAGAGACGGAAGTGTAATCCATCCAGGGCGCAGCTGAATTTTGTTAGGCCTGAATGCCTCCGTGGCCGATAGGGGACCGCTGGACGAATTCTCTCAGCAAACTAGTGGCCAGCCAGACTTACCGTGCTTCACATTCCTGTTATCTTTGGTTACCGCCCAAGATGTAAGCTCCTTTGGTCTTCTGTGCAGTCGTCTCCTCCCATCTGCTTTGTGTTTCCTCTCGACTTAGGCCATCACTGCTTTTTCGTTTCTTACCCATTTAATGCCTCAACACCCGCCATCAGTTCCTTCTGAAACCTCTATTTCCTGCCTAAACTATTTTACATATTCAGCTGCTTTGGTGAAATTCTCTTTCATCTCCTAACCTTAACTATTAATAACACGTACTTTTCCTGCCAGCCATTTCAGTTGTACCCCTTCTCTGACCCTGCATTTAAAGTTGGGCATGGCTCTAGCCGTGTTGAACTGATTTCAGTTCCTCAAGGACTTTCTTCCCTCAGTATCTTCACAAAGTCTCTTTTCTCTCTTTGGGACATTTGAACTCCCTGTTCCCTCCTACCTTTTTCTGGATAACTTCTACTAAAGATCCGAATTTAGCTGTCACTTTACTTGAGGGGTATTCCCTAATTTCCATAGAGTTAGATATCCTTGCCACATACTCGTAGCTGCCCTGCACGTCCCTCACGGCGTTTATCACGTTTCCTAATTGCTTGTTTCTTTGCCATCCCTAAGCGAGGCTGTGGCTGAGGGACTGTTTGTCTTGTTTATCTTTGTAACTCCAGTATCTAATACAGTTCTTGGCTCGTAAGACGGGTATTTCTTGAGTGATTTCAGGTGCTGAAGGTATGGTCTCAGATCAGGCAGTTAATGAGTAATTACCCCGTAGAAGGGGGTCACCTGCCACTCAGCTACAGGTGATTGTGGCTATGTGAGAATATGATCCCAGTTTTGCCAGAACATCTAATTTTTCCAAAAAAAGTTGGAAATACCATTTTTAAAAAAGCATCATCTCCAAGTTTATAAATATTGTCAGTGGAATGGAATTTTACTGAAAAAAAAATGGGTCAAACACAAGTCACATGTGGCTTATCAGTCACTATTTTGGAATCTGTTTTAAGTCTCGTATGGTTTATACAATGGACTTTGTGGAGAATAATAGCTTTTGAGCTGGGCCTTGATGGGCTGTCGGATTTAAATGAGAGAATGGAAAAAGGTATCCAGTTTGGAAAGTAAACATTTCCATGGTAGTGTATGTTACTCTGTTTGTGGTACCATGAGGAGACTGGCATAATTATATGCTTTTGGAGACAATAGAAGGTTAGATGAGATGACAGAAGGAGGCATATGAAAGATAGAAGTTTGGCTTTATTACAGTTAATAAACCAGTTGGATTCTGATACTGGACACTTCACATTATGAATACGCATTAACAGTTGATTGAGTATTCTTCTTTAGGGTAAAATGGAGGGAGAAACACTGGAAAGAGGCTGACCGGTTAAGACTTTAACTTCCATTCATATGTGAAATAAGATTCAGATTTATAAATATTATATGTAGGCAGACATCTGGCATTTTTGTTTACTGGTGTAATTTCAGTTAATTGATCAATTATGGACAATCAGGGATCTCCTAACCTTAGTGCAGTACAGTTGGGCTTGTAATAGAAGTATCCTTAAAGCACTGGAAAGTTAAGTGACTTGTGAAACTAGTAGAGAATGTGGAGTTTATATATATATATGTGTGTGTGTGTGTGTGTGTGTGTGTGTGTATATTTTTTTTTTTTTTTTTTTTTAATTTAAGATGGGGTTTCACCATGATGGCCAGGCCGGTCTTGAACTCCTGACCTCAGGTGATGCACCCATCTTGGCCTCCCAAAGTGCTAGGATTACAGGCATAAGCCACCGCGACTGGCCTATATTTTTTATTTTTGTTTTTTGAGACGTCTTGCTCTCACCCAGGCTGGAGTGCAGTGGCACGACCATGGCTCACTGCAACCTCCATCTCCCAGGTTCAAGGGATTCTCCCACCTCAACTCCCTGAATAGCTGGAATTACAGGCATATGCCACCATGCTTGGTTAATTTTTTTTTTTTTTTTTTTTTTGAGACGGAGTTTCACTCATGTTACCCAGGCTGGAGTACAATGGTGCGATCTCGGCCCCTCCGCCTCCTGGGTTCAGGCAATTCTCCTGCCTCAGCCTCCCGAGTAGCTGGGATTACAGGCACGCACCACCATGCCCAGCTAATTTTTTGTATTTTTAGTAGAGACGGGGTTTCACTATGTTGACCAGGATGGTCTCGATCTGTTGACCTCGTGATCCACCCGCCTCGGCCTCCGAAAGTGCTGGGATTACAGGCTTGAGCCACCGCGCCCGGCCAATTTTGGTATTTTTTTTTTAGTGGAGATGGGGTTTCATTGTGTTGGCCAGACTGGTCTTGAACTCCCGACCTCAAATGATCCGCTTGGCTCAGCCTTCCAAAGATCTGGGATTACAGGCACGAACTGCTGCGCTCGGCCAATAATGCAGTACTTTATTTTGAGATGGGGTTTTCCTCTGTAGCCCAGGCTGGAGTGCAGTGGTGCAATCTCAGCTCACTGGAAGGAGGCTGACTGGTTAAGACTTTAACCCTCTGCCTCCTGGGTTCAAGCAATTCTCCTGCCTCAGCCCCCTGAGTACCTGGGATTACAGGCACCATCCACCATGCCAAGCTAATTTTTGTGTTTTTAGTAGAGATGGGGTTTCACCATGTTGGCCAGGCTGGTCTTGAACTCCTGACCTCACATGATCCACCTGCTTCTCAAAGTGCTGGGATTACAGTGAGCCACTGTGCCTGGCCATGAATGCTGTACTTTAAAAGGGCTAAGTTATATGGTTCATCATGGAAGCAATCAATGTTTTTTTTTTGCCTCCAGCCTCTTTCTCTAATCTACCTTGTATATTGCCAGATTAATCTTTGGAGTGACATTTTTGCCCCTCACCGTATTCCCAGACTTAAGAGCCTTTGGTGAGCAGCTTGTCTGATACTTGCTTTTGTACCACTTCTTGCCCTTGAATCTGTTCTTTGTACCCTTGCATGTGTCTGTTATGAAGCTATGTAATGGTGGAAAGGGCTTGGCTTTTAAGTCATTCAAGCCAGAGTCTGACTTCAGCCTCCATTTGGCTCTGGGATTTGAGCTTTTCAGAGCTTGCATGTTTTTATCTGGAATGTGAGAGATAATTTCTCCTTCATTAGGATTGTGTCAGTAAGGGGTTTACATGTTTTGAAAGATTATTGCACAAATTCTTGCACTTAAGGGAGGAAATAAATGCTTGTAGAACACCTGTGTAGGTTTATTTTTTACACTTGCAATGCGAATCTTTCGCTCTGGTCAGTTCCATCTTCTTAGGCACTTTTTGTCTTCCCTAACACCTTTGCCATTTCTTGGATTCTGCTATTCATTATGGTTCATCTACATTTAAACCATCTATTTGAAGATTCTATTTAAATTTGACATTAAGAGCCAGGCGCGGTGGGTCACGCCTGTAATCCCAGTGCTTTGAGAGGCCAAGGCGGGTGGATCACGAGGTCAGGAATTTGAGACCAGCCTGGCCAAGATGATGAAACCCTGTCTCTTGGGAAAAAAAAAAAAAATTAAAAAACATTTAAAAAACATAATAAATTTGACATTAAGAAGGTGACATTGAAAGGGTGAGAAAGTTAGTTCTGCAGATACCTGGAGAAGAACAGTTTTTTAAAAGGCTTTCTTAACTACCACTGCCTGCATTTATCTCTCCCTAAGCATTGAACAGTGCTGAATTTAATACATTGCTCTGTTTTGGTCATTTTAGTTGGCATCAGTTAATTTTTTTTCAAAGACCTTAACTATCTTCTAAAATTTATGTTTAGTTGTCTGGAATTTCAAATATTTTCTAATAGAAACATTAGAATACTCACTCTGAATACTGAGCACAGGGTGCAAATTGTTATAGGACCTTAATATTTATCAGTGAGCAAAGAGACATCCCTGCTTTTTATTATCTAAGATACTATATAGTGTACTTTAATATAGATTAGTATTAATTACTCAGTAAATAATTACTAATTAGTGCTAATTAAAAATAGCACGATTGGGGGGATCTGGTAGTTGAGTGACATTAAGAAGGTGACATTAAAGGGTGAGAAAGTTAATTCCACAGATATTTGGAGAAGAAGAACATTTTGTGCAGGGAATTACCAGTGCAAAGACCTATGTTGATCTAAAGTTTGAGATCAAATGTGACTTTTTCAGTAACCATAGTTGGCTATCAATAGTTGTTGAATGAATATAAAAAGCGAAGGAATGAGTTTGGGAGGAGGGGAAGCTATCCTGAATGTATTTAATAATGGAAGCTGACTAGATTGGAATGCAGAGTTACTGTAGCCTAAGCTGCTACTATAACCAGTTTGGATAAAATGAAAAAACAGATCCATTTCCTTGACTTTGGTTTAGAGTGTTAATGGTTTGACAGAAGGATGTTGCCTGTGACTTTATTTTCTCAATTTTTTTTTTTTTTTTTAAGATGGGGTTTCACCATGAGGCCAGGCTGGTCTTGAACTCCTGACCTCAGGTGATCCACCCACCTCGGCCTCCCAAAGTGTTAGGATTGCAGGCGTGAGCCACCGTGCCCGGCCTATTTTCTCAATTTCTATGACACTTTAGCTTAGAGTGCAAGTCCTCCATATCCTCTCAGCCCTTAGTTGAAGTTAACATAACAGTGGTTGGGCAACCCAGTGGAGTGCTCTAAGAAAGGCTGATTTTATTCCTGTAATTTGATATCCCATGTTGATACTGTCTTCATTGAATGTGGCATAAGAGAGTGAGATTTTTATAATCTGGTACCAGTTATTAGCACACTTCTAAATGAAGCTTGTGTTTTCCAAACAGAATTTTAATTCTGTTTTCTGCCTAATTGTGATGTAGAGGGTCCTTCTGTTTTTTTCTGTTGTGTTCTTCAGTTGGCATATAGATAACTTTTCTGGAGTACCATTGAGACTCCACTGATATGAGTAGACTTAGTGATGATGTGGCAGGTAGCATGATCACTCACTGGGAGTCTGAACAGCTTTATATAAATGTAACTGATTGGTCAATTTCCTAAGCCTGGATAATGTCATAAACAACATATGCCACTAATCAGGAAGCTTGCTGTACTTATAAGCTATTTTTAAATCCTTTGAAAATTACAAGGTTCTAGCCTGGGGACAACATGCTAAGACTACAACTTGGCAAAAAATAAAGTTAGCCAGGTGTGGTGGTATGCCTGTGGTTCTAGCTACTAGGGAGGCTGAGTGGGGAGGATTGCTTGAGCCCAGGAGATAAAGGCTACAGTGAGGTGTGTTTGACCCACTGCATTCCTGCCTGGGCGACTGATACCCTGTCTAAAGAAAAAAAAAAGAAAAAGAAAATTACAAGTTTCCATTTGAATTTAAGATGATATTAATGTATTCTGTCTTCTAA
Organism: Sapajus apella; assembly: GCF_009761245.1. Lineage (NCBI taxonomy): Eukaryota > Metazoa > Chordata > Mammalia > Primates > Cebidae > Sapajus > Sapajus apella. The sequence continues at coordinate 6,377,576 of NW_022437006.1, forward strand.
TTATTATAGGAAATGGTAATTTTCATCATACTAAACTATGGAGATATTTCAAAGCCAGCATTTACAATAACAACTACAAACAACCTTAAACATCTAGTACAGTCTTATCAGAGATAAAGATATGATGATCTGCCTACCTCTCAACTGGCAAAATTCTAGACTAGAATTCTAGGAGTAGAAGTCTCTTATTATTTTGTTCTTATGAAACTTGGGTGGCCTCTGGTGGCCAAAATAATATCTTCTATTTTTCCATTCTGGTTAACAGGGTGAAACCTTGTCTCTACTAAAAATACAAAAATTAGCTGGGCGTGGTGGCGCATGCGTGTAATCCCAGCTACTCGGTAGGCTGAGGCAAGAGAATAGCTTGAACCAGGGAGTCAGAGGTAGCAGTGAGTTGAGATTGTGCAACTGCACTCCAGCCTGGCAACAATGCAAGATTGTCTCAAAAAACAAAATTCTTCTATTTTCGAGAGTGTGTTTGAAGGGACTTTGGCTTGACAGTTTATTTACATAATTAATGAAGGTTTAACTATTTCTATATTGGTTGGTTTATACAGACACAAATCTTTATTTCTGTATTTCCCCCCCTTACAGGAAATTGTTGAAAACGTTAAATTTGATTCCTAAAAGGACTCAAGTAAGTATAGTATAGTAGTATTTAGTATAGTAGTTATTGTTACTTTGTGAGACACCAGTAAATTTCAGTATTTCAGTATTAAACTACGTAGTATTTTAGAACTCTTACTGTTTATTTTTCTCATTACAAAGTCTTATTTTTATTTACATTCTCCTTTAGTATGTTAATTTATATTCATTTTTACCATCATTTTACATGTTATGCTTATTGAATGATTTTTTTTCAGGAACTTTAAAAATAGTTACACATTTTTGTAATACATAATAGTATATATACATTATGCAGTAAAATATTCATCCTCTGTCCAACTACCTGATTCTCCCCAGAGGCATTGCTGTTACATTATCTTGTTGTTACCCCCAGGAGTAGTCTGCATAGCATATATGTTCATACCTGGCCTTTTTACTGTGCTTTGCTTAGCAGTGTATCTTGGCAGTCTTTTCATATTATTACTGCGATTACTTTTCTTTGAAATGGTTTGCAAAATATTCCTTTGTATGAATGTTCAACAGTTTACTTTGTGCCCTCTTGATGGATATTTTAAGTTCCTTTCAGTCTTTGCTATGCAAGTATACAAGTATACCTAGAAGTAGAATTGCCAGGCCAAAGCATATGTGTATTTAAAATTTTTAAAAATATTACCAAATTCTTCCCTGTCTGTACTAATTATACTTCCTTTATTAACATATGTAAATGTTGCTTTCCTTAATCTCATCACTGCAGTTGGATGTTTGTAGAGCTTTTGGATGAAAATTAGCATGCCATTATAGTTTTGATTTTTATCTTCTTGATTTTGAAGGAGGTTGACCATCTTTTCAAAAGATTTGAAGAGCCGTTTGTATTTTTTTGTGAGCTGTTTGCTCATAAGTCTATTTTTCTTCTGGGTATAGCTACTGACTTTTTCCCCCCTTTGATTTGACTTTAATTCATTGCTGTTACTATTTCTCTGTGCTGTATCTTAAAAAGGATAAAATCAAATTCTTTACACTGAAACCTTTAGTGGATTCAGTAAAGGTGGTGGAGGAGTAATGTTGACAATTTACTTGCTTTTGAAGCTTCCATTCTTGCACCTAAAAGACTGGTTGCTTGGAATTACACATTATTAAATGAGGTCTCACTGGAGACAGATAATTCAGTTTTATTCGTGCATAATTTTAAGAGCTAATTTTTTTCTCTTGAATGTGTGTTTTGAGAAAAAGTTATTTTTAATTAATGAATTAATTTTTTCTTTTTTTTTGAGACGGAGTTTCACTCATGTTACCCAGGCTGGAGTGCAATGGTGCGATCTCGGCTCACCGCAACCTCCGCCTCCTGGGTTCAGGCAATTCTCCTGCCTCAGCCTCCTGAGTAGCTGGGATTACAGGCAGGCGCCACCATGCCCAGCTAATGTTTTGTATTTTTAGTAGAGACGGGGTTTCACCATGTTGACCAGGATGGTCTCAATCTCTTGACCTCGTGATCCACCCGCCTCGGCCTCCCAAAGTGCTGGGATTACAGGCTTGAGCCACCGCGCCCGGCGTTATTTTTAATTTAAAGTAAGATTTCCTAGGCATCTTTGGCTAGTTAATTCATTAATTGGGTCTGTTGGTATTAGAAAATATTATAGGTATGTTTTTACAGAGAAAATTGGTTGCTTTGCTGTAACAGCATCAAAAAAATATTGTACCCTTCTTCCAGCCTTGGTTTTCTTTAACCTAAACTAACTGAACCATTAGAATTCTGTAGGTGTTCTTTACTGCCAAAATGGAATAGCAATCTGTTTCCCCCTCCCTTGGTATTACATTATAAGGAACCATCAAAAATCTTTTGACATTAAGTCTTTTTTGAAATATGTTTCTTCTTAACATATCTGTGGCCTACTTTCTGTGTGCTGAAAGGCCCTAACTTACCTCCTGGACCATTTTCACTTCTTGCTCATGGTGGTTCTGTGTGTACATGAGGATGGTTCACAGTTATTGCCTTAGAACCTGCTCCATGATTACTTCACTTTCTCCTGGTTCTTCCCTGTTAACCATTAGTCATTCATTCCAGAATTTGTCAGTCTACTGTCTGCAAGCAGCTAGCCTGTCTTTGTAAATACAATTTACACACTCATACATTTGTGTATATTGCCTATGGCTGGAGATTTGAGTAGTTGTAAGAGAGATCTGTGACCTACAAGGCTGAAAATATTTGTCCAATCCTTTGCAGAAAAATTTGCCAGCTTCTGATCTATAGTATTGCCATTTCATATAAATGGTCTCCTTGTGTATCCTATTCTCATCTTCTCGTTTGCCTTGTTTACGTTGTCTTTTGTCTGTTTAGTCGCTATTTTCATCTCTTCTTGTGGCTATATACCTTTGGATTCAATAACACTTTATTCGCTCTCTACCCAGAATATGTCAGCTCTCAAAGTAGGAAGCATTTATGAAAAGAATACACCCTTCCACCTCCCTTTTCTGAATCCCAAACCTGAAAAATGTGACAGAACTTTTATTTTAATTTCACATTTTGTGAGGATGCCTTTGCATTGAAATAAATTTATAGCATTAAAAAAATCAGGAGTGGTTTCTTTCAGGAGTTGTTGAGTGTTTTTTTGCAGGATTGTTCATTTAACACTTTTTCAGTTAAAAACACATTATTTAACATAAAGAACATATATATTAAATGAAGACTGTAGAAAAGCAAAAAACTAATGTTATTTATACAAACTATTCACCAGGAAATAGGAATAGCTTTGCTGATCAGCTATTTAAACTATTCATTAAAATGAGTCGTTTCTATTTCTTACTATAGAAGAATGAAGAAGTATTTGTGGTCCAAAGTATTATGGGTTTTTTCCTCCCATAATTGGTGGCAACAATCTATTTGACGATTTTTTTTTTTTTTTTTTTTTAAAGTCGGTTTTGCCATGTTGGACAGGCTGGTTTCAAACTCCTGACCTCAAGTGATCCACCTGCCTTGGCCTCTCAAAGTGCTGGGATTACAGGCGTGAGCCACTGCACCCACCCCTATTTGAAGTTTTAAATAGTATTGCCTAAGAAGGTATATAGGGCTTTCTGTATTTTTTTTTTTTTTTAAGAAAATCTCAAAATTGTTTGGAAGAAACAATTTTTCATTTAGCCACATTTTTTTTCCCTTAAGATCTCTAGAAAATATTTGTGTTGGAAAGTAATCGTTTATTCCTTCCTTTTCTATTACTTTCTAGTAGCATAAAAACCATAATTCTTTGGTTTCTTTTTTTCTTTAGTGGCTTACAGAAGAGATGAAATGTGGTCTGAGGGACGATATGAATATGAAAGACTTCCGAGAGAACGAGCATCTCCTCGAAGCCATCCCAGTGTAAGTTACTCCTACATATGGAACGATTCGAAAACCTAGTGTCTAAGTTCATTTGATACACCAGTGCTAGGCCTGTTAACAAAATTTTCATTGTCAGAAATTTACCAATGTAGATTGCAAAAGAGGTCAAACTTACCTTTTAAAAGTTTGAAAATAAAGACATTTAAGTAGAAAACTTACTATTTATATTTCTTGTTTAAATTTCTAAACTGAAGGATTTATATTGAATTTAATTTGTGAACAAAATTACAAATTTTATAACGATTATACCATGAGTTAATAAAGAAGTATTTGAGTACCTGCTCCTGCTATTGGCTGTTTTTTTCTATATTCCTTAACATGTTAAAAATTGAGTATATGAAATTCTAAAAATAGGCTTTCATTTTAAGAGAGGAGATCTCTTCCTAGAGTGAAACATGTTAATATCCCTAGTTAGGATTCCTGCAGGTGTGCTGTTCTGTGATCAGGCAGTCTGGCTGGTGAGTAAAAATGCCTGGAGGGTCTGGGGCAGACAGGCAGGCAGCTTCTGGTGTGTTGTCCTACTTCTTGTCTCTTTGTTGCTCTGGGAATTGGGAATTTTGAGCCAAGCGTTTTCTAAGCCCAAAGAGCTTGCTGTTTTGTTTACTATTTCCAGTGTTACATCTAGTACTTGTCAGGTAATAGAAGCTCAGTATTTATTTGAATGAATATATGTACTGACTCCCCATTATCCCCTATGGAGGTCTAAAGGAGCGTTTGGGGAAGATCGAGAAGCTAACTTAAACTTTTGCACAGACCCATTCTAAGCACCAAGGGACTGAGGTTGTGGTGATGGTATATAAATATGGATTCATTATGTACCTTCAAAAGCCACAAATATTTATTTCTACATTAGTTATTTTTTACCTACATATCATTTAAGACTATAGCCCACTTAGATGGGTGGCATCATCTTTAGGTTTGTTGTCCTAGATTACAGCCCAGGTTTGTGTCGATTTAAAATGATTTAAGGTGGAAAAAATAAAGATGCCCACTATACTTCGGGATGGCCAGACTTAATTATTACTATATGTGATTTCTTTCCAGGTTAAGTTGTAGACTGTATGTTTTTAATCAAAATCCAATGTTTTTATTTATATTTTTTACTTGATAAGGTTATTCTGTAGTTTACCTGTAGGTAAATCTGACAAAGAAATACAGGGATAGGAAAAGGAATGACTTTTTTCTTTTTTTTTTAATGATGGGGTTTCACCATGTTGGTCAGGCTGGTCTTGAACTCCCGACCTCAGGTGATCCACCCACCTTGGCCTCCAAAGTGCTTGGATTACAGGCGTGAGCCACCGCGCCTGGCTCGACTTTTTTCTTTATCTCCCCTCTTCCCTCCACCACTCTGCCAAGTATCTATCCCACTGGGAATTTTTTCTTTTCTTTTTTCTTTTCTCATTTCTTTTCTTTTCATGGAGTTTCACTCTTGTCGCCAAGTCTGGAGTGCAGTGGCGTGATCTCGGTTCATTGCAACCTCTACCTCCCAGGTTCAAATGATTCTCTTTCCTCAGCCTCCCAAGTAACTGGGATTACAGGTGCCTGCCACTATATTTTTGTATTTTTAGTAGAGACAGGGTTTCAACATGTTTGCCAGGCTGATCTCGAACTCCTGACCTCAAGTAATCTGCCCACCTGGGCCTCCCAACATGCTGGGATTGCAGGCATGAGACACTGCCTCTGCACCCACCACCAATTTTTGTATTTTTAGTAAAGACAGGGTTTCTCTGTGTTTGGCCAGGCTGGTCTCAAACTCCTGGCCTGAAGTGATCTGTCTGCTTTGGCCTCCCAAAGTGCTGGGATTACAGGCATCAGCCACCACGCTCAGCCCTGTTAGGAATTTTAAATTCTGTGTTTTGAAGATACTTAAAAAGAATTTTCTGTATAGTTATGCCATCAACTGGGCACCAGTCTGTAGGATTGTGTGCTTTATTACTTTGGGGCTTGGGAAAGCAGGTTATTGTATCGATTTTAGATTTTAAGAGGAGTAGTGGACCCAGGGAGATGAGGATACTGAAAGTGCTGACCCAGAGAATTACTAAATTAATACACCATGTGGTATGGGAAAGGCTTTAGTGTGGCAGAACGATAGGCAATCAGTATTTTAGAGTGTGGGTTGCCAAGATGCAACAGTTTTGAGTGAAGTTCAGTGTGTAATAGTGAGAATAGAGAGCTGGTGTAAGTTATTGGAGTTGAGAGCAAGGAAACTTTTAGGATAGACTTTGAATTTGTGGTTTAGATCAGAAGCTCTCAATTCTTGCTGTACATTAAAATTTCCTAGAGAGCTCTTCAGTACCACTGTATGGGCCCCATCTTAGATAATTAACTTACCATCTCTGTGGGTGTGATGTGGATCTCAGCATTGTTTAAAAGTTCAAGTGATTCTTACATGCAGAATTTTAAAAATACAGATGTATGTGAAGATTGAAGTCACTGATAGTGACAGGAGTTGAGGTCAACATGACAGGTGATGGAAGTCTTCAATGAATCAGTACATTGTGGAAAAATCTAAACAAAACCAAACATTTTCATTTAATACTATCTGCTTTTGTAAATATGAAACAGAGGCTTCTTATCCCTCATAAAATAATTTTATCAGTAGCAAGCAGGTAGGGAGATATGATTTATAACACAATTGTCCTTAAAATCAGACTAGCTGTATTCAGCTGTCCCTTAAATGCCAAATGGTAAATCTTACTTCCTTAAGTTATCTGGCTGCTTGATTCCTCATGGGGGCTTAGATTGTTTTTCTCTTTTTGAGAGCACAGGACCTGCCTAGACCTTGTACATGTTCATTCCTCTCCTTTTTCTTCAATTCCATTAAATTGGTCTTTCTGTTTCCCCAGTCATCCTCTCCTAGTTTTTACAAATCCTTCTTTCTGTACTTCCATATTCCTCTTTCCCAAGTTAGGTACTTTTTTTTTTTTTTTTTTTCTGGTGAGCTTGGCCTTATTTTGATTAGTAATTTAAAGCCTCTTCTTTCCCTCAATATGTTATACCCCTTACATGGCTCTTGAAAGTTATCCCCTATGCCTTCTGTGTTATACCTACATCTTAGTTAAATAAAGCATACATTTTTAACCTTTTTTTTGTGCCATGGATCCGTTTAGCCGTCTGGTGAAGCCTATGAATCTCTTCTCAGAATAACATTTTTAAACCTATAAATAAAACGCCCAGAACTAAGTACACTTACATTTGATAATAATTATCAAACTATTAAAAACCAAATTTGTGATATAGTAATAGAGATATTTCTTTAGTAGGTCATTAAATATCAAAAGCTATTGGTGGGGGTTTCATTGCTATAATTTCAAAGTAGCGATGAATGTTATGAATGATATTTTGCAATACCTGTAACAGCTAGCTGTAACATTATATAAAATTATCTGTGATTTTTGTTGGTAACAAAGTGACAGATACAGCTGTTGTTCTTATGTTGTTGTCTAAAGTTAGTTGAAAAAGTAATTTTATATTCACATCTGATTTAGTGGACCCACTGAGTCTTTGGGTTAAAGTAATTGGACTAGACATGTAAATAGTTATACTTGCTTACTTTCAGTCTAATAAAAATATAACATTAAAAGTTTAAGGCTGAATACAGTGGCTTATGCCTCTAATCTCACACTTTGGGAGTCCGAGGTGGGAGGATCACATGAGCCCAGTCGTTTGAGACCAGCCTGGGCAACAAAAGAGACCCTGTCTCTACAAAAAATTTTAAAAATTAGTCACGCATGATGGTGCATGCCTATAGTCCCACTTAGTTGGGAGGCTGAGGCAGGAGGATTGCTTGAGCCCAAGAAGTTTAGGCTGCATTGAACCATGTTTTGTGCCACTGTGCGCAAGCCTGGGCAACAGAAGGAGATCCTGTCTCAAAAAAAAAAGTTTATTTGCTTAGAGAATCTAATGTTATTTAAAAAACCATATTAGCATATCATATTGATGTGTATGAGAAAGTTTATAAGCAGCATTATTTGTAAGAGCTTCAAACTGGCAACAAACCAGATGTCCAACAGTAAAGCTGATAAATTAATTGCTTAAAAAATACAGCAATGAGAATAAATAGATTACTGCCAGGTGCAACAGTATGGATAAACTTCACAAACATAGTATTAAATAAGTCAGTCATGAGAGTTTATTCTGCATGTTTTATTTTATGTAACATTCCAAAATAGGAGAAACTAGATTGGAAAGTGGTTTCTGTAGTAGTGACTGGGACACTACATAATAAATGATTTTGCTGTGTTGGGAACATTCTCCTTCTTAATCTGGGTGAAAATTTATCTTACATCTTGTGAAAATATATCCAAATTTGTAATTTATACACTTTTTTGTATGTATGTCATACCTTAAAAGTTTTGAAAAGACATTATTTTTTTTCAAAAAATAAAACCAGTTAAGTTGATAACCCACTGTTGTTAGTGGCTAGAATAGAGGAAGGTAACATTCTATTTTGTTTAGTATATTTGAGTTCTGTTCTGTATCAAAAAATAATTTTACTGCATTTCTGTCCCTTTTCTTCTTTTTATTTATGTCTATCTGTCTTTTTTTTTTTTTTTTTTTTTGAGACAGAGTCTCTCTCTATTGTCCAGGCTGAAGTGCAGTGGAGTGATCTCAGCTCACTGTAACCTCTGCCTCCCAGGTTCAAGTGATTCTCCTACCTCAGCCTCCCTGAGTATCTGGGATTACAGGTTCCTGCCACCACGCCCAGCTAATTTTTGTATTTTTAGTAGAGTCAGGGTTTCACCATGTTGACCAAGCTAGTTTCGAATTCCTAAACTCAGGTGATCCACCTGCCTCCGCGTCCCAAAGTGCTGGGATTATAGTAATGAGCCACTGCACCCAGCCTCTCCCTTTTTTTGTTACTATACCCTTTGCCCCATTTCTGATCAATTCTGATACAAAAGCAATGTATTTGAGGAACTACTAGATGTGATATAAAGTGTAACATGAAGTGGTGATTGTTGGAAAGGTACCTTCTGTAGTAGAATGACCTCATTGATAAGAGCAGCTGTTTCCTGAGTGTATAGTCTTGATAAACTTGAAAAGACAATTGAACACTGATATACTTTGGTTTTAATGTTAAATTGTACTTAATTTGAGTTTTCGGCAATCTTAACCTCAATGTACAGCTTAACAAATATACCAGTCATTATTTTAGCACTTTATGGTACTCTTTTAAATTCTTTGCGTAAATAGCAAGTCACTTTTATAAGGGGCTTTCACAGAAATTTTTATTTGGCCTTAAACTTGAATAGGTGCATTGAAGACTAAAGTTCACAGATGTGCACTGTAGAGACTCTGTATATAAATATATATGCTTCTTCTGTAGGTAGGAAGTCAATCATCACAGAATATCTACACTTCTAGATACCTGTAAAGCTCTTGGTTTTTTTTTTTTTTTTTTTTTTGAGATGGAGTCTCACTCTGTCACCCAGGCTGGAGTGCAGTGGCATGATCTTGGCTCACTGCAACCTCTGCCTCCTAGGTTCAAGCAATTCTCCTGCCCCAGCCTCCCGAGTAGCTGGGACTACAGGCGCACACCACCATGCCTGGCTAATTTTTGTGTTTTTCGTAGAGATGGGGTTTCACCATATTGGCCAGGCTGTTCTCGACCTCCTGACATTGTGATCTGCCCGCCTTGGCCTCCCAAAGTGCTGGGATTACAGGCATGAGCCACTGTGTCCGGCTAAAGCTCTTGTTTTTTTCTTTTCTTTTTTTTTTTTTTTTTAAATTAAGATGGGGCTTCACCATGATGGCCAGGCTGGTTTTGAACTCCTGACCTCAGGTGATCCACCCACTTCAGCCTCCCAAAGTGCTAAGATTACAGGCGTGAGCCACCACGCCCGGCCAAAGCTCTTGTTTTTAAAGCATGCTGTCTGTGTTTAAACCTACAATTTCTGTGAGCTTAGTTATCTGATTTCTTAATCTTTATCAAATTTTGTGGCAAAATGGCATTCATTCATTCATTCATTCATTCATTCATACATACACACAGGGTCTTGCTCTGTCACCCAGCCGAAGTGCAGTGGAGCGGTCCTAGCTCACTGCAGCCTCAGACTCCTGGGCTTAAGCGATCCTCTCACCTTGGCCTCCCAAATTGCTGGGATTACAGGCATGAGGAACCATGCCCTCCCAGAATGGCATTTAAATACATGTAAACTTCCAGTTACGGGGTGAAACTTCTTAGCCTGTTGGGGAACAGACAGGTAATATGGAACATTTTAATGAAGCTGCAACATCAAATGTTGATTCCATTGGCTCATTTGAAAATGGGAGAGAAGTTCCAGTTTCAGAATTTTTAAAAGTTGTAAAGTTTGGAAATTAGGATCAGAGCACAAGCAGTTTATATTCTGGGCAATATCAACTTTTATGCCCCACATTTTATTATTGTTTTATACAGTCATCAGTCAGTGTTCATGTAAATTTTCCCATGTAAGTACAACTCCCAGTATTTTATTATGAAAGTTTTCGAACATACAGCAGTCAAAAGAATTTCATAATGACCATTCATATAGTAGTGACCATTGATATACATTTACCATTTAGATTCAACTATTAACATTTTACTAAACTTGATTTATCATGTATTTATTCATCCTATTAATCCATTTAGTTTTTGAATACATTTTAAAGTAAATTGTGGACAGAAGTATCCTTCCCATTAACTACTCAAGCATACCTATTATTAGCTAAAGTGTAATTTTTTGGTAGTTTTTTTAATGGGAAAATTACATACATGAAATGTAAAAAAAAGTGTTTATTTGATGAGTTTGATTTCGTAAGGTTCCCTTGGGTAGAGTTGCCTTAGGAGGTGTTTTACTTTCTTCTTGTCACCATTTTTGAAAGAAATGTGATCAGTTTTTGGCTACATTCTCTAATAACATGTCTTAGCTCTCCGCGTCAGTACCAGTTTTCATCTTTTTGACCCATTGTCACCAAAAGACATCGGAAAGACTTAGAAGCACCAATATTTCATTGCAGAATCAGTGAATGAAATAAATCAACAAGTGCTACAATGGAAATTCGTGTCACAGACTATAGAGATCAAAGTTAGGAAATCACAAGCTTATGAAAGCAAAAGCCTACCAGCCTGTGTAATAGAATATTTTAGTTAGATATGGTTTGTATGGTACTTTTCTGTATATGAAAATTTGATGCCAGAAGTAAAATAAAATTGAGATAGCAGGGTATAATATATATTATGGATATGGTGTTTACTGTGTGCCTGATAGTGTTCTAGGTGCTGGGAATAGAGCAGTAAAGAAGACCAGTGAGGTTTCTGTATGCCTACATTTGCATTGTAAGTTGATTGTGATGTAATGGTGTTGATTATTTACATATACCATTGTATTTACTTACTTCTTTGGTAGATTAGTGTGTTTTAGTTGTTGGTGATGTTTTATAAGGGGGAAAATCAAGCATATAATAATAGACATTAATGTAATAAACTTCCAAAGGAGAAATCAATTATCAGCTAGATTATTTTGAAGTAAATCGTGATACTACACTTCAGATGTCAGTAAGTATTTCAGTATGTGTCACTAGAAGATAAAAATGTTTGGGGGGGATGGGCTTAATACATTTATATTAGTATTTTCATTTTAAATTAAATGATTTTCTGTTAAAATGAGTAAATTTTAATAATATATTGGAAAATAAATTTTTTTTTTTTTTTTTTTTTTGAGATGGAATGTCGCTCTTGTTACCCAGGCTGGAGTGCAATGGCGCGATCTCGGCTCACCGCAACCTCCACCTCCTGGGTTCAGGCAATTCTCCTGCCTCAGCCTCCTGAGTAGCTGGGATTATAGGCACGCGCCACCATGCCCACCTGATTTTTTGCATTTTTAGTAGAGACGGGGTTTCACCATGTTGACCAGGATGGTCTCGATCTCTTGACCTCGTGATCCACCCGCTTCGGCCTCCCAAAGTGCAGGGATTACAGGCGTGAGCCACCGGGCCCGGCCGGAAAAGAAATATTTTTAAAGAAACATGGTAATCCACATAATTTTTAGCTTGTTGATTATGAGATTTAATATCAGTGTGGAATTTATTTATTTATTTATTTTTTGAGACAGTGTCTTGCTCTGTTGCCCAGGCTGGAGTACAGTGGCACAATCTCAGCTCACTGCAACCTCTGCCTCCCAGGTTCAGGTAGTTCTTGTACCTCAGCCTCCCAAGTAGCTGGGATTACAGCTGTGTTTCACCACACCTGTCTAATTTTGTATATTTTTAGTAGAGACGGGGTTTTACCGTCTTAGCCAGGCTGGTCTCAAATTCCTGGCCTCAAGCTGATCTGCATGCCTAAGCCCCAAAACGTGCTGTGATTACAGGCGTGAGCTACTGTGTCCAACCAGTGTGAACAGTTTGATATAGATTTTCGTATCAAATCAAGTAAAAACCATCAACTTGGTGCTTTTACTTACTAAAATGAAAGCATTTCCCATAACAGATAGTTATATTGGAATGTATAGCAAATGAAGAAATAGCTGAGGCCAGGTGTGGTGGCTCATGCCTGTAATCCCAGCACTTTGGGAGGCCTAGGCAGGTGGATCACAAGGTCAGGAGTTCAAGACCAGCCTGGCCAACATGGTGAAACCCTGTCTCTACTAAAAATACAAAAATTAGCTGGGCTTGGTAGCGGGTGCCTGTTAACCCCAGCTACTCAGGAGGCTGAGGCAGAGAATTGCTTGAACCCAGGAGGCGGAGGTTGCAGTGAGCCGAGATTGTGCCATTGTACTCCAACCTGGGCAATACAGTGGGACTTCGTCTTAAAAAAAAAAAAAAAAAAAAAAAAAAAGCTGATTATTTTTTCTAACAAAATCATTTCAGATTTCTAAATTGGAAAACTAGATATTTTATTCTTACCAGATTCTCATCTGCATATGCAAACTGAAGAATTCTTATTACACACACTTAGAGGTTCTCTTGCAGTAGTAACCTTTGGGGTGAGACGTCACCCCTAATATAATGACAGATTTGAAAGGTTAGATTTCATTGAAGTATAACTTTCCAAAAAAGTATTTAAATTTATGTGCAAATTTTTTTTTAATATCCTGCCAAATTAGATAAATTATTAATAGACAGACCTTTTCTTTTAAATGAGCTACATATAGTTTTTAATTTTGGTCTGACTGATCATACCATTAATACTAACTTTGGAGTAGCAAATCCAGTAAACTCTATGTATATTTTTTGGAAATTCTATTAACATCCACAAAAAATTCTGATCTTTTTAATAAGGATAATCATTAACATGTAGATACATAAATCAGTATCTACATTAGTATGTAGATATTTTAAATAATAAACAGAAGCAGTAAAAATTGATATTAATGAGTAAATTGAGATTTTTATTTTTTAAATAGATTTTATTTTCTTTCTCCTGGTAACTTTCATTTAAGTAAATTGAGGTTTTATATCCAAATTCAAGATTTGAAATATCGGCCGGGCGCGGTGGCTCAAGCCTGTAATCCCAGCACTTTGGGAGGCCGAGGCGGGTGGATCACGAGGTCAAGAGATCGAGACCATCCTGGTCAACATGGTGAAACCCTGTCTCTACTAAAAATACAAAACATTAGCTGGGCATGGTGGCGCGTGCCATTGCACTCCAGCCTGGGTAACAAGAGTGAAACTCCGTCTCAAAAAAAAAAAAAAGATTTGAAATATCTGTATTTGAAATAATAGAAATGTTTCAACTCCATTGAATTTATTTTTTGATTAATTGAAAATGACCCTGTTAACCTAAGACATTCTTTATAAATCATAATTTTTATTTCTGGTTTGTGTGTTACGGTGCTATTGTTTTCCAAGGTGTTTTTCTCTTTCCATTTTTTATTTTGATTTACTTATTTTTGACATAAATTTTATTGTGTATATTTGAGATTTACAGCATGATGTTATAGAATACATATAAATGCAGATACACGTGGATGCATATTCATATTATAGTGGTTACTGTAGTGAAGGAGAGAAACATATTCATCATCCCACATAGTTACCTTATTGTGTGATAAAGATCACATAACATTTGTATATTTCCCAAAAATTTCCAGTGCAATACAATTTTACTAATTTTGGTCCTCATATTGTACATTAGATCTCTAGACTTGTTCATCCTACTTAACTATTTTGTATTCCTTGACTTAATCTCCCCATTTCTTCCCCTACCCATGGTAACCAGTTTTATCCTTTATCTCTGTGTATTGGAACTCTTTTTTTTTTTTTTTTTAATTCCACATATGAATGAGATCATGCAATATTTTTTTGTGTGTATCTAGCTTATTTCACTTAGCATAATGTCCTTTAGGTACATCTATGTGTCGTAAATGGCAATATCTCCCTTTCTTTATAAGGATGGATAATTCACTGATATATTTATATGCCAGATTTTCTTGGTCCATTTGTTTGTCCATGGGCATTTAAGTTGTTTTTAAAGTTCGCCACAGTGAATAATGCTGCGATGAACATGGAAATGTGAATTTCTTGAACAGGTGGTGATTTCATCTCCCTTAGGTATACGGTATACCCAGAAGAGGAATCACTGGGTCATGTGGTAGTTCTATTTTTACTTTCTTGGTAGGAAAGTAAAATGGTAGGAATTTCCATACCATTTTCTTTAATGGCTGTACTAAACTGTATTCCCACCAACAGTGTACTAGGGTTCTCTTTCCTTCACACCCTCACCAACATTTGCTATCTCTTGTCTTTCTGACTATAGCCATCCTTAAGGGTGTGAGGGGGTATCTCATAGTGGTTTTAATTTGCATTTTCCCTATGGTTACTGATTCAAGTACCTTTTCATATACCTGTTGACCTTTTTTTAAAAAAATCATTATTACCTGGAGATGGGGGGGTCTCTGTTTTCCTAGGCTGGAGTGCAGTTGCCAGTCACAGCTTACTGCAGCCTTAGGCTCAAGGGATCCTTCCACCTTAGCCTCCCAAGTAGCCAGAACTACAGGTGTGAGCAGCTGTTCTTTTCAGCTATGGTAGCATCCTGGTGTAGTCAACAGAGTTGGGATGAACCAGGGCCAGAATGCCAATCAGCTGTCAGCTACTGTTCTCCCAGCAGTGTAATACTTGCCTAGGTACAAGGCAACCTAGGCAGCTGCCTACAACTGGGGAGCTGGCCATTTTTATGTCTTTGGAGAAATGCCTGTTCATGGTGTTTGTCCATTCTTAAATTGCTTTTGCCAATGTCTTTCTAAAATGGAGGTTTCAAACATCAGTAGTACTTTAAGCCTGTGTACCTATGTTAGCATATAAAAAGGAAAATTGCGTGTTTACAGCTTAATGTAAGGTTTGCATAGGAATTTCAAACAGTATCATTATTTCTATTCATGTTTGGCAATGCAGGTAATAAAAATACTGTTTGAACTTCAACAATGTAATCTTTCTGAAAGGGCTGAGCTGGTGGCTCACTCCTGTAATCCCAGCACTTCGGGAGGCCTAGGTGGGTGGATCACTTGAGGTCAGGAGTTCGAGATGAGCCTGACCAATATGATGAAACCCCGTCTTTACTAAAAATACAAAAATTAGCCATGTGTGGTGGCATGCACCTGTAATCCCAGCTACTCCAGAGGCTGAGGCAGGAGAATCACTTGAACCTAGGAGCTGTAGGTTGCAGTGAGTCGGGATTGCACCACTGCACTCCAGCCTGGGCTAGAGTGAGACTCTATCTCAAAAAAACAAACAAACAAACAAAAAAACCACTTTTTGAAAGGAAAATTTTGAATTCTTTGCCACTCATCATGGATTTTATTAAGAACAGAAATCCTTGAATGGTATACCTGGATAACACAGGAACTCTTTAAAAATACAGTCCCGCTTTGTTACAGGCTCTGGCAGTCCTCTTTGTTTCCTTAGATCTTTTCATACAGCTAGGGAATTTTCTTTAAGATTAGGTGTCTACGTAGCAGAGATAGTATAATGTAATATTTGAACACTTTTTCAAAACAACAATTTGATCCTTATAGCCAGGTGTGAGAGCTGTCACTGGATTTTTTTTTCTTTTGCTGATTAGACAACTTTTATATATTTAGTTTTTTGAGATGGAGTCTCACTTTATCACCCCAGCTAGAATGCAGTGACTCGATCTCAACTCACTGCAACCTCTGCCTTTGGGCTCAAGCAACTCTCCTGCCTCAGCCTCCTGGTAGCTGGGACTACAGGCTGTAGGCATGTGCCAGCACACAGCTATTTTTTTTTTTTTTTAAGTAGAAATAGGGCTTCACCGTGTTGGCAAGGCTGATCTCAGCCTCCTGACCTCAAGTGATCCATCTGCCTTGGCCTCCCAAAGTGTTAGGATTACTGGCCTGAACTTAAACATCTTTTAGAATGATTGTTTTCATTTACTTCAGTTGGTAAAGCAATTTTTAAAATAAGTAACTAAATGTGATTTGAATGTTAAGTCTCCCAAAGTTTTACCAAATACATTTTATAATCCCCAAGTAACTTTCTAATAACTGGGGCAGTTGAACAAAGGAACAAAATGTTTTATAAAATAATAAACTCTCTATTCACAGAAGTATTTAGGCATGCATACTTACCCCACCATCCCTCCAAATAAACATATAGAAACAAAAAGGATATTGTGTAATGGATTTTATTTTATTTTATTTTTTCAAACGGAGTTTCGCTCTTGTTGCCCAGGCTGGAGTACAATGGCATGGTCTTGGCTCACCGAAACCTCTGCTTCCTGGGCTCAAGTGATTCTCCTGCTTCAGCCTCTGGCATAGCTGGGATTACAGGCAAGCACCACCATGCCCGGCTACTTTTGTATTTTTAGTAGAGACGGGGTTTCTCCATGTTGGTCAGGCTGTCCCAAAGAGCTGGGATTACAGGTGTGAGCCACCAAGCCCTGCCTATGTAATGGATTTTTATGGTTTATTGGAATTTGGAGAAGTCTGTTATTCTGATTCTGTGAGTGACAAATTTTGAATTAGAAATGCTGTAAATTATAATTTTACTAATTTTGGTTTAATGCCAGTTTTTTTTAAGCAGCTCAGTATTAAATTTAATTGAAATCTCTGTGAAAGGTGTGTAGAAGAATGAGTCAGTATATTCACTTGTGTATTATATTTTCTGTAAAGGTAGAATATATCTTATAATGAATATCTAACATACTAAAGCAGGAAACCACCTTAGATCCCCATCGGAAGAATTAGTTAGATCTTTTAAGCTCTGAAATAAATATAAACCACTGATTTTACTTTTTTCTGACCCACTGACAAATTGCCTACCTATTGAGAGATTTGAAGAGTATATAGTCATTTAATAACAATTGAATAGTTATGGTCATTAGGGCTAAGAAGTAATTTAAGGAAACAGTTTGAGGTACATATTTTTTTCATAGACTTGGACAGTAGTAATCAATATTGCAAACATTTTTTGAGCACTTAGTGTATGCCTGAACACAGTACTCAACACTTTGTATTCCATTTCTCATTTAGTCCTCAAAACGCCATGAGTTAGGTGTTAGAATTAATTTCATTTTACAGGCTTGGGTTGATAGATAAACAGTTCTGAATGTTGAACTTTATATTTTGTAAGTTTTTTATTTTTTCCAGATTAGTTAACTCATATTGATCTTGTATTAAATCAGGCTTTACAGTTTTTTTTTTTTTTTTTTTTTTTTTAAAGCATATATCTCATTTGATACGTACCATGAATGCCCAAGACCAGCTTTACAGATGTATGGTCTGTAGCGGTCTTCTACTTTCTGTTGTTACTTCATAGCAGCTACTAACCTAAGACATGTTCTCTGTATCCAGTTCCCCAAGTCTCACAAAAAAACCTACTCATTTCTTAAAACATGAACAATGTATTGCAGTACGTTGAAAATCAGTTCAAATTTTATGTCAGCTTTTATTTTGCTTCTAGATCTGTAAAGTCAAAGGCTCTCCTCTCTCTGTTACTGCTGGAAAAATAGCAAAATGTTTCCTTTTGATCATTCTGCCTCAGTGTCATCTCCCTGTTAGCTGTGGCTCGTGTGTAAATAGCTTATATTTTTTCCAAATAGTGTAGTTCAAACACAGTAGACCAAATATGTATGCTGTCTTACATGATTTTATTTCTAAAATTCTTAGGCAATTAGGGATAGCACTACTGTAACATTCTAACTGTCTTAAGTTTATTTTTTATTAAAATGATAATATTGTATTTTTTCTTTTACTTATGATTGGTTTTCGCATTGCTGCATGTTATTTTGAACACCTGGCTTTCTTCATTGAACAACTTGATTTCCTTTAATCCATGTGAAGACCTTAGTATTAGTTATGTTTATGTTATTTCATTAATGCTTTTGTTTCTACATTTAGCTTATTTAAGGGTAAGAACTCCTGTGCTTTTTTTATAACCTTTCCAAAGCCAAATAGAGAAATTAGTGATTTTTATATATTTCTTTTTGTCTGTTTTAGGATGGCTACAATAGACTAGTTAATATTGTGCCAAAGAAACCACCACTGCTAGACAGACCTGGTGAAGGAAACTACAATAGATATTACAGTCATGTTGATTACCGAGACTATGACGAGGGCCGCAGTTTTTCTCATGATCGAAGAAGTGGTCCACCTCACAGAGGAGTATGTAAATTTCCCCCATGTACTCATTGTTATTTCTTATAAGTTTAAAATTAATGTAATTTAAAAAATTTATGTGACGGCCATGAAAGCAGTTGAATAAACACTTTCTGCTTGATGCTCTCATGTGAATTGCCAGCTGGAGCTGTCAGATGGCAACTAGTAGTCAAGAATCTTGAGGTGCTGGACAAAGTAGGTAAGCACTCTGGGTGGCACTATCTAAATGAAATTAATTCCAACCAGCCTGCTTTTCTTTAATCCCCTAAATTGGCAGGGATTTGTAGAACCGTGTAAAGGTAATCTGTTGTCTTGGTACTTACTAAGTGATGAACAGGTGGTTACCATTTCTTACTAGATGACCCACTTTTTTTTTTTTGAGATGAAGTTGTGCTCTGTCACCCAGGCTGGAGTACAGTGGTGCAATCTTGGCTTACTGCAAACTCTGCCTCTCGGGTTCAAGCGATTCTCCTGCATCACCCTCCCAAGTATCTGGGATTACAAGTGCATGCCACCATGCCTGGCTAATTTTTGTATTTTCAGTAGAGATGGGGTTTCACCATGTTGACCAGACTGGTCTCGAACTCCTGACCTCCAGTGATCTGCCTGCCTCAGCCTCCCAAAGTTCTGGGATACAGGCATGAGCCACCACTCCCAACCGAAAGTCTATGTATTAACTAAAATTAGAAAACACTCAAAACTTTGCCATAGGAAGCAATTTAAAAATATTAGCTGGCTGGGCACAGTGGCTCACACCTGTAATCCCAGCGCTTTGGGAGGCCGAGGTAGGTGGATCACCTGAAGTCAGGAGTTCGAGACCAGGCTGGCCAACATAGTAAAACCCTGTCTCTACTAAAAATACAAAAATCAGTTGCGTGTGGTGGTGGGTGCCTCTAATCCCAGCTACTTGGGAGGCTGAGGCAGGAGAATTGCTTTAACCTGGGAGATGGAGGTTGTAGTGAGCTGGGATCTCGCCACTGCACTCTAGACTGGGTGACAGAGCGAGACTCCGTCTTAAAAAAAAAAAAAAGTTAGCTACCGTTATTACTATTAAAACTTGTTTCTCTTCAGCATTCTTAATAGTCTAGAAGTATGTATTTAATGTTGCAGTGATTTGTAATTGAACTTAATACTGTTCTTTGACGGATTTCTCTGTCCTACCTTGCATGTTTTCAACTTTCCTCAGCTAGGTTGTTTTCCTACCTTTTCTCTTTTTCCCCCTTTTCTACTATATAACATGGCAATTAACAGTACGTATTTAAACCCTGTGTATAAAAATTTTGACCTCACGTTGGCTATTGGAATTAGTTTCCATACTTTATGCTTGAAGAAATGGAGTTAAGGTGATTTATTCAGGATAGGTATGTATGGGAGTTTGGTTTCTTTTACTACTGCATCATAGTGACCCCTAACAATTCCAAAGTGGTAATGAGACTAATGTTTTCTCGTGTTCGTTTCTAAAGTTTGGGGTTTTGTAGCTTTCTTACTCTTCACAGCATTGATTTTTACTTTATTCAGTTTTTAAATGTCATGCTGCTTTTTTGTTGTCCTCATATTTATTATTAAAATTTTTGTTTATTTCAGTAGCTTTTGGGGTTCAAGTAGCTTTTGGTTACATGGCTGAGTTGTATAGTAGTGAAGTTTGAGATTTTAGTGTACCCTCTCATTTGTTACCATTTTTGTGAAAACCCTAGTTTGTGTTTGAAACCTCATGAAAATGATTTTTTTTCCTAAAAACTTGTAGCACAGTAGAACTTCAGTGACAGTTTTTTTCTAATATTGTTACCAATTGTGTCCATCTTTATATTTTTGTGTATATAACATTTTTTTCTTTAAATTCCCTTCAAACAACAAGCATGCTTGTGATCCTTAAGACTCTTATGATACTAATTCTTATCTAGAGTTCATTTATGTAATGCAAACAAATTACTTGATTTAATATTTTGTTATTGCTAAGTTTTAAATTTTGTTTATATTTAATGTTAAGACAGAAAATGATGATTATTTTATTTATATAAAAATAGGGTATGTGATGCTAAAGAGGAGGAAGAGGATACTTATTTTAATCAGTTTTCCTGATACATAATTCGCATATTGTATTTTTCTATGTATACTTTTATTCATTTTTTGAGACAGAGTCTCATTCTGTTGCCCAGACTGGAGTGCAGTGGCATGATCTTGGCTGGGCAACCTCTGCCTCTTGGGTTGAAGAAATTTTCCTGCCTCAGCCTCCCGAGTAGCTGGGACTATAGGTGCACATCACTGTGCCCGGCTAATTTTTGTATTTTTGTAGAGACGAGGGTTTAACCATGGTGGCCAGGCTGGTCTCGAACTCCTGACCACAAGTGATACACCTGCCTCAACATCCCAAAGCACTGGGATTATAGGTGTGTGGCACCACGCCCAGCCGATTCTATGTATAATTTTTAAGTAATTGGGTGTGGATTGCTACATGGTTCTTTCTTATGCATCTTTGCAATATGTCTGTCTGAGAGAACAAAATGTGCTTTGATTAATTTTAAATTTATTTAAGTTTAAATAAATTTAAATCTTATTCTAATATAGATTATCTGTACTTGACAGTTTCTTATATTGTTTCCAGTTTGGTTTTTAATTGGAGATAAGGTGAGAAAATAAAACTTGAATAGGAAAAATGGGAAAGTAGCAAGCTTTTCATTGGGCTTGAATCTGAAAATTCGTAAGGGAACTAGACAGAAGGGAAAATACGAGGTTGAGAAACGTGTGCTTTATTAAATTTTTAGACTTTGTCCTCAAATAGCCCTTAGCTGTTGTGATACTGATATATGTATCTTTGGCAATTAGGTTGTTTGAGTACCAAATAAATAATTTAAGCCTTTTAATAGAGATAGATGGTACCACAGGTTCTCAACCGGTCAAATGTTTCAGTTGTTGAAATAGATGACTTGCTTAATCTTTTTTTCTTTTTATGGCGTTGAAGTCTAGGGAAACTTAGAGTCGTTTTTGTAGCATTGTAAGATATATCCCACTTGTCCGAAATAATGTAAACAAATAGCTAAGTAGCTTTTTTATGTTTCAGGATGAATCTGGTTATAGATGGACAAGAGATGATCATTCTGCAAGCAGGCAACCTGAATACAGGTAAAAGGATAAAAATAATAGCATTAAGTACTTTGATATTTGACTCACCAACATATCTGCTGTTGAAATCTAGACTTACACATAGATGAAATTTTTTCTGGGATTTCAAATTTTGAAATGCAGCATAATAGCACTGATAACTGGTGCTCCATAGCTCTTGGCATTTTGTAACTCATCAAAAATATATTTGAAATATTTGGGCTGGGTGTGGTGGCTCATGCCTGTAATCTCACTTTGGGAGGCCGAGGTTGGCAAATCATTTGAGGTCAGGAGTTTTGAGACCAGCCAGGTCAACATTTTGAAACCATGCCTCTACTAAAAATACAAAAAACTTAGCTGGGCAAACACCTGTAATCCCAACCACTCGGGAGTCTGAGGCAAGAGAATTGCTTGAACCCAGGAGTTGGAGGTTGCAGTGAGCCAAGATAGCACAAGTGTACTCCAGCCTTGGCAATAGAGCGAGACTCTGTCTCAAACCAAACCAAACAACAAAAAAAAAACCCTATTGATATAGTCTTGCAAGTTAATTATTAATATGTGGTCTGGATTTTGAGATTTGCTTAATTAGAATTTCATTTGATAGGGTTGCTTAATTAGAAGTAAGGCATTTTTTCAGAAGTATCCTGGAAATATTTGCGTTCTTATAAAATCTCCTATTATAAAGCATTCTCTCAGTTTGTTTAATAATGTTCTTTTAGGAAACACAGTTTGCAAGGGGCTCAATCATTGTTGGCTTTGATTACTTATAGAGGGCATCTAATTGAGTAGTGGAGGGGAAACAATTGACACATTTAAATCTATTGATAGTTTTTGTTTGTTTTTTAAATGATATCACAGTGGTGGTATTGGAAGTTGTAAAAGGAGCCTTGTGAAGATTTCTTATGAACCGTCAGAGAAGAAAAACCCCAGTCTCATGGAGAGTGACAAAGCATCAACTGTCACAATTCCATAGATGCCACAAGTAGACAAGATTCAGTGGATCAGAGCAGGACCAATTTTTTTTCTTTTTTTTGAGGCACAGTTTTGCTCTTACTGCCCAGGCTGGAGTGCAGTGGTGTGACCTTGGCTCAATGCAACATCTGCCTCCCAGGTTCAAGGGATTCTCCTGCCTCAGCCTCCTGAGTAGCTGGGATTACAGGCGCCTGCCACCATGCCAGGCTAATTTTTTTGTATTTTTTAGTAGAGGCAGGGGTTTCACCATTTTGGTCAGGCTGGTCTCAAACTCGTGACCTCAGGTGATCCACCTCCCTTGGCCTCCCAAATCTCCCTGAGATTGCAGGCATGAGCCACCGCACCCAGCTGACAGATTTTTATTCACAGAACAGCAATCAGCAGGAAGATCAGCATTGTAGTGCAGGTTCCCTGTTTCCAAATCTCACCGGGCCATGTGATAGACAGAGATGGAAGCTATGCACACAGTGGGATGCACTGTGGCTTTGGCACCCAGGGTCAAGAGCTTGGTACCTTTTATAGAAAGCAGAATGTGAGTTAGCCCTCCTTTCCCTGGGAGTGACCTGCCATAGTAGTCACACTGTGATCGCCTTAACCTGTTTAATCTTCTCTGTAACCAGCTACAGAAACTGTTCACTGTCAGTGGATAGTTAGGTCTTAGAAATTGGCATATATAGCTGTTATATGCAGGGACATTCAGAACCCATGGCAGACTGTTTCTCCCAAAAGAAGCAATGAATAGATGCTGAAAAAAATGCTTTGATAAAATTCATCACTAAGTAGTTATAAAAATAGCAGGGAATGGAAAGACAATTTCCTTGCCCAAGTATTTGGGCATTTGCTGTACTGAATGGTGAAGTTAGAAACATTTGCTTTAAAATCAGAACAAAACAATGACACCTGGTCACTGCTTTCACTCAACATGTTAACAGCTTCTACAGTAAAGTGAAAAATAAGTTGTAAGAATTAGAATGAAAAACACAGTTATTTAAAGATGATGTAATTATGCAGAAAATCTAGGAAAGTCTATAGACTGTAAGAACTGTTAGGAAATTAGCAAGGTTCAGTGTAATAAAATCAACTGTCAGCATAAATTAGAAAATTTGTTTTTAAAATACTGTAGCATAAAAACTGTGCTGAATAATAGGAATAAACCCACCAAAAGTGTATGAGGTCTATACAAGGAAATTACAAGTCATTTCTAAAGGAAATAAAAGTGAATCAGAGTAAAAGGAGAAACACTACATCCTTAGCTAGGAAGACTCAGTGTCATATAAATGTTAGTTCTCAAATTAAGGTGAGAATTCAGTATGGCTCTAGTCAAAAATCCAAGTTGTTTGTTTTATTTATTTTTATTTTTATTTTTTTAGAGGCAGGGTTTTACCATGTTGGCCAGGATGGTCTCACTCTCTTGACCTTTTAATCTGCCTGCCTTGGCCTCCCAAAGTGCTGGGATTATAGGTGTGAGCCACTGCACTTGGCCAAGATGTTTATTTTTTTATTTTGCATGGACATTGACAAGTTGATTTTAAAACTAATATGAAAGAGTAATGGACTAAATGACAAAAATGCCTTGAAAAAGATGTGAAGACTCAAGATACAGGATATGCATAATTATAAAGCTGTATTGATGTAAACAGTGTTGTACTGTTGATAATAAATAGACCAGTGAAACAGAATCTTCAAATGAACCTACATATATCTGGAATTGGTATAGTAACAGTGGTATTACAGATCCAGTGGAGAAAGAATGAACTTTTCAATAAATAGTGTGCTGGGACAAACATTTCAAAAACATGACATTGGAGCCTAATATATTCAAATAGAATCTGATGTAATTAAGACCTGTGTGAAAAGCAGAATTGTAAAACACTTTTAAAAATTAGAGCCAGGTGCTGTGGCTCACGCCTGTAATCCCAGCTCTTAGGGAGGCAGAGGCGGGAGGATAGCTTGAGCCCAGGAGTTCGAGACCTGCCTTGGCAATATAGCGAGACCCCATTCTCCACAGAAAGGAAAAAAACAAAAAGACAAAAAAAAAAAAAAAATTAGATCATCCAGTGGCTTATCTTTCTCCTCCAAGGAAATATCTCCAAAGAAATTTATTTTAGCTTAATTTTTAAATTATTTTTTATTAGTATAAATTCAATGGATACACATACAGTTTTGTTACATGGATATATTATGTAAAGTCTGAGTTATTAGTGTATCCACCACTTGGATAATGTATATTGTACCCATTAAGTAATTTCTTATCCCTCACTCACCTCCTACCTTTCCAAGTCTCCATTGTTTCTCATTCCACACTCTGTGTCCATATGTACACATTATTTAACTCCCACTTATTACTGAGAAATGAGAACATTAAGTCTGTGACTTTGTTTCTGAGTAGTTTTACTTAAGATAATGGCCTGCACATCCATCCCTGTTGCTGTAGAAGACATGATTTCATTCTTTTTCATGGTTGAATAGTATGCCATTGTGTGTATGTACTACATTTTCTTTATTCAGTCATCCATTGATGGACATTTAGGTTGATTGTATCTTTGCTATTGTGGGTTTTCAGTTTGTAAAATAAGTTTTTATGTTAATTTTAATTTACTCTTCCTGTCTTTTTTTTTTTTTTTTTTTTTTTGGGAGACGGAGTTTTGTTATGTCTCCAGGCTGGAGTGTAGTGGCCCGATCTCTGCTCACTGCAGCCTCTGCTTCCTGGGTTCAGTTTTCCAGCCTCAGCCTTCTGAGCATCTAGGACAACAGGCGCATGCCACCACGCCCAGCTAATTTTTGTATTTTTAGTAGAGATGGGGTTTCACCATGTTGGCCAGGATGGTCTTGATCTCTTGATGTTGTGATCTGTCTGCCTTGGCCTCCTAAAGTGCTGGGATTACAGGTGTGAGCCACTGTGTCTGGCCTCTTTTCCTGTCTTTTTTTTTTTTTTTTTTTTTTTTTTAAGCATTTTGTGTATGTATGTAAAATTTTACGTAAATGAAATAAAAACATATATGAATCTCTCATCCCCACAGCCATGTTAACGTCTTGGTGTAAGTTCTCTATTTTTCTCTATATTCATAAACATTTAGGGCTTTTGATTGTTTGAGTCTTTTTGCTTGTTTGTTTTGAGACAAAGGTCTGCCCAGGCTTGAGTGCACTGGTGTGATCACAGCTCACTGTAGCCTCGATTTGCCAGGTGTAAGCATTCCTCCTGCCTCAGCCTCTGAAGTAGCTGGGACCACAGGTGTGTGCCACCACACCCATCAAATTTTTTTTTTATTTTTATTTTTTAACTTTTTTGTGGAGACGAGATCTTACTTTATTGCCCAGGATGGTCTTGAACTCCTGGGCTCAAGCAGTCCTCCTACCTTGGTCTCCAAAAGTGCTAGGATTATAGGAGTGAATCATTGTTCCCGGCCAAACTGAGTCTTTTTAATGGTCAGGTATAGTCCATGGTGAGGATATGTCAAATAATTTAGCTCATCACTGCTTACAGTACAAAACAGTGCTGGAGTAAATTCTAGTACATAATATTTTCATAAAACAGTACATTAGTTTTTATGGGATAAGTTGCTGGAAGCAGAATTTCTGGGTCAGTGGGTATATATACATATTTTAAATTATAATAGATATTTTAAATTTAATATGTATGCATTTTATCTTTTGCCTGCTAAAAATGCTGTGATACATTTTTTTTAATTAAAAATCTTAGCATTTTAATTTGGATAATTATTTTTCTTTCTTATTTACTAATGTAAGTTGTTTGAAATTTCCTTTAAATAGTACCATAACTGTATCCCATTATTCTGATACATAGTAATTTACACAGATTCTGACATACTGTATTCTAATTTTTCTGTGATCACAGTATTGCCTGTACTGTAATTCCACTTTTAAAATCCATTGATTATTAGTGGTTAATTAGTTGATCAGCTTCTGTAACTATACCGTGGGCATAAAACAAGGTATATTTTCAGGGTATGGAGCTCTTCTGTATGACATATTCATTCATTTATTAAATATTTCTTGTCTGTCTGGTAGGTGAGATTGTCTTCTAGTCTCTGGGAATATAAAGCCTTTGTCTTCATGTAGCCTGCATTTTAATATGAATTATACATGTTTAACAAATAACAAAACATAATTTTTATGAAGAAAAAGCAGGGAATAGAGAGTATTTGTGCTGTCCACACTTGCCTGTGTCTTCACTTGATGTCTGAGTATCTTCAATAATGTCTCAGGTTTTATGCTATCACAATAGCGGTAGCTTTTACTGCCTGGCATCTATCTGGCTTCTGTAAGCTATTCTCTGTATCAGGTAGGCTCATTGAAGATTTCCTACCTGAAAGACTTTGTGAATAGAAAACAGCTGTTTTAGAAAAACATTTAATGCATCGTAAACCATCCAGAAAGAATAGTTGAATCTATTGGTAATGTTCTGAGCAATTATGAAAGTCACGTCAGTTGTTTTGTTTTTGTCAGTGGGATGTACACAAGGATTCTTCATATTGTAGGAAGAAAATATTAAAAGATTTCAAAAATTTACCAGGTGTGATGGCTCATACCTGTAATCCCAGCACTTTGGGAGGCTGAGACAGGCAGATCACTTGAGGTCAGGAGTTTGAGACCAGCCTGGCCAATATGACAAAATGTTCCGTCTCTACTAAAAATAGAAAAATTAGCCAGGTGTCGTGGTGCACACCTGTAGTCCCAGCTACTCAAAACTCAGGTGATGGAGATTGCAGTGAGCTGAGATCATGCCATTGCACTCCATCCTGGGTGAAAGAGTGAGGCTCTGTCCCAAAAAAAAAAAAAAAAAAAAAAGGAAAAAGAAAAATTGAAAGAACTCCTGTAACCCTTCACTAGAGATTTCATTAATGTCTCTAGAAATGCCCCCAATAATGTGCTTTATACCAAAAAAATTTAATCTGGGCTCATATATCACATTTTTGTAGGCTTCTTCAATCCAGAACAGCTCCTTAGTCTTCCCTTGATGTTTATGGTTTAGTGTTTTTTTGCAAGATGAATACAGAGCAGATTTTTTTTTTCTTTATTAGACTGTTTCTCAGTTTAGATTTGTCCAGTGTTTCTTCATGATTAGAGATTAGGCCTAGTAGATTATATGTTTTTGCCAGGACAGTTCCTGAAGTGATGCTGAATTCTTCCTATAGGCTGCACATGTTGTTGGTTTGTTCCCTTACTGGTATTGTTGACTTTTACCACTTGTTTACTATTAAGTTGTCCTTCCCCCTGAAACTGCTTTGTATGGAGATACTTTGAACCTATGTGATTGTACTATTTTTTATCCCACTTTAGCTGTTAGTTTCAGCATCCACTGATGGCTTTGCCTGAATTAATTATTAATATTATGAACATAGTATTTTTGTCCCCCCCAAATTCACATGTTGAAACCTTAACCCCCACTGTGATAGTATTAGGAGGTTAGGCCTTTTGGGAGGTGAGATTTGGTTATAAAGGTGGATCCCTCATGAATGAGATTGGTGCTTTATTAAGAAGAGACACAAGGGCTTGCTCTCCACCATGTGAGGATACAATGAGAAGACAACCATTTTCAAACCAAGAAAAATGTCCTCACCAGGCACCAGATCTGTACCTTGATCTTGGATTTCCCAGCTTCCAGAACTATGAGAAATATTAAATAGTTTGTTGTTTAAGACTATGATACTTTGTTACAGCAGTCCAACCCTACTAAGACAAATATGATGGGTTTTAATGGGTGGTTTTGCAATTAGCCCATTTTTTCTGTGTTCATTGTGCTGGCATTCCGTTGTAAGTAAGAACCTTCTCTTCACCTGTTTACCCCCTTAAAACAGATTAAACTTTGTGTAAGTATGGACTCATAGATTCCTGTTTTATTCAGTGGACTTTAATTCATTGCTGTTACTATTTTGAAGCTTAGATTTGGCCAGTGAGAGTCCCGTCAAGTCAGCTTCTGTGATTGGTTGGTTGGTTGGTTGCTTTTGTTTTCCAAATATTTTCTTTTGACAGGCTATACATAGTATAGTAAAGTATGCCATTTAAACCATTTTTAAGTGCACAATTCATGAGCATTCTGTTGACAGTGTTGAATATAATTAATTCAATTCTAGTGGGTACAGAAACCCACATTTGAGTTGTTTCCAACTTTTGGCTTTGTGAATAATGCTACAGTGAACATTGGCGTACAGATATCTCTTTTGAGTCCCTGTTTTCAGTTCTTTTGAGTACATACATAAGAATGGATTTACTGGATCATATAGTAATTCTATTCTTATCTTTTTGAGGAACCACCAAGCCATTTTTCATAGTGACAGCACCATTTTACCTTCCTGTTAGCAATGTGTAAGGTTCCCAGTTGCTCCACCTTCTTGCCAATGCTTATTATATTCCGTGTGTGTGTTTTGTGTGTGCGTGTATGTGTGTGTGTGTGTCTGTGTAGTCATCCTGAGTGTGAAGTCATATCTCATTGTGGTTTTGATTTGCATTTTTCCCAATGATGACTAGTGATGGTTAACATCATTTCTTGTGCTTATTGGTCATTTGTGTATCTTTGGAGTAATGCCTGTTTTGAGTTTTTTGATTTTTCTTAAATTGGGTTGTTTGTCTTTTTGTTGGATTTTAGGAGTATGATATTAAATTATACCTGATATATGATTTGCAATATTTTCTTCTGTTGCTAGTCTTTTTACTTTATTGATGATGATCTTTGATGCACATTTTAAATTTTGATGAAGTCCAATTTATCTAATTTTTTCTTTTGTCGCTCATACTTTTGGTGTTATATCTAAGAATTCATTGCCAAACCAAGGTCATCTATGTTGTTTTAACGTGTCCACATCATTCTTTGGTCACCTCTTTCTGACACAAGATGTTTCAGTCTCTTCTTATACATCTCTGCCTCGCTCTAAATTCGGCAGCACAGGCTGGCTTCCTTTCCCTCCCTCCCTCTCGCCCTTCCTTTCTTTCTCTCTCTCTTTCTTTTCTCTCTTCTCTCTCTCTCTCTCCCGCCCCCCTTTGCCCCCCAGCCCCTTTCTTCTTTCTTTTTTTCTTTTTGTGACAGAGGTCTTGCCAGGCTTGGCTCGGCTAGAGGCTTGATCTAGGCTCACTGCAACGTTCACCTCCCAGCTTCAAGGAATTCTCCTGCCTCAGCCTCCCTAGTAGCTGAGATTACAGGCACGCGCCACCACACCCGGCTAATTTGCTAATTTTTTGTATCCTTAGTAAGATGGGGTTTCACCATATTGGCCAGGCTGGCCTCAAACTCCTGACCTTGTGATCTGCCCACCTTGGCTTCCCAAAGAGCTGGGATTACAGGTGTGAGCCACTATGCCTGGCCAGAGCACAGGCTTTCTATAGTGGAAAGTGATTTTTGAAGCCAAGATTCTGGACACACATATACACATAGACTTTTACTTCTGCATTTATTTTTATACAGTGTTTATGTATATTCATGACTAAGATCATGGAAATACCTTTTCCTTCATTTCATATTTTTATCTCCTTTTTTCCATCTGTAGGAAATCTAGCTCCCAGTTGTTGGGAGAGAGAGTCCTCCATGGATGTCTTGCACTCTTGTACATTTTGCCAAAATATGCAAGACACTGGTCACTTGTTATTCAGGGTAGTTCTAGATATGTGTTTGTAGTGAGCAGTCTTGAAGAAGGATAGAATAATGTCTCCCTCTTTGTGAAACAGCAGGCTTGCTTATTGCTTGGTGTGAAAATCGTGGGTTCCTTAAGTTCAGTGTTCCTCAGTTGTGACCCAAGCCCTCTACATGTGCCACATTTATCTATGGTTATATCACATTGCCCCTGGACTTGGTACCAGAGCAAACTGACACAAACATGCCAATGCTTGTGTTGCTGTGCTGTGGGTGACAAAGTTTTTTCTCTGACCCAGAGTCCTGTGTCTTCTGCTGGATTCATGAAACAGTGACAGTCTAATTTATAACCTTATAGGTAAGGTAAAATCAAACCCCAGACCTGACACCAGTATCATCACTGTGTTTGTTCACGCCCCTGAATGTAGTTGCTATTCTGTCCCTGTGAGTCTTCCTTCTTGCTCTCACCAGCACCTTTTTTTCCTTTTTTTTTTTTTTTTTTTTTTTTTGCAGCTTAACACCACTGGTTGATACTGGGCCACCTTGCTGTCACACCGTCTTCCACAGCCCTATTACTGGCAGTGGAACTCTAGCTGTTTTTTTTTTTTCTTTTACTTTGTTATGTGTTTCATGTTATAGAACATGATATACTTTATAAATTTAGTATACATGTATTAGTGGTTTATATTCAAATGTGTTTTACTAATGGAAATGCGCAATCATTGGAAACAACTGGATTAAATAAGAGCTAACGGAAGAAAAGAGAATGTGTTAAGTTTTCTGTCATTTTTCCCGCTGCCTCCCCCTCGCGCCCCACTCCAAAAGTGATCACTTTCATGTTTAGGCATGCCTAGTAAAGTTATTTACATTTCATCTTGTTTCTGTAGTTACACAATGATTATATTATTTGTTTTTACAAAACATGCTTATAGATGAAATTCAGAATATATTAGGATTTATTTCGTTTTGTATCAAAGAAACATGCCATACTCTACGAAGAGTTAGTGACTTAGATAGAATGAGGTTATTTTCAAGTCACTTTTTTCCCCTGTAGTTATGAGATCTTATAATAAACCTTAGTGGTCGGATGCAGTGGCTCATGCTTTGTAATCCCATTACTTTAGGAGGCTGAGGTGGGCAGATCACTTGAGGTCAGGAGTTTGAGACCAGCCTGGCCAAGGTGGCAAAACCCTGTCTCTACTAAAAATACAAATATTAGCCAGGCATGGTGGCACATGTCTATAGTCCTAGCTACTCAGGAAACTGAGGCATGAGAATTGCCTGAACCCACGAGGCAGAGGTTGCAGTGAGCCAAAATCACACCACTGCACTCCAGGTTGGGTGACAGAGCAAGACTCTGTCTCAAATAATAATAGTAATAATGTAGTAAGATTTGGGATGGAACTGATTTAAAGTATTATGTAATGTTTAAAAATATGGAACAAGAGTGTCATCAAGTGGTCAATATACTTTATTTTTCAATGCTGTCAGCTGGTTGTGGTGGCTCACGCCTGTAATCTCAGCATTTTGGGAGGCTGAGGTGGGAAGATAGCTTGAGCCTAGGAGTTTGAGACCAGTTTAGGCAACATAAGGAGACCCCATTTCTATAAAAAAAAAATTAAAAAATTAGTTGGGTGTAGTGGCATATACCTGGTACCTTTGGAGGCTCATGTGGGAGAACTGCTTGAGCCTGGGAGGTTGAGGTTGCTGTGAACTCTGATCACACCACTGCACTCCAACCTGGGTGACAAAGTGAGACCCTATCTCAAAAAATTAAAAAAAGTCCAGGCATGGTGGCTCACGCTTGTAATCCCAGCACTTTGGTAGCCTGAGCGGGGTAGTCACCCGAGGTCAAGAGTTTGAGACCAGTCTGGCCGACATGGTGAAACCCCATCTTTACTAAAAGTACAAAAATTACCCGGGTGTGGTGGTGTGTTCCTGTAATCCCAACTGCTTGGAAGGCTGAGGCACGAGAATCACCTCAACCTGGGAGATGGAGGTTGCAGTGAGCCGAGATCATGCTACTGCACTCCAGCCTGGGCAACAGAATGAGGCTCCGTCTCAAAAAATAAAAAAAATGCTTTTTTTTTTTAAAATTTCACTTACAGAAATTTTAAATTATGTAGTAGTTCAGTATTTTTATATTTACTGATTTTTAAAGAGTAGATTTTCTGTTTAATTTTACTATAGCAAGTTTTATCTTAGGCAATTTACTGTTTGGCAGAGAATAATACTATAGAACATCTTTGGTTTGATTCAGTGGTGCAAATATTTATTGGTGATACAAATATTTATATGTAGGGGACCATGCTTATATCACTAGCTGACATCTGGAGAGTGAAATGAATGCACAAGTAGATAACATAATGTGAAACATGGTGAGGCTGTGTAAAGTGCTAGAGGAAGACAAAGAACCTTTATCCTTTGCTACAGTTTTAGAAAAAGTTCACTGTAGGAGCTTTATTCTGTTAATAGTTACTACCAAGAAAATATTAACTGCTGAGAAATGTTAATGAGGTAGGGAGAGGAGAGCTAAGGTAAACTAATGAGATTGTAGTTTATTTTGTGTTCAGTGTAGAGGATGACTTTTAAAGATGGCACTGGAGATTGAACAAGAAATTATGAATATCTGAATTGGCAAAGGGGAGTTGGGATGGAGAAAAAGGGTTAAATTTGATAAATAGGAAGTAAAAAAGTTAGCATGACATGCCTGTTGGATGTGGAAATATAAGGCAGAGAGAAATACCTGTATTTTTTGTTTTATTTACTGTGTACAATAATACCATTATCTGGAGATAGGCAATATAGGAGGAATGGTTTCAAGGGAAGGGCTACATTCAAAATTGACATTGTCCAAGGAGATGTAGTTAGACAAGAGTGATGAACTATAGAGTCAGAACTCTGGGCAACATCTTTATGATTGTGGTGGAAAATAAAACTTTTGAAACAGTTTATTTTGGGAGATTGACCTCATCAGTGATAAAATGCCGTTATTACTGAGTGAAATTGAAAGCACAGTAGAAATTAGAGACCATGAAGCTATTGTGGGACTAATCTGTTGGTTTGTGTAATTTTTCTCTAGTTATGGTAATCCAACTATATCTGTGAGGAAATAACAGATTTTGGAATTGATTCAGGCTTTGGATGGACTAAGATGATATATCAGAATTGCAAGAGCAGAAAAATAAGTTGGTGTTTATAGAGTGATTCAAATACTACTGTTTAGACTGAAAGGGCAATGAGTTGAATGGGGTTCATTACTCAAAAATACAGGATTCTAAGGGCACTAGTAAGGTGGAAATGGAGTTATTGTAGGAGTGAAAAAAAAACAAACCTGAAGGAAGACGTGGTGATTAGAGTGTTATGATGCAATAAAAATCTAGCTGAAGAACACCTGGATAATGAATGGTTTAGGATTAGGATTTACATGTATACTACAGTATTGTGAAGAAATAGGAGATGGTCAGCCTACATGAACCTGCTGTGTTGCGCAGATGATCTGTGTGAATTTTGAAAGTCATCCATGATGTGGGTAGGATGTGTGGTAACAATGTGGACTGTGTCATTGTGTTAACTTCTTTAGGGAATTTGAGGAAGTCACCAGGAGATTGATAATTTAGGGTACAGTAGGGTGGCATGAACTTACATCAGGAATATTTGGACTTCCTCCGTTTTCTTAGGGGATGGAGGATTTACAGCTTCTTTTTTTATTTTTTATATTTTTAATTAGCTGAAACCCCTTATAAAGCCAGGATTTACAATTTCATATAGCCGAGGCCTTTGAAGAGGGTTCTCAATGTGCGTTTACTACTCAAGAGCTTGGTGGAAGGTAGTATTTATGTTCAAATGCCAGGTCTCAAAGGAAGAAGTTGGAGGAGTTGGTTCATAGAGGCCAAGGATGTGAAAGCTTTTACAAGACTGACTTAAATTACTGTATATACACAAATATGTTTACTGCATATAAACTACTTATGATGGTTACAGGTAAACCATGAACATATTTATCTGTGATGATAATGCTCCTATTATCCTGTATTACTTGTGGACTTAAGAGTAGTCAGGCAGGGAACAGAAATGAATGCCACATTGGAGCAGCTGCTTCTTGGTGCCAGCTGATCTTTGCTATTTGTGTATGTAAGCCCAGTATGGCCTGCTTCAAAAGAAGTCATAAATCCAGATTTTTAAAATGTGAAATCTCTTGATTTTTGTTTTTTTTCACAGCTAATTGAAAGCAGAGTTTCTACCCCAGAGCTTGCAATCTCTAGGGTAGCATAACAATCTGAAACTCTGGAATGAAGAGCCTGTAACATGATAGTTTGACTAATACAGAGGTTCTCAACCCTGGCTGTACTCTAAATCTCTGAATTATATGGAAGGCCATTTTTTTTGTTTTAAATGCTACTGCCTGGGTCTCACACTTGGAGATCTCATTCAGTTGGTCTTGGGTGAAGCCTGGCATCAGTATTCTTTTTTTTCTTGTGAGATATGTCTCATTACAGCATATGCCCATCAGTATTCCTTAGAAGCTTATCAGGCCAGGTATGGTGGCTTGTGCCTGGAATCCCAGCTATTCAGAAGACTGAGGAGGGAAGATTGCCTGAGGCCAGGAGCTTGAAACCAGCCTGGGCAACAAAAAGGGGTGCTTATCAGGTTATTGTAATGTAAAGCTAGACTTGAGAACCACTGGTCTAACAAATAGCACAAAGTGACAAAGTCCAGAAACTGCAGGATCATGTTAACAATTACTTTCTTGGCCACATGCTCTCAGTTATGGTAGCTTTCTCTCTATATATCAATGGCAGCAATTCCCTTTGCTTACGTTTCTAAAACTTGTGTCCATAAAAATCACTTAGAAGTTCATTATGAATGAAAAGGTTGAGGCTTTATCTCGAGATTCTGATTCATTGAGTGGAGTCTTGCAATCTGTATTTTTAACAAATCCACAGGGTAATTGTGATGCAGATAGTCTGGAGGCTGGAATTTTTTAATTTTTTTTTTTTTTTTTGAGATAGTCTCACTCTGTTGCCAGGCACCAGGCTAGAGTGCAGTGGCGAGATCTTGGCTCACTGCAACCTCCGCCTCCTGGGTTCAAGCAATTCTCCTGTCTCAGCCTCCTGAATTGTTGAGACTACAGGCATGCGCCTCCATGCCCAGCTAATTTTTTTTTGTATTTTTAGTAGAGACGGGGTTTCACCATGTTGGCCAGGATGGCCTCGATCTCGACCTCGTGATCCACCCACCTCAGCCTCCCAAAGTGCTGGGATTACAGGTGTGAGCCACTGCGCCCGGCCCTGGAGGCTAGAATTTTGAGAAACACTGACCTGTATTTTGTCTCCTGATGACTGACAAATGTGTATATTTGGCTTTGGCTTTTCTTGTGAACTCTAGATCTCTATCTCTGTGTTCAACTGCATATTAGATATTTTCATCTGAAATTTCACATCTTTCATTGGAATCCTTGCAGTGACTGCTTGCCTATCCTTCATACTTCCTAGGCATATCTTACCTCTATAAGAGCAGGCACTGTTTTAGGTATTAGAGATCAAACTGTGAATAACACAGGTAAGATTTTTGTTCTCACAGAACATGTTCTAGGCTGGGCATGGTGGTTCACGCCTATAATCCGAGCACTATGGAGGCCCAGGCGGGTGGATCACCTGTAGTTAGGCGTTTGAGACCAGCCTGGCCCACATGGTGAAACCCCATCTTTACTAAAAGTACAAAAATTAGCTGGGCATGGTGGTGTGTGCCTGTAATCCCAGCTACTCAGGAAGCTGAGGTGGGAGAATCGCTTGAACCTGGAGGCAGAGGTTGCAGTGAGCTGAGATCACGGCATTGCACTCAGCCTGAGTGACAGAGGGAGACTCCGCCTCAAAAAAGAAAAAAAAATTCTAGTTGGAAGATCTCTTAGTCCATATCTTATGCCTAGAATTCCTTTTTTTGTTTGTTCTACTTTTCCTAGAATACTTTTAACTTTAAAAGATGTGATTTTGTGGAAAGAGCTTTGAATTTGATCACTAAACTTCTAATCTGAACTCAAGCAGAGAGACAGGTGTTTGATTTTTTGATAGGATAGAAAAAGAGGTGATATGGAAAATTCCTTACCTTAAGTCACAGTTCCCTTGGTTTTCCATTTCTACATTTAAAATAAAAGGTTGTGCTTCATTTATTCTTAACCTTGCCTTGCTAATTACCAGGTTGCTTTCTCAAAATAATTCTTGAAATCTTAATTCTTTTTGGAAGCTCCTATTGACTAGAAAGGAAGTAGCCAATATTTTGTGTGAATATTTGTGCATATTTGGATGTGGAAAGGAGAGAAAAATGAGGTCCAGAGTAAGAAGTAAATGCTTTCTATCTCCTCATTCTTTCCTTCCCTTACATCCTTTTCTTCCACTTTGTTGAATTTTACTCATAACCAGTGAGCCTACATCTGCTGACACTGAGGGTTCTATTACTACTTACTGGTTTGGCTGATATGAGGGGATGTGTATTAACAGAAGAGTCTGAGCTTCAAAAATCTGCTTTTCAAATAAGCACCTAAGAAGTCATCTGAAATCACAGATGGTTTAAGGACCACTTTTTTTTGAGACGGAGTCTTGATCTGTCACCCACGCTGGAGTGCAGTTGTGCGATCTTGGCTCACCACAGCCTCCGCCTCCCAGGTTCAAGTGATTCTGCCACAGATCCCGAGTAGCTGGGATTACAGGCGCATGCCACCACACTTGGCTTATTTTTGTATTTTTAGTAGAGATGGGGTTTTACCATGTTGGTTAGGCTGGTCTCAAACTCCTGACCTTGTGATCTACCTACCTCGGCCTCCCAAAGTGCTGGGATTATAGGCATGGGCCACTGTGCCTGGCACAGCTTTTTTTTTTTTTTTTTTTTTGGATACAGAGTCTCACTCTGTCGACCAGGCTGGAGTGCAGTGGTGCGATCTTGGCTCACTGCAGCTTCTGCCTCCCAGGTTCAAGCCATTCTCCTGCCTCAGCCTCCCAAGTAGCTGGGATTATACAAGCTCATACCACCATGCCTGGCTAAGTTTTATATTTTTACTAGAAATGGGGTTTCTCCATGTTGGCCAGGCTGGTCATGAACTCTTTAACTCAGGTGATCTGCCCTTCTTGGCCTCCCAAAGTGCTGGGATTAAAGATGTGAGCCACCCCACCTGTCCTTTTTTGGAGACAGGGTTTCTCTGTGTTACCCAGGCTGGTCTCTAACCCCTAAGCTCAAGCAGTTTTCCTGCCTCAGCCTCCCAAAGTGCTGGAATCACAGGCCTGAGCCACCGTGCCCAGAGAGTCGTCATCTTAACACAGATTTTAGAACTTATCTGAAGGCTGAGTGAGTATTTTTAAAGATTAAGTGTCTACTTAAACTTTATCATGAATAATATGCAGCACTTTGGGTTTGGCTAGAAATCGCTAGGGATTTAATGATCCTTAAAAGGGAAATACTATGTGGCCCATAAATCAGGGTTAAACTTCTAGAGTCCACAGAAGGAGAAAATATTAGAACTGCAAATATTATACTTTTCTGACTGTCAGAATGTCTTTCTTCATGGACACATTTTTTTCTCTGTCTGTATACATCTGTACATTGATGTCTGTAAGTATCTGGCTTTTTCTAGTTTCAGTTTCACAACATGTTGCAGAATACTTTTAATTCCTTCTCGTTCTTATTATCACAATGAACTGCTGAACGTAGTTTGCACTGGGTTTTAAATGTCAACCATGAGAGTTTCTATCTCTGAGGGTAAAATAAGAGAGATTATAAAAGAATCCTACTAATCCATAAATGAGAAGGGTATCTTAATGTTTATTACTGTTTAGTTTTCCTTCCGACACTAACACAAGTACACATACAGCTATTATGAATAATGGTGGGTACTCTGTAAATACTATTAGGTACTAGTGCACATGATAGTAGTTTTACAAAACAAATTATTTCTGTTAAATTTTTATCTGCTATTATAAAAACACAATTTATGATAAATGAGGTAAAAATGAAAAGTCAAAGTCTTAGTTTTTTTATTTTTTTAATTTACTAGGCAAAGAACTTTATTAACTTTTGTTTCAAACTTGATTCCCAGGCTTCTTCGGCTTAATTAGCTGCAAAGAATGAATTGTATATAAGCAAAAACTGAAAAGAGCTGCAGCGTCCAAGGGGCGTGGGCTTAAAAATATTAGAGATCTGGCCGGGCGTGGTGGCTCACGCCTATAATCCCAGCACTTTGGGAGGCCGAGACGGATGGATCACGAGGTCAAGAGATCGAGACCATCCTGGTCAACATGGTGAAACCCCGTCTCTACGAAAAATACAAAAATTAGCTGGGCATGGTGGTGCACGCCTGTAGTCCCAGCTACTCGGGAGGCTGAGGCAGGAGAATTGCTCGAACCCAGGAGACAGAGATTGCAGTGAGCCGAGATTGCGCCATTGCACTCCAGCCTGGGTAACAAGAGTGAAACTCCGTCTCAAAAAAAAAAAAAAAAAAAAAAATTAGAGATCTGTATTTGATTAGATCCGTAAACAAAAATTTTTTTAAAAAGTCATAAAATAGCAGCTTCCAGTAATTTCCTCAAGTTTTATCTTCAGAAGTTGACTCAATTCAGTATTCGGTTTGCCTCATTCTTGGAAGCCTCATCAAAATTCTCCACAAGATCTGGAACTTCATCATCATCATCCTCTCCAGTAGGAAGTGGTGCTTTTCCATCCACAGATTGTTTGGTCAGAACTTCGGCCAGTCTCCTTAAACTGGTCAGACTCTCTGCATCCAGCTGATTTAAGATGCTGGGCAGCATTTCTGTCAGCTGCTTTGTCTCAGCATGGCCTGTAATACTGAAAGTACTTGTTTGCTGCCAGAGATGCCTGAACTTTAGGGTTGTTAAAATGGATCACTGTTACTTGGTTTGTAAACATATTCACCTCTTCAATACCAGAAATATTGTTTACCCCTAACTTCTTTTTTATTTTATTTATTTTTCTTTAGAGGGATCAAGGGCATTCTAAAGTAAACCTGAAACACTAGTTCAGTCTTGATGGGAATGGGTGAGAAGACAGGTCTCATTACCCCCTCCTCCCTTTGGAATTCAGGCACAGCTCACCAGCATTAACATTAAAACAGAGACATGAAGACTGACAAAAGACTCTTTGTAGTAGTAAAATATCATTGTGACAGCTAGCAGGGCCTGAAAGAAATTTTCTTGATCCAGGAGAGAATTAACTAAGAGTCTAGTACCCAGTCTGGTAAGAAGCATTTATAATCTATTCTGTCTGAAGCCAGCTACCTGGAGGCTTCATCTGCATAATAAGAACCTTGGTCTCCACAACCTCTTATCTTAACCCAGACAATCCCTCCAATTAGTTAGATAAACTTTCAACCAATTGCTATCCAGAAAATCTTTGAATCTGCCTATGACCTAGAAGCCCCCAGCCCTTTGAGTTGTCCCGCCTTTCTGTAATGAACCAATATACATCTTACCTGCATTTATTGAAGTCTTATATCTCCCTAACATGTGCAAAACCAAGCTGTAGCCCAACCATCTTGAACACATGTTTTCAGGATCTCAAGGGTTCTACAATGGGCCGTATTCATGCATATTTGGCTTAGAATAAATCTCTTCAAATATTTTACAGAGTTTGACTCTTTTCATCAACAAACTCTTGGGCTCAAGTGATCCTTCCACCTCAGCCTCCAAGGCAGCTGGAATAGGCACATGCCCATCATACTTGACTACAGATAAAAGACTTTAGAACACTCAACTAAACAAGGCCAGTCTGAGCTTGAAATTCTAGTGAAATTATACTTACGACTGATCCAAAATGTAATAGTATTCCCCAGGTTTTTTTTTTTTTTTTTTTTTAATTTCTGGATCTTTTTGGTTTACCTCATAACCACTGGCTTAGATTTCCAGCTTCTGCAGAATTCATATTTAATTTATGATACGATAATGAAGTATGTTGGGTACCAGCACCAACCCCATACATGGGTGCCCTTAGTCCTGGTGGTGACGAGGGATTAAGAAAAGGAAATAAAGACAGAGACACAAGAGTAGAAGTTATAGCGTGGGTCCACTGGACCAACGCAAGCATGGGAACCGCGTTGGCTACCCCTAACTTCTTTAAGACAAACTGAAGTTTTTTATCATCTGCTGTGGCTGTTCTATGAACCCCTTTCTTCTTTCTGCAAGTAGTTCCTCTACCACCAGTGTACACTTGTGCCTGCAGTTTGGCGAGTTTTTCTTGGTTCGTGATTGTTTCTTTCATTTTGTTGGCGTGGATAAGGGGCCATGCGGGGGCGGACTGGGGTTGGTGCTCAAGAGGGTCTTGGGTGGACCAACTGAGATTAGGCACACACACCTGGAGATGCAAGATGGCAGCCAAGGCAGTTCCTTTTTTTTTTTATTAAGATACCATGGAAAGGGCAAACTAAGCAACCTTATGTCTTACTTTATATCTAAACAAAACCCTTTCCTAGATCTAATTCTTCGGAACAGTAACTGGCTGGATGAAATCATTTGCCTATTTAATAGAGAAAACTTATTTTAACCTTGTTATCTTAAATATTAATATTTATGAGGTGATTTGTCTGTCTTCCATTGAATTATCTTCATATCCTTTGTCTGTTTTTTTATTAGTGTGTTCATCTTATTCTTAGTGGTTTTGCTAGCATTCATTAAAAGATTAAAAAGTAAATTACTATTCTTACTATTTTTGAAACAGGGTTTTGCTCTGTTGCCCCAGGCTGGAGTGCAGTGGTGCAATCTTGGCTGACTGCAACCTCTGCCTCCCAGGTTCAAGCAGTTCTCCCCCGCCTCAGCCTCCTGAGTAGCTGGGATTACAGGCGCGCACCACCATGTCTGGCTAATTTTTGTATTTTTAGTAGAGACAGGGTTTCACCATGTTGGCCAGGCAGGTCTCAGAATCCTGACCTCAAGTGAGTCTCTCAAAGTGCTACGATTATAGGCGTGAGCCACTATGCCCAGCCAAAAATAAATTATTAAATATTAATATTTAAGACTGCCATTGATGTTGAAATTTTCTCTTTTAATTGGAAATTTGCATTAAATTTAATTCTAATTTTCACCTTAGAGGCCTTTTTTGTATATAGTTTATACTTGGTATTTTGATACAAAATGGCTCTTCCTGTATACTTAAGAGTTCCCCCCCCCCTTATTTATTTATTTATTTATTTATTTATTTATTTATTTATTTATTTATTACGGTACTTTAAGTCCTGGTATACATGTGCAGAACATGCAGGTCTGCCACATAGATATACACATGCCATGGTGGTTTGCTGCATCCATCACCCCGTCATCGACATTAGGTATTTCTCCTGATGCTATCCCTCCCCTAAGCCCCCACCCCCTGACAGGCCCCGTTGTGTGACGTTCCCCTTTCTGTGTCCATGTGTTCTCATTGTTCAACTCCCACTTATGAGTGAGAACATGTGGTGTTTGGTTTTGTGTTCTCATGTTAGTTTGCTGAGATTGATGATTTCCAGGACATGACTTCATCCTTTATTATGGCTGCATAGTGTTCCATGGTGTATATGTGCCACATTTTCTTTAGTCTGTCATCAGTGGGCATTTGGGTTGATTCCAAGTCTTTGCTATTGTGAACAGTGCTACAGTAAACATATGTGTGCATGTGTCTTTATGATAGAATTATTTATAATTCTTTTGTTATGTACCCAGTATTGGAATTGCTGGGTCAAATGGTATTTCTAGTTCTAGATCTTTGAGAAATTGCCACACTGTCTTCCACAATGGTTGAACTAGTTTACACTCCCATCAACAGTGTAAAGGCATTCCTGTTTCTCCACATTCTCTCTAGTGTCTATTTCCTGACTTTTTAATGATCGCCATTCTAACTCACATGAGATGGTATCTCAGTGTGGTTTTGATTTGCATTTCCGTAATGACCAGTGATGATGAGCTTTTTTTTCATATGTTTGTTGGCCACATAAAATGTCTCCTTTTGAGCAATGTCTGTTCATATCCTTGGCCCACTTTTTGATGAGGTTGTATTTTTTTCTTGTGTTTGTTGAAGTTCTTTGTAGATTCTGGATATTAACCCTTTGTCGGATGGGTAGACTGCGGAAATGTTCTCCCATTCTGTAGGTTGCCTGTTCACTCTGATGATAGTTTCTTTTGCTGTGTGGAAGCTCTTTGTTTTAATTAGATCCCATTTGTCAATTTTGGCTTTTGTTGCCATTTGTTTTGGGTTTTAGTCATGAAGTCTTTGCCCATCCCTGTGTCCTAAATGTTATTACCTAGTTTTTCTTCTATGGTTTTTATTTTACATCTTAGGTTTAAATCTTTAATCTATCTTAAGTTACTTTTTGAATAAGGTGTAAGGAAGGGATCCAGTTTCAGCTTTCTACAGGTGGCTAGCCAGTTTCCCAGCACCATTTATTAAATAGGGAATTTTTCCCCATTGATTGTCAGGTTTGTCAAAGATCAGATGGTTCTAGGTGTGTGGCATATTTCTGAGGCCTCTGTTCTGTTCCATTGGTCTATCTATCTGTTTTGGTACCAGTACCATGCTGTTTTGATTACTGTAACCTCGTAGTATAGGAAGTCAGGTAGTGTGATGCCTCCAGCTTTTTTTTTTTTTTTTCCCTTAGAATTGTCTTGGCTATGCGGGTTCTCTTTTGGTTTCATATGAAATTTAAGGTGGCTTTCCCCAGTTCTGTGAAGAGTCAGTGGTAGCTTCAAAGTTAATAGTTTCAGAAGGTGTGGTACCAGCTCCGTTTTGTACCTCTTGTAGAATTCAGCTGTGAAATGTCTGGTTCTGGACTTTTTGGAATTTTCAGCCTTTTTAGTATTGAATCTATCAATTACTTTGGGCAGTATGGCCATTTTCACGATAATGATTCTTCCTAACCATGAGCATGGAATGATTTTCCATTTGTTTGTTTCTTCTCTTATTTCT
This sequence comes from Sapajus apella, assembly GCF_009761245.1. Taxonomy (NCBI): domain Eukaryota; kingdom Metazoa; phylum Chordata; class Mammalia; order Primates; family Cebidae; genus Sapajus; species Sapajus apella. The sequence goes on from NW_022437006.1 coordinate 6,420,717, forward strand.
TTGAGCAGTGGTTTATAGTTCTCTTTGAAGAGGTCCTTCACATTCTTTGTAAGTTGTATTCCTAGGTATTTTATTCTCTTTGTAGCAATTGTGAATCAGAGAGTTCACTCATGATTTGGCTGTTTGTCTGTTACTGTTACATAGGAATGCTTGTGATTTCTGCACATTGATTTTGTATCCTGAGACTTTGCTGAAGTTGCTTATCAGTTTAAGGAGATTTTGGGCTGAGACGGTGGGGTCTTCTAAATATACAGTCATGTCATCTGCAAATAGGGACAGTTTGACTTCCTTGTTTCCTAATGGAATGCCCTTTTTTTTCTTTTTTTTTTTTTTTTTTGCGTGATTGCACTGGCCAGAACTTCCAATACTACGCTGAATAGGAGTGGTGAGGGAGGGCACCCTTGGCTTGTGCTGGTTTTCAAAGGGAATGCTTCCAGTTTTTGCCTATTCAGTATGATATCGGCTATGGGTTTGTCATAAATAGCGTTTATTATTTTGAGATATGTTCCATCAATACCTAATTTATTTAGAGCTTTTAGAATGAAGGGATGTTGAATTTTGCCGAAGGTCTTCTCTGTGTCTATTGAGATAATTGTGTGTTTTGTCTTTGGTTCTGCTTATGTGATGGATTACATTTATTAATTTGCATATGTTGAACCAGGCTTACATCCCAGGGATGAAGCTGACTTGGTTGTGATGGGTAAGCTTCTTGATGTGCTGTTTGATTCGGTTTGCCAGTATTTTATTGAGTATTTTCGCATTGATGTTCATCATGGATATTGGCTTGAAATTTTCTTTTTCAGTTGTGTCTCTGCCGGGTTTTGGTATCAGGATGATGTTGGTCTCATAAAATGAGTTAGGGAGGAGTCCCTCTTTTTCCGTTGTTTGGAATAGTTTCAGATGGCATGGTACCAGCTCCTCTTTGTACCTCGGGTAGAATTTGGCTGTGAAACCATCTGATTCTGGACTTTTTGGAGTTTTCAGCCTTTTTACACTGGTTTCTTCCCATCTTTGTGAATTTCTCTTCCTTTGGTCTTTGAGGTTGGTGACCTTTGGAACAGGTCTCTGAGTGGACATCCTTTTGTTGATGTTGAAACTGTTTCTTTGTGTTTTTTAATTTTCCTTCTTACAGTCAGGCCCCACTGCTGCAACTCTACTGGAGTTTGCTGGAGATCCACCCCAGACCCTGCTTGCCTGGGAATCGCCAGTGGAGGCAGCAGAACAGCAAAGATTGCTGCCTGTTCCTTCCTCTGGTAGCTTCGTCCCAGAGGGGTACCCGCCAGATGCCAGCCATAGCTCTCCTGTATGAGGTGCCTGTCTGTTGGCCTCTACTGGGAGGTGTCTCCTAGTCAGGATACACAGGGGTCAGGGTATCCACTTGAGGAGGCTATCTGTCACTTATCAGAGCTCAGACACTGTATTGGGAAATCCACTGCTCTCTTCAGAGCTGCCAGGTAGGGATGTTTAGGTCTGCTGAAGCTATACCCACTACCATCCTTTTTCCCAGGTGCTCTGTCCCAGGAAGGTGGGGGCTTTATTAATAAGTACCTGATAGGCTGCTGCCTTTTTTCAGAGATGCCCTGCCTAGTGAGGACGTCTGGTGAGGCAGTCTGCCCAGTTTGAACTTCCCGGCAGCTTTGCTTACAGGTTGAAACCACCTGCTGGAGCCTCAGGAATGGCGGACGCCCCTCCCCACACCGGGCTCGAACGTCACAGGTCAAGCTCAGACTGCTGTGCTGGCTGCGAGAATTTCAAGCCAGGGGAAACTTAGCTTGTTGGTCTTCATGGGGGTGGGACCCGCTGAGCCAGACCACTTGGCTCCCTGGCTTCAGCTGCCGTTCCAGGGGAGTGAACCTGTCTCGTTGCCTTTCCAGGTGCCACTGGGGTATTAAAAAAAGTGGGGTGAACCTTCTGTCTTGCTGGCAGTCCAGGCGTCACTGGGGTATGAAAAAAACCTTCTGCCACTAGCTTGGCTTCTGCCCAAACAGCTGTCCAGTTTTGTACTAGAAACCCAGGGTCCTGGTGGTTGTGTAGGTACTGGAGGGAATCTCCTGGCCTGCAGGCTGTGAAGACTGTGGGAAAAGTGCAGTATCTGGGCCAGAGTGCAGGGAACAGTCCCAAATGACTTCCCTTGGTTAGGAGGGGGAGTTCCCTGGCCCCTTATGCTTCCTGGGTGAGGCAGTGCCCCAACTGCTTTGGCTTGTCCTCCTTAGGCTGCAGCCACCGTCCAACCAGTCCAATGAGATGAACCAGGTACCTCAGTTGGAAATGTGGAAATCACCTGCTTTCTGTGTTGCTCTTGCTGGGAGCTATGCACAGGAGCTGTTCCTGTTTGGCCATCTTTCCCAGGGTCCTTAGTTTTTTTTTTTTTTTCTTACAGTTTTTGTGGTAGGTTGGTCTTTTTCTTCTGTCTTTTCCATGCAAACATTTAGCTTTTTATTTATTTTTTGAGAGGGAGTCTTACTCTGTTGCCCAGGCTGGGGTGCAGTGGCACAATCTCGGCTCACTGCAACCTCCGCCTCCTGGGTTCAAGCAGTTCTTTCCCTCAGCCTCCCGTGTAGCTGGGAGTACAGGTGCCCACCACCAAGCCTGGCTAATTTTTGTATTTTTAGTAGACATGGGGTTCCACCATGTTGGCCAGGCTGGTCTTGAATTCCTGACCTCGTGATCCACCTGCTTTGGCCTCCCAAAGTGCTGGGATTATAGGTGTGAATCTCTGTGCCCGGCCACATTTAGCTTTTAATTCATCTGAACTTATCATGATATGTGTTATAATAAGAAAATTAATTGCTGTCATCCCCAAGTTGTCTCAGTTATATAAAATATCAAAGCTTAAGAGTCCGTGTATTTGTGTAAGGTTAAAAATGAGTTACTGATGATGAAAAGACTAAAACCTGAAACTGTAATATAGATACCTTTCATGTCAGAATTGCTGTGTCTAGAGAGGTTAGGAAAATGAAGCTCAGAGAGGTTAATTATGTTAAGGTCCAAAGGCCGTATATAAGTAGATTGAATTAATTGAATCCATATTTGCCCGTAAGAAGTAATCCGACATGTGGGACTCCAAGTAAATTGTGTTTCTCAAAGTTGCTTACTCACAGGACCCCCTTTTATGTTCTGTAGTAGAATGGGAAACACTAATATTTTGTGGATTTGTGTTTTGTGCAACATATTTTAAGAAAGGCTTTTCTTATTATAAAGTCAGATCTCTGGTAGACAACAAAATATGAACCAGCCAAAACATGTCTATCATTATTTAATTAATTTTGCTTTCCAAAATACAATCAAGCTTTTAAAGCACAAAAATTTTAAGATACTGGTAAGAGATAGGGTGGAAAAAACAACTCCATACCTTTCTTGATATTCTGTGAGAACTATGAAACGTAGGTAGCCTCTTTCTTTTTTAATAAATTGTACTTGAAAACTTTCAGGAACTACATAATTATTTATATTAGAGGTTGACAAATTACAACCCATATGCCAAATCTAATCAGCTGTCTCTTTTTGTAAATAAAATTATATTGGAACACAGCTATGCTTATTTTTTTATGTCTTGTCAGGTGGCCACTGTTGTGTGTCAGAGGAATGTGGAGAAGATGTGATAGAGACATTATAGCCACAGTGCCTAAAATATGTATTTGGCTTTTGAAAGAGCAAACTCTTTCTGACCCCTAGTTTAGTGAGCTGCTTTTCTGCCTACTTTACTTCATATGCTTTATCTGCATAAAGAACTCCTTCACTGAAGTTCTTGGCATTTCATCCACTGTAAAGTAAGTCCCCTGGGAAGTCAAGCTGAAGTCTTTTTCCAGAAGTTATATTATGTTTTGGTTTTAAACTCTTGCAGACATGCAAGATTCCATAGTTTTGCTTTCCTGAATGACATATAACTATAAGGCAGTTGTATTGTCATGCCTGGCTATTTCTTGCTGTAAACCTTTTACTGGTTTAATGAAAATTATACTAGGATAATAGGGTAAATAGACATAAGCTAACATCTTTTGAGTGCTATATGCCAGGCTCTGTTCTAAATTTGTTGTTTATTATTTGGTTTATTCCTCACATCACCTCTGAGGTAGGTGTTATTACTATTATCCCCACTTTATAGTTGAGGAAACTAAAGTGTAGGGAGATTAAATAACTTGGTCAAAGTCATCCAGTTCTTAAGGAATGGAATGAGATTTGAAACTTTTCCTCCAATTTTCTGGCCTCCTAATTCTTTGATTCTTGAGATGAGCTCTGGGCATATTTCTTCCTCCTCATTACTTTCTCCAAGTTTCTGTTTCCACGTCATCTTTGAACTTCCTCATTTACACCACCCAGTCTTACTGTGTTCTCTGATGAATTTCCAGGAGTCCATTCCTTCTTCCTTGATGATCATAATTTCTGGCTCACAATCTTCTCTATCCAGTCTGCCTCTGTATCCTGATTTAATGCCACCATTAACTCTAGTTCTTTCTTGTATTTTTCAACTTTATATATCCACAGGCATGGTCAGACCCTACTTTCTTTTTTTTTTTTTTTTTTTTTTTTGAGACGGAGTTTCACTCATGTTACCCAGGCTGGAGTGCAATGGGGCGATCTCGGCTCACCGCAACCTCCGCCTCCTGGGTTCAGGCAGTTCTCCTGCCTCAGCCTCCTGAGTAGCTGCGATTACAGGCACGCACCACCATGCCCAGCTAATTTTTTTTGTATTTTTAGTAGAGACAGGGTTTCACCATGTTGACCAGGATGGTCTCGATCTCTTGACCTCGTGATCCACCCGCCTGGGCCTCCCAAAGTGCTGGGATTACAGGCTTGAGCCACCGTGCCCGGCCGACCCTACTTTCATCACTGGGAATTGTTTTGCCTTTATCATGAACTCTGAATTTCTACATTTTGACTTCTGGACAGTTCACTTACAAACAGCTCTTACATGCTAGTGAAGCTCTTTAATTCAGTCCTTTTCAGCGTTTTGTTTGCATAGAAGTCACCTGGAAAGCCTTATCCAGAAGCCTGGGTCACACCCTCAGAGATTCTAGTTCAGCTGGTGAGGGTAGATGCCCATGAATTTGCATTTCTATCACCTATCCTGCAAATTTTGAGGCAAGTAGACTGGTCTATGGACTCATATTTTGAGAAGCATTACTCTAATTAATACTTTGCCCCAGAGGATCTGTAAAACTTTATAATCTGAAGCCTCCATTCACATTCTTTGCTTTTTTACTTTTTATTGATGACTTCTGTAATTACTGAGACAAAGGCCTTCTGATAATAACTCTGTTCTGTTTTCTCGAAATGAGAGTTTTTCTGTTTACCCTTTTCATCTTCTTCTACTTAGTCCCTTTGTTTTACTTTGTCCTGTTGACTTTTGGCTCCTTCTTTACTATTAACCTTTTTATGTCTTGGGTTATCAGTTTCCCCTTCTATAGTGAATTGGCTGTTTTCTGTCAGCCTTCAGCAATGGTCAAATAAGCCCCTTTGCTCAAAATACCGTTCCCTCCCATATTCCCACCTTCAACCTGTTTTGAAAGAAAAGTAATGGCTTAACTTCTTCACTAGCTATATCTTAAATTCTTGCAGTCTGCTTTGGTTTCCAAAATTTTACTAGATTCTTAGACTGACAGATCAAATGACACCTATGTTTTCGTTTGCTTGTTTGTTTTTTGAGCCAGGGTCTCACTCTGTTGCCTAAGCTCTAGTGCAGTCTCTGCCTTCTGGATTCAAGTGATTCTCCTGACTCAACCTCCCGAGTAGCTGGGACTATAGGCACGCACCGTCACACCTGGCTAATTTTTGTATTTTTAGTAGAGATGGGGTTTCACCTTGTTGGCCAGGCTAGTCTCAAATTCCTGCCGTCAAATGAAATGCCCCTCCTTGGCCTCCCAAAGTGCTGGGATTACAGGTGTGAGCCACCGTGCCCAGCCTGGTGTTTTTTGTTTAGTTTTTTTTTTTTTTTTTGAGACAGGGTCTTGTTCTGTCACACACACTGGAGTGCAGTGGCAGCAACATGGTTCATGGCAGCCTCTCCTGAGCTCAAGTGATCCTCCCACCTAAGCCCCCTGAATAGCTGAGACTACCAATGGGTGCCACCTTTCTCAGCTAGTTTTAAATTTTTTGTAAAGACAGGCTTCTCTATGTTGCCCATGCTGGTCCTGCACTCCTTGGCTCAAGCTTTCCTCCCACCTCTGCCTCCCAAAGTTCTCGGATTGAAAGCATGAGCCACTGTACCCGGCCAACTCCTAGGTCTTAAATATATAGTCCTCTCAGACTTGCAGTATGTGATACTATCCTTTCTCTTTCAAAAGTTTTCTACCTTTGCTTTTCACTCACTGCTTTTGTAAGGTCTCACTGTTCGAACTACTTCAGTTCTTGTTCATATAGTACTCTAATCTGTTAACTGCTTTTTCTTAAAGTTTGTGATGCTTTTCCCACCATCTAAATCTATGCTATCCATTATGGGAGCCACTAACTGCATGCACCTCTTCAGCACTTGAAATATAGCCAGGTCAAACTGAAATATTCTGTAAGCATAAAATACACACTGGATTTTTAATATTTAGGTTGAAAAAAAGAATTTAAAATAGCTTACTAAATTTTTTTAATGTCAATTACATGTTGGTAATACTGTAGATATAGTGGGTTAAGTAAAATGCTAAAATTAATTTGACCTGTTTCTCTTCACTTTAGATATGACTACTACTTCTGTAGCTTGACTATATTTCTATTAGATAATGTTGGTCTAAATCTCATCTTTCCTTAAGACCTGGGTCACTTTTCTCTCTACTTATAAAGTAACCTTCTGAATTATAGTACCAGCCTTCTTAAACATTTTGTCCTCACCCCCCTCACCCTGCCCGCCTTCCCAATATACTTAACTTCTTCAAAACAATAGTAATTCCCATAGTGCTGTTCATATAGTGGACACCATATATATATATATATCTCACACATATCTGAAAAAAATGGCTAATGTTACCACTTTAGGATACTTATGAAAATTGAAGCCTGTTGTGATGTTTTTGCTTAAATTGGTGGTCAGTAGGAGAGGCATTGATGTGAAGGGGAGAAGAGACATCATTCTACACTGAGCTATTAATATTTGACATTTAACATCCCCCAAGTGCATACAGCCACCCCAGGCCACTGATAGCTCTGAACTGTTGTGATTTTACTGCCATCTGGTGTCAGGATTAGGAAACTGTAGTTCAGCATTTTGTCTCTTCAGTAGAGGAAGGTAGACAATCTTTCCTCTGAATATGGACCTACTCTTCTCTGTCCCATAAGCAAGTTATCAGTAAGAGCTCATTTAATTTCAGTGTAGGAAACCTTTATTTTCCTTCTTAGGATACTCTTTCCTTGGCTTCTGTGATAAATGCTTTTTCCTTTCTAATGTTTCTCTGGCTATTCTCTCATTCTGTGACAGCCCATTTCTCTCTTCATAGTATAGTTACTTTAGCCTCACATTGTAGGCCTACTGTTCTTTTTTTCCTTTGATTTAATCTATACCATGGCTTTAAGTACTGCCTATTTACAGACAAATTTTTATTGATAGCCAAACATTTCCTCTGAGTTTCAGACTAGTATCTTTAGTTGCTTACCTAGATATTACACAAACATCTTAAATATAACATGCTCCCATCAACATGTGGATCTCCCACCTTTATCCTCATTTTTCAAATTTATTTTTCTCATTAATCTATCTTGCCAAAATTATGGTAATCAGCCTGGCATCCCTTGTCTTTCACACTTTATTAGTAAAACATTAACCATGTCCCCTTAAGTCTAGAAGGTATATTCTTGTACATGTAAAATTGGTGACCCCTCACCTGCTCTTGTCCCATCTAAGCTACCACTGTCTCTTGCCTAGACTAAGTTAGGTTCCTCGTTAGTCCCTCTACATCCATTCTTGGCTGCACTCACATGTTTTATGTGTATTTGTCTAATGTCAGCTTCTCTATTATCTTGAGAGTTCTGTGATGGCAGGAACTATGTACATTTGGTAAACCATTGGGTCCCAGAACCTCACACAATTTCTAAAACCTGTTTATTTAATACCCATATTACCACTCTGGGTAACCAGTGCTATTGGTATGAGCCTTGTAGTTTTAGTGACTAAACTAGTGCTGGAATTCCTTAATGCTCTATTTCAGTATTAGTGTTCTATATCAGGTCATTTACCATAAATGAATTTAAGCTATTTTCTGCTTTTTCCCAGGGAAACATACTTGTGTCTGAAGGGACAATATATTTGGGGTGTTCATCAGCTAGTGTTCAAATGAACTTTAGGACAACAGCCTACTTATATCCTATGGACTGCCAATCAATATGCTGAAATAATTTTGTAAGCATTTGAAATTCCATGCTATTGGTTTGTCTTGTAGCACTCTTCTATCTGAAATTTTAATATTTTTTAATGTTGAAGTACATTTATTAAATCATGGATTAAAACCTGTTTCACTCTTTTTTTTTTTTTTGAGATGAAATTTCGCTTTTGTTGCCCAGGCTGGAGTGCAATGCTGTAATATCGGCTCACTGCAACCTTTGCCTCCCAGGTTTAAGCAATTCTCCTGCCTCAGCCTCCCAAGTCACTGGGATTACAGGCATGTGCCACAACACCCAGCTGATTTTGTATTTTTGCTAGAGACGGGGTTTCTCCATGTTTGTCAGGCTGGTCTCGAACTCCTGACCTCAAGTGATCCGCCCGTCTTGGCCTCACAAAGTGCTGGGATTACAGGCTTGAGCCACCACACCCAGCCAAAATCTGTTTGACTCTTAGCTGTTCTTTTAATGGAGGCTCAGTTGATGATGGTTTTATTTAGTAATTATGATTTGCTTTGACATTTTAAAATGGTTTTGCTTTATAAGGCTTTACTACTAGGGCTTACTTGGTGCTTTTAGTTGATATTTCTCAAGAAATTTAATTTATAAAAGTAGACGTGATTTATAAAAAGTAGTTATTTAGTGATGGGCAACAATCTATGTACTGAGGATACAAACTCAGGAAGAATTTAATAGGCATATAGCAGGGTTTCTCAGTGTTGGAAATTATTCACATTTTGGACTGAAGAGTTTTTTTGGTGTGTAGTGTCGATGGGCGTGTCCTGGGCACTGTAGGAAATTAGCAGCATTCCTGTCCCTTACACATCAGTGGTACTCTCCTCCCTAGTTATGATAATCAAAAATACCTCTAGACAAAGCCAAATTGTCCTGGGGGTGGGTGGGCAAAATTGTATATCCCTTGAAAACTGGTAGTTTCTGTAAATAGAAGGGGATAACTGGCCATGAAGGGTCTTACTTGGGAAACCTTTGGCATTTCTAAGTGTTTTCAAGAATGCAGCAGCTGTGTGGTGTATCATTAATGGCAAATTGAAGTAGAAACTATATGACCGTATGTTTTTTACATTTTAGGATTTATGCTTGCCTGAAATAAAGTAACTTTTGCACTTAGCCACCAGGTTCTGTTCCAAACTGAAAAATGGTGCATTCTAAATCATATTTCACTGATACTGTTTCATTTTAACTGACTTCATCAGTTAGGTAGTGATGAGAAAAGAGAACCAAGAGTACAGTTTAAAGGTTGCTTAGAATCAGAGCTTTTGCCATTGTGTTTGTATATATAGGGTACAGAGTATGATTAACTCAGTTTATGTTTTTTTGTTTTTTTTCAAAGGGACATGAGAGATGGCTTTAGAAGAAAAAGTTTCTACTCCTCCCATTATGCAAGAGAGCGGTCTCCGCATAAAAGAGACAATGCTTTTTTCAGAGAATCACCTGGTGGCCGAAAGGATTCTCCACACAGCAGATCTGGCTCCAGTGTCAGTAGCAGAAGCTACTCTCCAGAAAGGAGCAAATCATACTCTTTCCATCAGTCTCAACATAGGAGTATGTATTTTAAGACTTCCTTTTTTCTCTCACAGCCTCCTCTGATGGGAATATACTTAGTCAGATTTCCTTATAGGTGTAAGGGATTTTTTTTTTTTAATTTTTTCTTTTGAAAAATTTCAAACTTAGAGAAAAGATGATAAGAATAGTATAACAAACACCATACACACACATTTTTTTCAGACTATTTGAAGTGGCATTCTGCATGACACGTCACCTTTTATTTTTTCAGCATGTAAAAGAGGTCTTTTTTTGGAGGTGGGGGGGAGATGGAATCTTGGTCTGTTGCCTAGGCTGGAGTGCAGTGGCATGATCTCAGCTCACTGCAACTTCCGCCTCCCAGGTTCAAGTGATTCTCCTGCCTCAGCCTCCTGAGTAGCTGGGATTGCAGGTGCACACCACCACGCCTGGCTAAGTTTTGTATTTTTAACAGAGATGGGGTTTCACCATGTTGGTCAGGCTGGTCTCTAACTCTTGACCTCAAGTGATCTGCCCGCCTTGGCCTCCTAAAGTGCTGGGATCACAGGCGTGAGCCACTGCCCCTGGCATAAAAGAGGTCTTTATAAATCATGCCCTGAAAGTCATACATTCTTCTGTTTTCTGGTAGTTCCTATGCCAGTCCAACCTCTTTATTCTTCTATTGGGTGATATCTATATATATTGGACATACATGTTTTCCATTAAAAATAACAGTGGTCTTCCCTAAATATATGGTATTGCTTTGTAAAATGTATTTTTATTTTATTTAATTTTGAGATGGAGTTTCACTCTTGTTGTCCAGGTTGGAGTGCAATGGTGCAATCTCAGCTGACTGCAACCTCCACCTCCTGAGTTCAAGTGATTCTCCTGCCTCAGCCTCTCAAATAGTTGGGACTACAGGCATGCACCATAATGCCTGGCAAATTTTTGTACTTTTAGTAGAGGCAGGGTTTTACCATGTTGGCCAGGCTGGTCTCGAACTCCTGACCTCAGGTGATTCACCCTTCTCAGCCTCCCAAAATGCTGAGATTACAGGCTTGAGCCACTGTGCCTGGCCAGCCTTATAAAACTTAGAGTGTGAACTTCTCTTACTCTTTTCCAACCTCCAGTTAAATTAATTTATATATTTTTAATTTGTCATGCTTGAACCTACGTGGCATTCTGTACAATCTTAGCATGTCATCCTGGTTGAGTTGCTTAGTATGTGTTAGAATAAATCAATGACATCACTACTTTTCTAGAGAAAGTATTCTTATTTTCTAGGCTTTGCAGCCTGCAGTGGAGCTCATTCACAAAACATTTCCTTGTGCCTTCTATGTGTGAGCACTCTGTTAATATTATACAATGATGTCCCTGTCACTAAGGAACTAGAAAATATGTGTATATTTCTCACCAGCTAATACCAACTTTATCAATATGTTAATATATATAAAATATAACTTTGATCCAATAATTGATATGCCATAAATGAGTTGACATGAGCATATCAAGGTGAAAAAAATTAATCCACACTCTGGGGATTGAAGAACATGTTATAAAGGAGATGGCATTGGGCTCATCCTTATTTCAGATTACCACTAGTACAGATGTGCCTTCTAGTCAGAAGGAATTATGAGCCAAGGTGCAGAAATCAGAAAAGTCCAGGATATTTCCTTTTCAATATCCTTCTCATTAACTGTCTTTTTTCAGATAATAAGAGTTTTAATTTAACAGCCTTTGCCTCTTGCATGGTGAAAGTGATGGAAAACCGTTTGGAATCATGAGATTGTCTTCCCTCGAAGTTGTTGCAAGATTCTTGAGTTTGGCAAAAATTTATTAATTGTCTACTATTAGCAGAGATAGATAGAGTAGGGCTTCCCAAAAACATACTTTTGGATACAGGTGTATGAATGATCATGCAAAAGATAAGAAGGTTATTTGAAATAAACATAGGCTGGGCATGGCAGCTCATGCCTGTAATCCTTGCACTTTGGGAAGCCAACCTGGAAGGATTACTTGAGCCCAGGAATTTGAGACCAGCCTAGGCAAACATAGTTAAGACCTCTTAGCTGGGCATGGTGATGCATGCCTGTATCCCAGCTACTCGGAAGTCTGAGGTAGGAGGATTGCTTGAGCCCAGGAGTTTGAGTCTGCAGTGAACTGTGATCACACCACTGCATTCTAGCTTGGGCAGCAGAATGAGACTGTCTCTAAAAATACATAAATAAGTAAATAAATAAAGTAAATATTTGATGTCTCTAAAATACATAAATATATGCCTGATTGTTCAAAATTTGCTTGGGATGGTTCTGGGTAACTGAAAGTTTTATTGTGGAGATTAATGTTAACTTATTTTTTCTTTTGCTTTCATATATCACCCACCCACCCATAAGAAGATAAACAATCTCTAAGCCAAGCTTGACCCCCGTCCTTCAGGCCACATGCAGCCCAGGATGGCTTTGAATGCAACCCAACACAAATTTTTTAACTTTCTTAAAACATGAGGGTCTTTTTGCAATTTTTTTTTTTTTTCTTTTTAAAGCTCACTGCTCTGTCACCCAGGCCGGAGTGCTGTGGTGAGCGATCTCAGCTCACTGCAACCTGTGCCTCCCAGTTCAAGCAATTTTCCTGCCTCAGTCTCCCTAGTAGCTGGGATTACAAGCATATACCACCACACCCAGCTAATTTTGTGTTTTAGTAGAGAGGAGGTTTCACCATGTTGGCCAAGCTGGTAACTCCTGACCTCAAGTAATCCATCTGCCTCGGCCTCCCAAAGTGCTGGGATTGCAGGCATGAGCCAGTGTACTCAGCCCTTAAGACCTTTTTTTTTGTATGTGTATGACTTAAATCCATATCCAAGAATGATTTTCATTAAAGAAGAAAATCTCTTTGGAAGCTGATTATAAAAACTTTTTGACAAAACATGAGTAAAGAAGCTTGAGATTCTTACTTGACAGCTTGTAATGAAGTTATTAAAGATGGTTATTGCTGAATTAGTCTTATTTTTATCCTCAAAACCAGAAATTTTTGGTGAGTACATCTTCTTTCTGTTGACCTGCTTTGGGCCTCTTGTGGCCAAAACTCTTAAGATCTTGAGATGAAATGTGGATGAGCCATAATGTCTTGGGGTCTCCAATATACTTCACTCATTCTTTGAGGGTTCATACCTTTAATATTTGGAGTGATTTAAAGTTGGTAGACTAAAATGGGGTAAATAGAATAAACAAGGCATATGACTTTGTTAATGCCTGTATGTTTCTTTCTTTCTTTTTAAAAAGTTATTTAGCTTTGAAAGTAAAGTTCTTTAATGAAGAAAAAGTTTGCTCTGGGAAAACACTCTTTTCAAGTATTCCTTAACTAATTGGGCTGGGCTATGAAAATTTTTTTCAATTTTCCTTTCCTGTTTTCAGAATAGTTACCTAAGATAGTCTTGCAAAAAGTTAATGGAGGTCTTATTTTAAACAATACATGGGAAAAGTAATTATTTTACCTATTTTGGATACCGCCTTTTGCTTTAAATCTAAATGTCACAAATACTACAACACCTGGCTTTTCTTCAAAAAAAGGACTGAGACGGAGGTTTCTTCACTTCCCAGTTAAGCTGGGATAAAGCGCCATGTGTTAAAATTAAGTTTTTCTAGTATAAAGTGAAATGTTGACAAAGACTTTAAATATTATTATAAGTAAAAATAACAGGTTAAAATAATTATGCCCTCATTTAAAAACAGGTAACAATTTTTTGCTTTTTGTTTATACTTCTAGAGTAATTTTTCCTATTTTAATGATCACTATTGGTTTGCCTATAGTGATTTTACTACATTTTAAAATTCGACTGCTTATTTCCCATTTTGTGCTTACATATATACACACACATTTAATGAAATCTGCTTAGCCTTTTGAGTTAATCTTATGGACCTTTATACTACTTCAAACTAATTATTCTTCTAAATCAAACTTGTTTTCATCCTGTACTTCACTTGTAAAAATATTCTTACTATAAGTGATTGGGCTGACCTGGTCATGCAGTATGATTCTTAGTTCCTCTTTGTTGTCCATGGTCACGTGCTAGCAGTGCAGATTGTCCTAGTTAACCTCATTTTTTTTTCTCCTCGTGTGTTTAACTTTCTTAGGTAAAATTGTTTTGTTAAATTTACCTCATATTTTTCACTTGAAGTTTATTTTTATTATGATTAAATATCTCCACAATTGTCAACTCTAATACTTGTTTTCTTTTTTCCCCTCTTTGAAATGATCCCATGTTTTCCTATCTTAAACTTTTGTCATTTACCTTAAGCTATAGCATTAAAGTGATGAAAAAAATCACAAAGTTCAGTCTCCCACATCCATTCTTTGTTAAAGTATTTTTATTTATTGTGATAAATTTACTAAATCGCAGTCCAGTCCTTCCACGTTTATGTAGCTCATTCTTTATAAAAGAATTGAAATCTTTTTTAGCAACATCTTCTTAATACTAGTTATTCTTCTTAGAGCCATATATAAAGATATTTCTTCCTTTTATGTTGTAACCTGTTATATATTAGAGGAGTACTATCATATTCTTCATGATTTTTTTTTCCAGATTTAAATATATTTGGTTTATTTTACTGTTCCTTTTATTTGTCATGGTTTCCAGACCTTTTGCTTTCCTAATTTTCTGTTTCTTTTAAATTGTAACATCAGAAATGAATTTTTATTTTAGCAACCACATTTCATTACTGGATTGTAGGCGACTGAAACCAAAGCTATTTTCACATATAACGCCTTTAAATGAAATGCCTCTCAGGCTATACTTTTTCAGGTGCAATTGTATGTGTGTAGTTAATGCATTAAGGAAAAAAAAAAAAAAACTAGGAATGCTACATTTTATCTAATTAACTTTATAGAGTTGTCAAAATCTCATTTAGCAATTCTGTATATTAGCACCTGATAAGAACAGCTTGCGTTGTCTGCAAATTAAGTATGACTGATGTGTTTTGTATTAATTGTTAATAATTTATGTTGAGTAGCATAAGGCCAACTGTGGAAACCTCTGGAGATCTGTTAACCTGAACCTTGAATCAGCACTGTTTGTTTGCTATTCAACAATTGTGATCCCTTGTCTTTACTATTATCTTGTTTTCATTTCCACTTGAGTATCTCAAGCAAGACCCTGTAGGGTGTTGCTTGAAACTCTTAAGTTACAAAATATTTCTTCTATCAAAACAGTGACATAAAGATTACCTTGCTTTGTTGTTGTAAATCCACTGTGGCTCCTGGAGATGAAATTACCGCTCTGTTAATTCATTCTAAACATTTGCTAGGAATTAATCCCACATTACCAGTGATGCTCACATATTAATTAGGTTCTATGACATTTTGGTTGAAATTTAAAAATACTTTTACTTTGAAAGATTTACATGTTTATTTTCTTTGGCTTCTGTTTTTCTGTAGCTCTAACTTTGGGCCTAGGTTCCCTTATTTTCCTTGTATCAACAGCCATTATTAAGAATAATGGCTTTTTTTCTTTTTTTTTTTTTTTTGAGAATAGAAGGTATTTTTAAAAAATGCTGTTAGTCATTAGTGTTTAATTCTTTTTAAAAATCTTCTAAGAGAACTGAAAGTATTATAATTAAATGTACTGTTTTCAGACTTGTATATTTGGAAGATAGAGTTCATTTTTGAATGTCAATCTAACAGAAAAAGACGTATGTCTTAAGGCCTGTTAGCTATGAATAAACTTTGAAGTCCCCATGAATTTTTGATTTTAGCTGAAATTCTTATTTTTTTAAACTATTGTAGACTTATTGGTAATATAACTGACATTCTGATAAAATTTTGAAATTTAATTCTGCTTTTAGGTGAAGGCTTTTCTGTGCAGATTTGAAGAGGTAACAGGAATATAGAAATAAAGCCTTATCATCAGATCATGTATATTAGGCAACAGGAAGAGAGGATAAAATCATTCTCTTAGCAGCAAAATGTCCTAGCATTTCTTGATTCGAAGCCCACTATATTGCTTTCAATACTTACATCTTTTAATCAACAAAAATATATTGAACATAAATTGTTTGCCAAGCAGGACAGATTCAAACTCTGCCCTCTGAGTTTATGATTTAGTCAGGAAGACAAGTAATTAAATAGGAATAAACATTTTAGATGATACCTGAAGGGTTAGTAGAAGGTGAAGAATGCTAATGGAGAAGGTTTATGGGGATGAGTTATACCATGTGGAGTCCCTGAAGTATAATTGAATAGTTCCCTGAAACAATTTAGGCTGTCACTTGATCTTGACTATTAATGCACTGTTGAATTAGATTCTATAATATTTTCTTCTCGTTTGAGGATCCATTGTTTATTCATGAGAGCTTCGGCTATGAGTTTTCTAGCTAAATCTTAGGATTATAGCTATAGCTTTTCTGGCATCTTAATGATCAAGGTTCTAAAACAGAAATCAATTAATGCCATGTGTGTGGGCATTTTATTGTATCCCTGTTTTAGGACTTAGTATATTCTGTCAGTAGCAAACGTTCATAATGTGTGCAGATGATGTTTTCCTTATATGTTTAAAAATGAGCCCATGTAATTTTAGCTGATATGTTAAAGGAGAACTCTACTCAGAAGTGTACTTCCAAGTATTTAATAGTCAGTTGGCCTTTGCTTTAACTTGTTGCCACTCTGACCTGGAAGAAATGGATCTTGAGGGAAGCAGAGGTGATGCAATGCTTTCTCTTCCCCTCTACCTGTTTATTTTCTCTGTCATTTTTGATGTCTTTAACACGAGAACATTTTTCTTGTGTCTCTCCATTTTCTAATTCATATGTTCTTGAATAAATCAATAGATCTCTAGGAAACCATGTTCTTCCTAACCAAGAGTCGCAAATTCTCACATCTTCATCCATGATTCAGTAAAAGAATATTCTCATCTGTGTAGCCACATCTTCATTTATTTATATCTTAATTTCTCTTCAAATCTTCAGCTGTTAAAGAAGAGATGGATGTACTACCTGTGTTGGTGAAGGTTGTTTCTTGATGGGACTTGCACTCAAAAATTCCTGGTTTGTCCCTGTTTGCCAAGCACTGCACTGAGAATCTGATAGTTTGCAAGGCATAGGCCCTAACTTTATCATCTCTAAATGATCAAGCTTTTTTTTCCCCCTGCAGTGTCGTTTTTTTCCTACCTGGGTTGTCAGTAATGAATAGCATTTGTAGGATTGGATGAATCTGGTTAGATTTATCGTTTCTTTTAGCAGGAAAACACAGCAGCTACAAAGTGTATTTCTAAAAGATCCTGTTAGAGTTGCATTCTTCTGTTCCATTTTAGGAGTCACCAAATACTCTGAAACTTGCAGAACTTCCTGAGTGTGTTTTGGAATGTGCTTTTCTAACTTTTGATTTCACCTCAATGGGAAAAACATTATATGGAACCATTATTTGAAATTCCTTTTTATTTCCTTCCTTTCCATTTATTCTTTCACTCATCAATATATAGACAGGGATTTGATTTCTGTACTGCCACTTTCAGAATGTTTTTCTGATTTCTTTCCTCCATCCTAATTTGGAACTCATTTTCTTTGCAAGTCACAACAAAGGCAGGAATGTTTTCAGCCTTTTTACCTTGCTCTCAAGCAGGGAGGTAGTGTCTGCTTACAAAGATCATGTGTGAGATGAATTTGAGGTAATTGCTAAATAGCTAATTAGTAGCAGCCTGTTAGTTTAGAAGGTAGAACAATGACTGAAAAAGGCAGAATTTAATGACTTTTGTATTCATAATGTTGGTTGGAGACAAAAATAGAGAGCAAAACAGATTAATGTTAGGAGGAACACTCACATTTAAGGAACAATAACCAACAAAAATGAAAGAGGAAGGGATAGCTATGAAAATGTAGAGGGGAAAACAGAAGTACAAAGAACACAAAAAACAAATGGCAAAATATTAAGGAAAACTTGTTTATAAATCCTTAAAGTGCTATAGTGGAAGACAAGAAGAATGAGACCTTTCAGTTTTAATATGAGCACATCAATGGAAACTTTGGGATGAAGAGTTTAAATACAGTGGGTGCTGTTTCTATGATCCCTTATTATGTTACAAAAAAAAAAAAAAAAACCAACCCAAAACTTAGAGAATTAAAACAGTAACTACTTACATGTTCATGACTGTAATTTAGCTGGGTAATTTTACTAGTCTGTTAGAAGATTGTTAAATAGTCCAAGCCTACCTAAGACAGTACTATTGGGAATCTGTAATTACATGTGGCAATGCCTATAGCGTCTCTGAAGTTTGGAATAAAAATAAAAACATGCACAGTGGTGTATTGGTAAACTGACTCTCCAAGGTTATAAAGATAAGATTTTTAGCATTTGCTGATACCTGTGGAGTGAATACTCTCATCGTAGTTCAGCTACCAACATGGAGCAACTGAAGGCAAAGTTTTGAAGGGTTGCATGCAGTCCACTCTCAGGAGCTAATATGAATTGGCCTAAGGCTCCAGTACCTTTCTCTGAAATATCACCATTATTTTGATTCGAGAAAGAATTTGAGGCAGCTTAATGAAATAAACTCTTAATAAAATAGGATTAAATAATGCACTCCAGCCTGGGCAACAGAGTGAGATTCCATCTCAAAAAAAAAAAAAAAAGAATAGTGTCGACAGTGTACTTCACATTAAAAACAAATCAGCTTATCAGGAGAAAGAAAACTTCCCAGTTGCCAGAGAGACCAGTGAATAATGAGAAAAGGTTTCTGCGTCCTCAGCATCATTGCAACAGTAAAATGGCGATATTTGTATGATGTTTCTTGAAACGTTTCAGGGTAAGATCTTGATAATGCCAAAACAAATCAGGAAAAATGTTATTTTCTCAGAAAAAATGTAAAATGGGCAACTTGGGATCTGTAGTAGAAGGATTTGACGTCATTTTTACGAAATTTGTATCTTAGTGGAAAAATACCTGGGACCCTGACTACTAGTATATTTAGATTGTTTAGAAAGATGATTCCATCCATATCATTGAGTTTGCAGACAAGGAACCTAACAGAATATTTCAAGATTCTAAATGTGGGATAATTAGGGGCTCAACCAGTGTCCTTTTTTAACTTGTAGGAGTGATTCATCTTTCATTTTTGACTGTGTATGCAGGTGTCCTCCTTTATCAGGCCTCCTAGTGTCAGCTTTATTGATGGAGAGAATTCGACTAGGTACTTCTAGTGATGGATAAAATTTGATCTTGGTCGTCAACTTTCAGTGTCTTGTCTTGCTGTGAACCTTTTCTCATTCCTTTCTGCTCTTGTTATCCTTGGCTGGCCTTACCCTGACAGTTTCCATTGGTTTCTGGCCTTAAACGGAGATATTTTTTCTCCCATTATTTATTCCCCTTCAGTGGTGATTGCTGAGGCAACCCAACTTGAAAGTAGGGTAGGAAAGAGTTCAGCGTCACCAGAAAATGCTCAGAAGTCCCTGTTCTCATCACTCCTACTCCTGGGTTCTTCTCTTGTCCCTCTTGGGCACAGAGGTGCTGGTGTTAATTCCTCCCTGCCCACCTTTCCATAGAGTCCGTGCGTCCTGGTGCGTCCTACAAACGGCAGAATGAAGGAAGTTCTGAAAGAGGTGAGTTTTGAGCTAGATTCTGATTTGGGATTGTGAAGGGGTGGGAGACTTGAATTGATAGAGCTTATGGAAATGGGGAAAGCGTGTAACTGCTCCGTTAGTCTATTTTCAAAACCAGAGTTAAATAACAGTAGACCTAGGTACTAGGATTTGGGAGGTATTTGTGGGCTGGTGTCTGGGCTAGCCATTCCTTGTTGGGAATAGCCACTCCATAGGAGGCTGAGATCTGTAGAATAGATAGGCCATTGGAAGATAGAACCTGAAAACAATAGGATGAAATGATTTCTATTTACTTTTTTTGTGTTCTTTCTTTTGCTGTTTGTATCATTGCTTTCTTTATGCTTTGCTGCTTGCCTTCTGCTCCCATTGATGCAACAGGGATATATGAATATATGCAGGTATATGATAAGCCTCCTGTACCACCCTTCAGTGTTCCTTCACTTCTGCACGTGAAATTGGTCGATAACAACTTAAATTAGCTTTTGGGCAGCTAAAATCAGGAAAGGTCTAAGACTATACTTGGGGACCATATGTTTGTATGTTTGTAAAGGAAACACCAAGCAAAAGATCAACAGCTGCTTGTGACAGGTTTTTTTTTTTTTCTTTTCTCTGTGTCTAGCTGGTATGTGCTAAAAAATTGAGCCTGTAATTATTACCTTTAATGAGCATAATGTGCTATGCTGATTGGTCCAGTGCCTCATCTCCTTTGAAGGGATTGCTTATCTGAATAGCATTGGGAGGTCATTGCATCCTCGGGGTGGAAAAGTGAGGTTCATTTTTTTATCTGATTTCGAGTGCTTATTCCTCTCTTGAAGGACTTGAGCTAATTAGGCCACGGATATTTGGAAATGAATAAGCAATGACACTTGTTCCTCTGGGAGCTTTTGGCTTAGTGGGATAGACTCACACTATCATACTACAATGTGGAATTTGCCACATGCGTTGGAAATACAATAAGGAATGACTAAATAAATCATGTTCTTGGCCATTTGGGATACAGCGGTGGTTCTTTTGAGTTTTAAGGTCTACAAGAACTTTTAAAGTTGCTTAGGGTGAAAGCCTCTTGTGGTACCACAAGTTAAAAGATTCTAGGGCTGTATCTTTCTAAAGCTGTTGGAGCTTCAAAATTGAAATATTCAGCCTAGAGCAGAAGTTCTCAACCCCTGCACGATTGACATGTAAGGCCAATTAATTGTTTGTGGGTGTCCCCCATAGCAGGATATTTACCAGCATCCCTGTTTCTACTAAATATATGCCGGTGGCACTCTCCCACTTGTGGCAGTCAAAAATATTTGTACATATTGCCAAATGTCTGCAGAGGGGAGGTGCAAAATTTTCCTCAGTTAAGAACCACCAGGCTAGAGAAAGCATTTTGGGTCTGTAGGACATTAGAAAGATGTTATTCACCACTGTCCTTGGTGGTTGGAAGTCTTTTAGCCTCCAGGCCCTTACTTATCTATCTTGGCTGTGGCAGGAAAAGCTTAAGAGGCTTTTTGACTGAAGCTGGCTTTGCCTCAAAGTCATTTTACCTCTGCTTTTGCTCTTGACTGCTTTCCTGTTAATCCACTGTCCAGTCTCAGTCAGCTTCTGTGTGACTCCAAACTCGATGCCGCTTTCTCTTCTCATGTTATTAATTTTGTTAGTTTTTCTAGCAACTAAGGGTGGAGGATTATATATTTGACACATATAGACAATTTGATGAAATGTTTTTCTGTAAGTAACAGCTCGCTGTTACTGATTTTTAAGATTATATTTAAACCCATCTTTTAGGGAGTTGAACCTACTAAAGTAATATTGTTTAAATGTATTTTCTGACTTAAGTTTCTATTAAATAAATGATACGCATACAGCACTATGTGAGTAAAGTGACTAAAGGTAAAGATTAGTGACTTTATCTCATACCAGTTTTTTAAAACCATTTAATAAATATTTGGGCATTCATTAACACTAGGCACTGGATTAGTGCTCTTAATTATAGTTTTCTAATTTTATGTTTAAAACTGTCTGAACATTTCAGGAGTATCTGGTAAAGTTCCTATATAGATCGCTCCTTGAGCTATCCCTTAAGTAGTTTTGGGTATCTATATAATAACTACCTTTGTATTTTTATTGTGATATATCAAAAATTAGCATTTAGGAGCATGAAGGAAGTAGCATTCATGATTTTAAAATATGTTTTGCCTTTATTGAGGTCTCTGTGGCTCCATGTTTGCTAACTGGCAGTGATGTGGCCTAGACTGGCTTTTGTGATACCCTTTGATTCCAGGTTATTTTAGATTATTGATGACGCTCAGCTTCTGAGAGGTAGTTTTAGATGTGAACCTATTTAATTTAATAATGTAATGAAAAGTTTTAGTACTAAAATAAGAATATGACGCCCTCATTAATTCCGTTACAAAATTACTTTATTGAAAACAAATTAGCTAGAAAAAAATTACATCTTATATTTTCTTATCTAGACAAAGAGAGGCCTGTCCAGTCTTTGAAAACATCAAGAGATACTTCACCCTCAAGTGCTTCAGCAGCTTCTACATCAAAGGTTTGTTATATTTCTAAAATCAGTTTAAAGAAGAATTACAAAATGAGATGGACTGACTAGTACTGATGCTTTTTTTTCTTTTCTCTTTACTGTTACACCAAAGGGGCTAATTTGCTGCATTTAAAAACTTAAATTTTTGGCTAGGAGTGGTGGCTCATGCCTGTAATCTCAGTGATTTGAGAGACTGAGATGAGAGAATTGCTTGAGGCCAGGAGTTCATGACTAGCCTGGGTAACATAGCAAGACTCTATTTTAAAAATTAAAAATTAGCCAGATGTGGTGGCATGCATCTGTAGTCCTAACTACTCAGAAGGCTGAGGTGAGAGGATTGCTTGAGTCCAGGAGGTTGAGCCTGGAGTGGGCTATGATTGCACCCCTGCAATCTAGCCTGGGCGACAGAGCAAGATGCTGTCTCTAACAAAGAAAAACAAACAAACAAAAAGCTTAAATTTTAAATAACCACAACTTGAAAATAGCATCCCAAGTTTGCTATTTTCTGTGAGAAAAAATGGGCAGTTTTCTCACTGAATTTTTAACACAGTCTATGCTACATAAAGTACTTATTGCTGCAACCTGTGTTCTCATCTTGACCATAACCAGGTTGAATGGGTTATATCTGGTTGATTTTGCTTTTATTTGGGGAGGTGGGTGTGTAGGCAGAGACATAACATGTATGGTGTATTTTTTTCTCTTATTAATTCATACAGAAATCTTATGTTAGTAGGTTTATATCTCTATACTAGAGTGAGGGCTCAGGAGTTAAATTAATTTCTTAAGGACTTAGCTACCCCTCACTGTGTCATCTTAAAACATAAATCCTCAGAAATTAAAAATTCGACAAGTTGCTGTTTCCATTTGTTTTCTCCAGTTAGAGGTTCTCTTCACAGATTTCATAATCTTTCTCTTAGCCATAATGGTTGTTACATTTGTTATCTGCTTCACTTCTTTTCGTTCTGCTTTTTATACTTTTTGGCTTTTCAGAAAGAGTAGATACCACCTAGCGGTCTATACTGTTTGTTCAGGGGGCGGCTGCTTCCCTGCCTCAGAAGGAAAAAAAAATGTCTGCTTTGTAACAACTAGTATCTTTGGAACTTTCCTGGAAGTCTGAGGGTTCTGGGTTGCTGGACTTTGAATAACAAACACCAATTGAATTAAGATTTGCTCTTAATCATATCAAGGACGCTTTACCCACCTGGAAGACTGGCTTGTTTTTCGTGTCAGGTAATAGATGAAAGAAGAGTGAATAGTACCTGCCTATTAAAGCCACTACAAAAATTTACATTATTACGTATGAAATATTTTCTCTAAGATATACTGCTATCTGAATATAAGTTACAACATAGAGTTTTGTGCTGCATGTTAAAATGTTTAGTGGAGAACAACCATGTTGGATTTTTAACTATTTCTGTCTAATAGTTTCTCGTATTTAAACTCGTCCAACCTGTGGCCCAGGACGGCTTTGAATTTAGCCCAACACAAATTCCTAAACTTTCTTAAAAACATTATGTGATTTTCTTTTTTTTTTTTTTTTTTTAAAGTTCATCAGCTATGCTTAGTGTTAGTTTATTTTATGGGTGGCCCAAGACAATGCTTCTCACATGGTCCAGGGAAGCCAAAGATTGGACACCCCAATGTATATGTTTGCATTTTTGTTACACAGACCGTAAAGTCTTTTTTTTTTTTTTTTAAATTTTGGGGGGGTATATAAAAATACAGATGAGATCTTGCTATGTTGCCCAGCCTGGTTTCAAACTTCTGGTTTCAACTATCCTCCCACCTTGGCATCCCAAAGTGCTGGGATTATAGGCATGAACCACTGTGCCTAGCCAGACCATAAAGTCTTAAAATGGAATCAGAATAGCACGGTTTTAGATCCATAGTTATTTTATGTATTCAGAAGGTAGTACCTTCTTCCATTTGCCCAAGGTCACATGGTAGCTATGGGGAGCTTTATGAGCTTAGATTTCCTGATTTGGTGAACTCTTTCATGTAATGGCTGCCCACATGTTGGGATACTTTTTCAGCGTTTGTTAGTTTCAAATGATAGGTTTTCGAATGTGCAGACAGAATGACATTAAGTTATAGTAGGCTTTTGCTTCATTCTTTTTTGTGGGACAGGTAGGGGTGGGGAATCGAGTTTCAGGCTGGAGTGCAGTGGTATAATCTTGCCTCACTGCAACCTCCACCTCCCAGGTTCAAGGAATTCTCCTGCCTCAACTTCCCAAGTAGCTGGGATTACAGGTGCCCACCACCACGCCCAGCTAATTCTTGTATTTTTTGTAGAGACAGGTTTCACCATGTTGGCAGGCTGGTCTCGAACTCCTGACCTCAGGCGATCTACTGGCCTCAGCCTCCCAAAGTGCTGGGATTACAGGTGTGAGCCACCGTGCCCAGCCACTTTATTCTTTGCTAGACAGAAGTCATATAAATACTTGTTTTGCTCTTTAACTTTCTCTTAAATAGGCTCCCTCACCCCTCCAAAAAAACCCCAACTTTCTTGGATATATTTGTGTGTATGTATGTGTTTTTGTCTACTAACTAGCTTTTAAAAAAAACCTTCTATTACTAAGTTATAATAAAGGTATTACATATAATACCTTTAAAAACTTATATATGGGAAGGGCTTTAGAATGAGCCGTTTAGGCTTCCTCAATGGTTGTGGAATATACTTCATATAGATATATTGCTATAATATTCTAGTAAATATTGTAACTGGCCAGCCAGTAGTTCGATGAATTTAATAAGGTGTGGAAAGACATAAAATGACCTTTTTAGTTTAAAAAAAAAAAAGTCTAGGCCAGGCATGGTGGTTCACGCTTATAATCCCAGCACTTTGGGAGGACGAGATGGGTGGATCACCAGGAGTTCAAGACCAGCCTGGCCAATGAGGTGAAACCCCATCTCCACTAAAAATACAAAAATTATTCTGGCATGCTGGTGCATGTTTGTAATCCCAGCTACTTGGGAGGCTGAGGCTGGAGAGTCGCTCGAACCCAGGAGGCAGAGGTTGCAGTGAGCCAAGATCATGCCACTGTACTCCAGCCTGGGTGACAGAGTGAGACTCTATCCCCCCATCCCCCAATAAAGCCTAGATTTAAATTCCAGCTCAACATTTATTAGTGACTTTGAGCAAGTTACCGTCATTCAGTTTCTTAGTTTATAAGTTGGGAAAATAAAGTTCTAATCATCTTCATGGAATTCTATTTAATTAAAGTACTTCTTTTGGTTCATAAATAAAAGCACTTTATAAATGGTAGTGCCCCATAAGTTCAGTGCCCAGCACTGTCACCCACAAGAGGTATATTTGGAATCAGGGATGTGACTTTAGAGAAGTAAACTTTAGTAATAGAAAGATTTTTTTAAGTAACAGATGGTTATGCAACTAGGCATAGCAGGGCATAGTTGGTGAAAATGTATGCCAAGGAAATCAAATGAAATTAGAGAGTTATCATAATGGTCCTAAGGAAATAATTTTTTAATTTGTGCTTTACCGTTCATATGTTATTATACAAAATAAGCCTTTAAACAGTACTGGGGGAATTATATCTGATCCAGAAAAGACATTTTACTTTCTTTATTTTTATATTGAGCCCATGGGCTGATTGATTTTCAGATGTTTTAGTATAATAGATTCACATTGGTGAATGTGGAAAAGAAAGAAACACTAAAGTACCAAGCATTATTTTAGATACTTTCAGATCTATTACCTCCTTCAATTCTCACAGCTGCTTTGTAAAGCTAGTATTATTAACCCTTATTTTGTAAATGAAGAAACCAAGGTTCACAGGGTCATAAGTTTTGCATATAAAGTCATCCACCTAGCAAGTCATTAAACTGCGATTGAAAACCAGATCTGTGTATAACTGCCAAGCCCATACCTTGTTTAGTATTACACGCAGTTAGATAAAGGAACTAGTGGTAGGATCAAAAAACGAAATTTAAGTTTAAAAATTTTGTGTAAGGAATAGGATTTATATAACTCACTCTATAGTGTAAAAATAGCATATTTGTACATTTCTGTTTTATTAATTAGGAGTTTGCCTTACTGAAATTTAGACGTTTCATTAGATATACTTAAAGACACAAAGTTGAAATTAGTATGATGTCTTTTATATTCTAAATATGATTAGTATATGAGTTAATTGTTAGTGTCTTTTGCTTTTTTACTTAGATGAATTTATAGAGTCTTATGTAAATGAAATTAAGAATTAGATCTGGTCTGTAGGTCCCAAAGGAATTGCTACCTTAAGTTATTCTAGGTTGAATATTTTTGAAGGAGGAAATAAAGAATGTACTTGTTCTTCATATAAATTTGAAGGCATATATGATTTTTAGTGTAACTGGAGTGTACTTCTTGGTGTATTTGATGTTTAAAAGCCCTTGAGAATTGTAACAGAAATGTTCTTCTATTTTTATTAGGTGTTAGACAAACCCAGTAGGCTAACTGAAAAGGAACTTGCTGAGGCTGCAAGCAAGTGGGCCGCTGAAAAGCTAGAGAAATCAGATGAAAGTAACTTGCCTGAAATTTCTGAGTATGAGGTAAGGCATAATTTCTCTTTTATGTTTCATATCTGAATGTTTTGTTTTAAATTATGGGTTTTAAATTATGGGTTGAAAATATTTGGTTTATTCCCTACCTCAAAATATAGCCTCATGGATTACAGGTATTAAAATTTACCACACAGAATGATAGTCTGAATATGAATGACTAAATTCAGTAATCACGCTTTGTCTGAATGTCTTCTATAGTTTTGGAGTATAAGAATAGTATAAATATGGAGTATAAGAAAAATGCATTATTTATATACTTCTTTTAATGGGCTTTGCCGTTAAAAGTATCTCAGGAAATCATGCTAAGCCACTAGTTGTAAGCCAGTGAATTCAGAACAGAAATCTAATTGGACCTTGGATTGTACCATATTTATATTGCTTGTTATACTTCATGCAGATTATCGCATAAATATTTCAAGAAGTGAAGTTATTCATTGGGCAACCTGAGACTTTGATGAGTTTTGAGTACAAAAAGTTGAGAACATTTTTGGGACCATAGAAAAAGGTTTATGACATGTTTTTATTAACATATTTTGAAATGAACTGAAAAGTTTCTATATAACTTGTAACGTATCTAAAAGGGAAATATAGAAATTTTATGTGCAAAATTAAGCTTTTAGATTCAGAATTTGATACTAGAGTAGTTCTTTGACATGACAGGTAGACAATATAAAAATCTGTCCCGTGACAAATTATTATATTTGAAGGAGAATTCTGGCTTTTTAATTTACTTTTGGAATGACTTATAGGTAGTTCTTTGATAAAAGGGATCAAGCATTGATACTCTACATAAAAATAGTGCTTAACTACATCTTTATACACTGAAAAGATCCTTTCCAAAGTACCTAATGAAAACTGCTCATAAAAAGTACAAACCCTATCAGAACTTACAAAAATAGAGCCTTTCTTTTAAAAAATGCCGATCTGTCTTTTAGATATCAATTGTTCTTAAGTGGGTCAAGGTTTTCTCCTTATTGTAGCTATAATAATAGATACTTATGCGTATCCTTCAGTAAATGGATCAGAAACACCAAGCTATTCCTCCTTGGTACTTTTCCAGCACTATTTAAAAGCATGAACAATACTTTTCAGTAATAATTTAATTGGATTATTTTGGTTATTTTCTCTAATAATTTAGAATAGTGTTTCTATGTTAATAATTGATATGTATGCTTCAAAATTGCTGCTTCAGAATATTGGTAGTTTGTTTTGTAGAACCAAAAACTTCCAAAAAGAATAATTTCTTGTTTCCTAAATACTTTATCTTCAATTAGCAAGGCTTTATGTATTCATCTTCCCTTCTCTTAACATTTTTTATCTCAGGATTTTATAAAAGCTCACTACTTTTCTAAAATTTAAAATATTCTACTTGGGTTCTCTCATTTCTTGACTGCATCTTGACACTGAATAATCAGTGAGTGACATTGGATTTAGAAAGAGTTTTTTTAAACATCTTTTTTTTCCTTTAAAGTTTGCTCAGAATTTGCTATATTTTGAATTAATGAAAAGTTAAATAACCCTAAAAATCTGTAAATGGAGTCATAGGTCAGACATGTTCTTTTGTTGGATCAAAGGCAAGATATGTGAGAGTAGCACTGATAACCATAATATGTTTATTTGTGTATGTCATTAATGTTGAACAGCAGAATCAATTTCATCCCATTCTGTAAAATGTTTTTCCACTTAGATTGATACTTTTTCATACTGGAAATAAAACATTTGGGAAATTTTTGTGATAATTTTTGTAAAGTTAGCCCCATATCATCTTAATATTTTTCTCTTATTTATATTTTTGCTTATTAATATTTTGCTAATTTACTAACTATTTAACAGTAGTTCTCAGGCTATTGTTAAATAGTTACTCATTTCAGTAGTCCATGCTTATTGAGAAATAAAATTTTGGCCTTGGTCCTATAAACTCATATCTAACTTGACAGAATAACCTGGAAAGAAGAAAGGCCTTTGATGCCAATAAAGAGTTTGTCAAAATATTGTGTATGTGTGAATGTGCATCTGTGTTTAAATCTAATTGTGGCAATATTTTAGTTTATATGAGCCTTTTAAGTAATGGTTCATGTACTTCAGAAACATTGTGTAAATTACATTATTACGAGCTTAGAGAGATAGAGTGCTTAAGTTTCCAACTTACCATCACTTGCTGCCATCAGTATAGTTGTAAGCAATTTGGGGAAACCTGTAGTTTATAGAAAGTCCAGTGAAATTGAAGGTAAATTAATAATATACTTAAATATTCAGACATGTTGTGGTTCCTGCCTCTTTTCAGTTTTATACTTCAGTTTTATACTAGCATTTCCCAAAGTGTTTGATACTATATTTGATGCTTTGGGAAATGCTGTATTAGAAGCCCAGAAGTTGAAAGTGTAAGGCTGTGCTTAGTCTGAACAGTCTTAGTGGTCTAAGGAAGGAAAAAAAAAACACAAAGATTCTAATAGCCAGTGTATTTGAGAAATGCTAGGTTTAAAATGGTTAGGTTGGCTTTAATATTTCAGCACTTTTTAGAGATTTTAATGTATTATTAATATGCTCATCAGTGTCAGTAAGAGGGCGAATAAAAGTTTTCATAATTTACCAACTTTTGACTATGCAATTTTTTTCACAGCATATATTGCAGGATTAGTGTATTAAGGCACACTTTAAAAAATACTATACTAGTTTTCTTATAGTTTATTTAAATTCACTAAGTATGCAGTGTTAGACATTGCTTTTGAGATACTATCCTAGCCATCAAGGAGGTTGCAGTCAAGTTTTGTGGAGATAAAATTTGCTGTCCTTAAACAAATAGCTGTGAGAGTTTTCTGTTGGTTGTTGGTATGAAAAAAAAATTATTTGAAGAATATTAGAATGTCCCAGTAGATGAGACTGAGGCAGGAGGATTGCTTGAGGTCAGGAATCCGAGACTGGCCTGGGCAATTTAGTGAGGTCTTGTTACTACCAAAAAAAAAAAAAAAAAAGAAAAACTGGGTGCGGTGGCCCCTTAGTCCCAGCTACTCAGGAGGCTAAGGTTGGAGGATCACTTGAGCCCAGGAGTTGAAGTTTGCAGTGATCACACCACAGCCCTCCAGCCTGGGTGACAGAGCAAGACCCTGTCTCAAAAAAAAAAAAAAAAAAAAAAGGTGGAGGGTGAGGGGCAGCTACACTGGCTTACACCTGTAATCTCAGCTCTTTGGGAGGCCAAGGCAGGAGGATTGTTTGACCTAGGAGTTCGAGACCAGCCTGGGCAAAATAGTGAGACCCCATCTGTACAAAAAAAAGAGAAAATCCCGCAAAGAATTAGCTGGGCATGGTAGCATGTGCTTGTAATCCCAGCAGTTCAGGAGGCTGACGTGAGAGAATCTTGTTTCTGGATGATTGAGACTGCAGTGAGCCATGATTGCCTCGCTGCACTCCAGCATGGGTGGCAGAGCAAGACCTTGTCTCAAAAAAAAAAAAAATTACAATAGAATAGTCACTTCCTGCTATAGAAGAAAAATTTGAAATTTTTGACTTACAAGCGGCCCCATGAGAAACCCTGGGTGTGCGCAGCTCCAATGCAGCGGTGGTCCCTCTCACTGTGTCTGGGTTTCTAGCCTGACATGCCCTTGAGCTGAGGATCATGAACCACAGCTGCCAGGTTACGTGTGTGGCCTGGGTCCACTACGGTGTGGCCAAAGGGACACCAGACAAGGTAGAGCTGAGTAAAGAAGAAGTTAAACGTCTCATTTCTGAGGCAAAGGAGAAACTCCAAGAAGAAGGTGGCATTGATGAAGAGGAGTCGTTCAGAAGGTGACATGCAAAGTGAGTCCCTGGAGGATGGTGACCCAGAGGATGACAGGACGCATGATGATGATGAGCTGGCTGAATGTGACTTAGATAAATACTATTGATGAGGAAGATTACCCAGATGCTGAGACTCTTGGTTAATCTCTCTTGCGTCTTATGGTCTATGGGAGTTATGATCAGGAGGATCGTTCCGTTGCTCTGAAAGATGCGGAACAATATGTAAGTGAAGATTTCTTGATTAAGCCCAGTGATAATCTCACAGTTTGTGGCTCAGCTGAACAGGACCAGTGCAATTTGGAGATGCATGTTTATAATCAAGAAGACTCTTTATGTAAACCATGATATACTCTTGTCTGCATATCCTCTTAGTGTGGACTGACTGAACTTTGATCCTAGCCCAGATGATTCTACTGGAAATTATATTGCTGTAGGAAATAATACCCCTGTTATTAAAGTGTGGGACCTTGATATAGTGGACTCTTTAGAGCCCGTCTTCGCACTCAGAAGTAAACTTTCAAAAAAGAAGAAAAAGAAAGGAAAGAAGAGTTCCTCAGCAGAAGGGCACAATGCTGCCTTGACCTTTCATGGAATAAGCTAATCAGAAATGTTTTGGCTAGTGCATCAGCTGACAACACTGTCATTCTGTGGGATATGTCGTTGGGGAAAGCAGCAGCTAGCCTCACTGTACACACAGACAACATCCAGATGCCGCAGTTTTCATCCATTTGCAGCACAGACTCTGATTTCTGGCTCGTATGACAAGTCAGTGGCTTTGTATGACTGCCGAAGTCCAGATGAAAGCCACTGAATTTGGCGATTCAGTGGGCAGATAGAGAGAGTGACTTGGAATCACTTTTCACCTTTTCAATTTTTGGCCAGTACAGATGACAGCTTTGTATATAATTTGGATGCATGTTCAGATAAGCCAGTTTTTACACTTAATTCACACAATGATGAAATCTCTGGTCAAATCAAGGGCCTGTCTCGTGACTGCTTCAGCAGACAAATATGTGAAGACCTAGGACATCTTAAGGAGATAGGCCAAGTCTAGTTCATTCTAGGGACATGAAAATGGGAATTCTCTTCCGTTCTTCATGTTTTCCTGATTTGCCATTTATTTATGCCTTTGAAAGTGAAAAAGAAGGGCTTCGGATCTGGGATATAAGCACAGTCTCTTCAGTAAATGAAGCATTTGGAAGACGAGAGGCTTGTTCTCGGGAGTGCAAGAAATTAATCTGTTAGTGGCCCTTTTGGCAGCAGGAGCTCAGACGCACCCATGGAGTCTTAATGAAGATCATCTAATTTCCTGTTTACCTTAACTGGGAATTTTAAAAAGTTGGCCTACAAACCTTCCATGTGTGGCAGCAACCATGCAGAGTGACTGAAACACAATTCATTTCTGACTGACATTCCTTTCTGCAACTGTGGTGGCACCACAAACACAGTCGGTCTTTGTGCTTATTCTTGAGACAGATGGTTTGTAAGGCTCTTGTTGCATTTCTTAAAAAGAATAATAGGGCCGGGCGCAGTGGCTCACGCCTGTAATCCCAGCACTTTGGGAGGCCGAGGCGGGTGGATCATGAGGTCAAGAGATCGAGACCATCCTGGTCAACATGGTGAAACCCCGTCTCTACTAAAACTGCAAAAAATTAGCTGGGCATGGTGGCGTGTGCCTGTAGTCCCAGCTACTCAGGAGGCTGAGGCAGGAGAATTGCCTGAACCCAGGAGGCGGAGGTTGCGGTGAGCCGAGATCACGCCATTGCACTCCAGCCTGGGTAACAAGAGTGAAACTCTGTCTCAAAAGAATAATAAAAAGTGTTCTTAAAATGCAAAAAAAATAAAAAAATAAAAAAAATAAAAAAAAATATAAATATATATATATATATATATATATATATATATATATATATATGACATGTTGTTTTCACACATAGGGTGTTATTTTCGGCTTCAATGTCTGTGCTTATCCTGTCCCTAAACTAGAATGACCATCTTCCGTGGCTCTTTTTCAAATGTGTACTTATTCAGTGGAATCAATAGTGTTGGAGATAATACAACTCAAGATCTTTCTTGATTCTACTTTTCTACCTAGTGTAAACTTTTATGCTACTTTATATTTCTTTGATGACCTCAATTAATTAATTTTGTCTAGCAATATATGTTGAATGTGTCTCAAATGCTTGCCTTGTTTTCCCTACAGTACTTTGGACATATGTATCTAATTAAATTAAATTTAATTACTAGTGAGCTCTTTTAACTGTCAGTTTTGTTTTCTTTTTCACATGCTTGTTTTCTGAAAGCTCCTATCTGTTCTGATGTGCTTTCTGTGCTCACCAGTTTACATATTGTGTGTAGGCCTATATCTTAGTTTAGTGTTGCAGTAGCAGGCACAGGGACTGGGCAATTTACAAATAATGTTGCTAGTGGAATTCTTTCTTTAAATGATTTTTATGCTATTGATATAAGTCCCTTAAAATATGTAACTCAAACTTATTAAAAAAAAAAAACTAGGGTTTTTTTTCCTTTTGTAGATCATACATGTTATGTGTCAGAAATTCAAATGGCACCAAAGTATTTACAATATGGCTCTTCTATCCCACTTCTTCCAAGTTGTTACTATGGAGACAATTCCTTTGATCATTTTTTTCTGTAGATAATATCGTTCTAGAGATAGTCTGTGTGTGTGTATAGATTCCTTCTATTTTAGACGTAATGAACAATATGTTTATTCATTCAATTATTGGTCTAAAACTGAAGTGATCATCACTATTATTTGTGGGATTTTATTTTTAATGACTTCAATGAATTCTTAGGCTACAGGAGCAAGGTGATTTAACTTTTAAAGGTAGAACCCTTTCTTATAGTCCCTTTACAAATATTTCTTTATGTGTGTAAAATACTTCTCACTTCCATTTGGACTTTTTCTCCTCAGTATTTTGTAAACTGATTGCTTAAGGAATAGTCATGGGACAAGAATTTTTTATCTGTATCTTAATATAGTTTGAAATAATATTTTGGAATAGAATAAGCCTAGAGGCTTTGTCTTACCTAAAATTTTGAAAGTACCAGTCTCGTTTGCTTCGGCAGCACATACACTAAAAATTGGAATGAAACAGAAGATTAGCATGGCCCCTGCGGAAGGATGACATGCAAATTCATGAACTGTCCATACTGGAAAAAAAGGTAGCAGTCATTTCCTCTCTAATCTATTTGACATATGCTAATCATGCATAGTGAAATGGTAAGAGTTTCTTTCCTTAGAACAGGTTAAACCTAGCACTTAATATAACTTGCCAGATCGTTAGGCACGAGCCTAACACAACGATCTGAAATGTTCTATGTTTTTTAAGAAAGTAATTAAAGGTTTCTAATTCCTTTACAAGGCAGGATCCACAGCACCTTTATTTACTGACCAGCCAGAGGAACCTCAGTCAAACACAGCAGATGGCATAGAATTATTTGAAGATAGTCAGCTAACCAGTCGCTCTAAAGCAATAGCATCAAAAACCAAAGAGATTGAACAGGTGAGAATCTTGTTGTTTTCATGCACATAATTTTTGTTTGTGTTGCTTAGCACATGTAAACATTTATTGAATAAATATGCTTCATTTCTTTTTCCACTTGTAATTCTAAAACTACAACTTAAAAAATTATAAAAATTGTTTGAGTTGATATCACAGTTTGATCAGTATGCCCCCCCCAACCTGGATTGTTTATTTTTAAATAAAAAGCAAACTTCTTTTTTATAGAACGCTAATATTCTAGATAGTATGAAGCAACTAAAAATTATTAAATGTAATAGGGATGGGATGGAAGAAGTGTTCGATGAATGGCAAAATGTTAGCAGATATTATTTTTGAATATTGGGATTACAGATGTTTCTTAAGTTTTTCATTACACTTTATTTTCCAAATGTTAAAGAAAAAATAAAGGATAGTATTTAGGTGTAGTTTTTTAGTGAAGTCATTCTGAAAAGCAGGACTTTGTTTTTAATATGCAACTATTACCTCATAGGGTTATTTAATGAGGATTAAATGAAGTAAATGTGAAAGGGTTTCATAAAATGTAAGATTTTATACAGGGGCTTATTGTGTTGTTAATCTCTAGTGATTTGAATAAATGTCATTGCATTGCTATATAATCTTCTAAAAACTATTGGAAATTAAGAAACAAATGAAAACTTTTCTCTAGGTGTTATCCAGTTTCCACTTCAATTAAATCTCTTTCCTTATGTTAAATAGGGGATGGTCTCAACTCCTAGATGTGACTGTTTAGCTTACATTAATGTCACACTAATGTGAAGAGATAAGAACCAGAATAGGAAATTTGTCATGCAAACCATTGGAGTTTCAAAATGAAGGTGGTCAACAGTATCAGTTACTTATAGGAAAACAAGGAAAATGGGGACTGAGGAAATTCCATTAAATTTGGTGATTGGGAGGCAATTGGTACCTTTCAAGATACCAGTTAAATGAGAGCATAAATAAAAGGTTTGTTCAGCAGAAGTATCTTCAACACGAAGATGAATGTCATTATTTTATGTAAAATTACTGTCTTTTTTTTCCTTTTTCTTTTTTATAATTACTTGATATGTTTCTATTTCCTTTTCTTCCCTTACCATAATGGATGCTCTGTGAGAATGAGAAATTTGTTTTGTCTTGTTTTATTTACTGCTACATCTGCCATCACCTAGAACAGTATGTAGTAGACTTACAAGAAATACTTGTTGGATGGATGACAGGTGGAGTCATACACCTGCAAGTGACCTTTGAGTTGTCCCTAAGTCACTTGAAATCAGACTACATCTTAACCTGACCCCCTGACATAGTGCCTAGGTCCAGCACTTAGTAGTAAGTACTTTATAAGTGTTTGTTGAATGAAAAATGGTGTAATATTACTTCCCTTTTCCACCTAAATTGCAAGTTGTTTGTTTGTGTTTTTAAGAGTTAGGATCTTGCTCTGTCGCCCAGGCCTGAGTGCAGTGGTGAGATCGTGGCTCATTGTAGCCTCAAATTCTGGGGCTGAAGCATTCCTCCCACCTCAGCCTACCAAGTAGCTAGGACTACAGGCATATGCCACAATGCCTGGCTAATTTTTTTAACTTTTTTTTTGTAGAAATAGAATCTCACAGCCTGTTGCCCAGGCTGATCTCAATCTCCTGGCATCAAGCAATCCTCCTATGTCAGCCTCCCAAAGTGCTGGAATCATTAGGTGTGAGTTGCTGCACTAAGTTGCAGTTCTTTAAAGCAGAGGTTCTCTAAACAATGTAACTGGAAAAAAAAACTGGACTGAAATAACAGGGGAAAGTGATTATTTGGGGTTACTGTTTGGTTGTTTATTTATTTATTTTTGAGATGGAGTCTCACTCTGTTGCCTAGGCTGGAATGCAATGGTGCGATCTCAGCTGACTGCAACCCCTGCCTCCTGGGTTCAAGCAATTCTCCTGTTGCAGCCTCCCGAATAGCTGGGATTACAGGCACACACCACCACACCCAGCTAGTTTTTGTATTTTTAGTAGAGATGGGGTTTCACCAGGTTGTCCAGGGTAGTATCAAACTGCTGACCTCAAGTGATCCACCCACCTCGGCCTCCCAAAGTGTTGGGATTACAGGTGTGAGCTATGGCACCCAGCCTGGGTTACCATTTATTAATATTTCTGCTATTTTCTATTGTTATTCGTAGATGATCTATTCAGTCTTGAGAAAGTGGGCCACTAGTCAGATGTACAGCCTACCTTAGCATTACACACATAAAATTGTGTAGCATGAAGTCGGTTTTTATGGTACTTTATAGAAATCTTGTATCTGTTTCATCTACAAGTATAATTTTAATTCTGTTTTCATTTGTCCATTGTTCAAGTACATGAAAATGTGACACTGGCACATATTGAGGTTATTATAGCAAAGACGACCTAAAGAAAGAAAAATAAATCTAAAGGGAAATTATTATATTCGGATTTTATTAGGAAAGTAAAACAGTTATTTGAAGTGCTATAAAATAGAAGACTTGATGTTAAACACTGGAGTATGACTACTCTGTTTTTGCTAGGGTACTTTGCTTTTCATATGTTGACAAGAAATCAAAACAAAACCCTGTAAAATGTTAGAAAGCTAGTAAATGATACTTATTTTATAAATTTGTGTCTAGAACTTATGATAATTATTGGAAATGAAAAAGTTTTACAGTTTTTTTTGTGTCTGTAATTTAGACTCGAACTTGGGATGAAATACCAACTAGGTAACAAAATTTAAAGATTTGACAAAACCAGATATCCAGTAATTATTCTTCTTTTAATATACTTGAAATATTTCATACTTTTTAAAAAAAGTAATTAACAAAAAAGCCCGGCATGGATGTGGCCAGCAAATTAAACTAGGATAACATAGAAATGTAAATATTACTGTAATACTCAAGCTGCCGTTTCTCCCTGTTTCAAGTGCAGTATGTTCCAGTATTTTATAAAGATAAATTACAATATATAATTTTGTGGGGATTTCTATAAATTAGGTCTCTCAGTCTACTGAATCCCAAGAAAGTCATTAACTTGAGGAAATACTGTAACATAAACTAAGTCTACAGGGCACAATTTGTTTTAACCCAAAATGCCCACAGATGCCTCAGTTCTTGATGTTCAAAGGCATGTTTATGGAGGTGGATTATATCAGAATCACCTCAATGAAGGGGGCTAATGTATGTCTTTTGCCATATTGTCACTGTCTCATCCCTGGGCATTTAAGAATTGTATTAGGGTTAGGGGTGCAGGTGACTTTTGAAAAAGCTGCCTAGATTATAATCAGGTATAACTGAGAACCACTAGTCTAAAATTCTTAATCCAGAAAACACCAGGTTGCATCTCTGAAATATTGTATTGCTAGAGATGAGTCATTTTTAATCATTCCACTTTTATTTGAATGTCCTTTGGATATGATCTACTCTGTTACCACAACACAATTAGCCTCTTCTTCCCGTTTTCCCAGATTATCTTCCCTTACCTCAGTTGGGCTGTCTTTAACACTCACTCACTGGGCTATTTTCACAGCCTTTCTGGCTTCTGAGCTTAAACAAATTTCAAAATGTTTCCTATCAGTATGCTAATTCCTAGAGAGACCCAACCTACAAATTTTTGTGTGATATGTACTCTTGTTCACGGGTGTGGCATTAATCTCTTGATTGCGATAATGCTGCAAGGCCTCCCATACCTACTATTTGAATTGAAAGTGTATGCCACTGTTTGCTATCTTACCAGTGAGAATTCTTCTTCTTCTTCTTCTTCTTCTTTCTTCTTCTTTCTTTCTTTCTTCTTCTTTCTTCTTCTTTCTTCTTCTTCCTTCTTCTTCCTTCTTCTTCCTTCTTCTTCTTCCT
>NW_022437006.1:6458358-6652485 GCF_009761245.1 Sapajus apella
CCTTCTTCTTCTTCCTTCTTCTTCCTTCTTCTTCTTCCTTCTTCTTCTTTCTTCTTCTTTCTTCTTCTTCTTTCTTCTTCTTCCTTCTTCTTCTTTCTTCTTCTTCCTTCTTCTTTCTTCTTTCTTCCTCTTCCTCCTCCTCTTCCTCCTCCTCTTCCTCCTCCTCTTCTTCCTTCTTCCTCTTCTTCCTTCCTCTCTTCCTCTTCTTCTTTCTTCCTCTTCTTTTCTTCCTCTTCTTTCTTCCTCTTCCTCTTTCTTCCTCTTCTTTCTTCCTCTTCCTCTTCCTTCCTCTTCTTTCTTCCTCTTCCTTCCTCTTCTTTCTTCCTCTTCCTCTTCTTTCTTCCTCTTCCTCTTCTTCCTCTTCTTTCTTCCTCTTCCTCCTCCTCCTCTTCCTCCTCCTCCTCCTCCTCCTCCTCTTCCTCCTCCTCCTCTTCCTCCTCCTCCTCTTCCTCCTCCTCCTCTTCTTCCTCTCTTCTTCCTCCTCCTCTTCTTCCTCCTCTTCTTTCTTCTTTCTTCTTTCTTCTTCTTCTTCTTCTCACCAAATTGTCACTTTGAACCACACAGATTGAAATACTTCTATCATTGCATACCCAACTTCCCTCTATTGCACCTCCAGGAATAAAACAATGTTTACTTTAACTTTTAGAAATATTTGCAAGATCCCTTATAATTTGGTTAAAGTATGCTTACACAGCCTGTGAGTGAGATCCTTTGTTTTCCTGGCATCTAATGGATTTTTCTTTTTGTAATTCCCTACTTGCAAAGTCTAGATTAAATTCTTTTTTCTGGCCTGGCATGGTGGCTCACGACTGTTCTCCAGCACTTTGGGAAGATGAGGCAGGCGGATCACTTGAGGTCAGGAGTTCATGACCATCCTGGTCAACATGGTGAAACTCCGTCTCTACTAAAAATACAACAGTTAGTCAGACGTGATGGCATGCGCCTGTAATCCTAGCTACTAGGGAGGCTGAAGCAGAAGAATTGCTTGAACCCAGGAGGCAGAAGTTGCAGTGAGCCGAGATTGCTGCCACTGCACTCCAGCCTGAGCGACAGAGTGAGACTCCATCTCAAAAATTAATAAGTAAATACTTTTTTCTTCAGTTGGAATCAGATAATCTGAATAGATCAGAGTGTGTGTGTGTGTGTGTGTGTGTGTGCGCACGCGCGCGCGTGCATGCAGATCATCTGACTAAGAGTGTTAGGGTAGTTAATCCTTTTAAGGGCCTGACAAGTAGCAGAGAAACAGTTATTTAATGAAATAACTACTAAGAATAATTTGTAAGTAGCTGCAGTTTATTGGAATATTTTACTATGCAAACTAGTCTTACAAAAATGAGCACCTTCTATCTCTTTGCCCTCAAGCTACAGTGCTTATATTGCAATTCTTTGTCTTCATTGTACATCTTTGGAGCTTTTCAAAAGTAGAGCTTCTTGGATTTCAACCAGAAATATTCTGGTAAATTTAAAAATGAAAAATAAAATACAAAGAAAACAAACGTAGAAAAAATTCTGGTAAAAAAGTTATGAGAACTTTTCAACTTGAATATGTATGTAAGTGACTTGTGAATTTTGTTAAAATACAGTTTCTGACTCAGTAGATGTGGGATGGGAGGTTTAGATTTTGAGTTTCTTAAATGCTCCTAGTTATTGTTGATTCTATTAGTCTGTGGTCTATATTTGGAATAACAAGGAATTGAAAGAAAATACCTGTTTTCTTTCTGCTGTTTCTAATGTTTTAAAAGATTGAGAACTATTACCACCTTAGTATTAGGATTAGAGAAGTTGTATATATTTTTAGTTGAGGTATAATTAATATACAATAAAATGCATAAATCTTAAATATTCAGTTGGATGGGGTTTTTGTTGTTGTTGTTGTTTGAGATGGAGTCTTGCTCTGTCACCCAGGCTGAAGTGCAGTGGTGCAGTCTCAGCTTACTGCAACCTCTACTTTCCAGGTTCAAGCAGTTCTCCTGCCTCAGCCTCCCAAGTAGCTAGGATTATAGCCATGCGCCACCACACCTGGCTAATTTTTAGTAGAGATGGGGTTTCACCATGTTGGCCAGGCTGGTCTTGAACTCCTGACTTCAGGGGAATGCCTGCCTTGGCCTCCCAAAGTGTTAGGATTACAGGTGGGAGCCACCACGCCCAGTCAGTTGGATGAGTTTTGGACATTTATCACACTGTAAACATCATCCAGAACAAATCCGTATGAAAGTCTTTTCAGATATGAACAGTTGCTTTTATTGACTATAATAAGGATACAGTTAGGAACTAAAGTTATGTTCATATCTCAAAAGCCTGTGTTCTGATTTGCTGTTGAATATCCTCCAACCCTTCCTGTAAGGACTACATTTTAGGTGATAACAAAACATAAAATTCAAAACACAAGAGACTCTGCAGTAAAGAGTTTTCTTCTCACATATAACTCTCAGCTGCCCAGTTTCTTTCCCCAGCAAATAGACAAACTGATATGACCCGCATATGTATGTGTATAAACACAATTCATATACAGTATGGATCATAATTGATCCTGATGAATAGAGATAAGAGTTGATGTGTATATATCTTGTTTTTTTTTTTTTTTTTTTTTTTTAATACAGATGGTGCTGGGCATGGTGGCTCATGCCTACAGTCCCACCACTTTGAGAGCTGACATCACTTGAGTTCAGAAATTTAAGACCAGCCTAGGCAACATGGTGAAACGCGGTCTCTACAGAAAGCACAAAAATTAGCCGGGAATAGTGGCACACACCTGTAGTCTTAGCTACTAGGGAGAGTAAGGTGGGAGGATCACTTGAGCCTGGGAAGTAGAGGATACAGTGAGCTGTAATTGTGTCACTGCACTTAAGCGTGGGCGACAGAGCAAGACCCTGTTCCCCCACGCACCACCCCCCACACACATATACACACACATGCGCGTGTGCGCAAGTGGCTATACTCTGTATTCTGATCAATATTCTTAGAGATCACTCCATATTAGCCCATTATTAATAGATACTTATATCTATTGTGAACCATAGAGGAGGCAGTGAGCTGTAATTGTGCCACTGCACTTCAGTATGGATGACAGAGTGAGACCCTGTTTCCCCGTGCGCGTACCTCTCTCTCCCCCCTCCCTCCCTACCTCTCCCTCTCCCCCCCCACACGCACACTCTCACACATGCAAGTGGCTGTACTCTGTATTCTGTTCAATATTCTTAGAGATCATTCCATTTTAGTTCATTATTAATAGATATTTACATCTGTTGTGAACCATGTTTTTAAGTATAGTTCCTGATTTCTCCATTATTTATTTATTTATTTATTTATTTATTTTTTAAGATAGAGTTTCACTCTGTCCCTCAGCCTGGAGTACAGTGGCGCGATCATGGCTTACTGCAACCTCCACCTCCCAGGTTCAAGCAGTTCTCCTGCCCTTAGCCTTTGCAGTAGTTGAGGTTACAGGCAGGTGCCACCATTCCCGGCTAATTTTTGTATTTTTAGTGGAGACGGGGTTTCACCATGTTGGTCAGGCTGGTTTTTAACTCCTGATCTGACTAATTTTTGTATTTTTAGTGGAGACGGGTTTTCACCATGTTGGTCAGGCTGGTTTTTAACTCCTGATCCGCCCGCCTTGGCCTTCCAAAGTGCTGGGATTACAGTTGTGAGCGACCATGCCTAGCCAGTTTCTCCATATTTTAAAACAGATATACATGTATATTTTTAATCAGTAAAGGATTACATTTAAAATGAAGAATTTTGGGGGGGGTTTGGTTTAATACTGTAGATGTCACCTGCCAGGTTTGAGAGTCATCGGAGTATGAGTTTGTAGAGAATCTTAATTTCTTGCTTGTACCAATCACTGCTATCCTTTCTTAAAAAGTTACGTTTGTAAGTACAATTAATAAAGTCTAAACCAAAACAATTACAGGGATGTGCCTGAACATATTTTTTAAATACATTATTTATGGTACTCCTCAAGTTACAGAAAATTGCCATCTGTAGAAGGATAAGTCTGTCTTTCTATTTTTATTTGGTGGATAATAACTGAAAAACAACAAGTATCGTGAATTCATTTTTAAACTTCTCTGGCTCTTGCAGAACCCTTTCCTAACGTAATACTGTTTTTAAAAAATGCTTATATTTCTACCTATCAGCAGGGGTTCCCAACCCCTAGGCCTGCGGACTGCTGCCAGTCTGTGGCCTGTTAGGAACCAGGCGTCACAGCAGGAGGTGAGTGGTGGAGGGCAAGTAAGCTAATTACCCCTGAGCTCCACTGCTTGTCAGATCAGCTGGGGCGCTAGATCCTCACAGAAGCGCAAACCCTGTTGTGAACTGCACACGCGAGGGATCTGGGTTGTGTGCCCTCTCACTCCTTCCATGGAAAAATTGTCTTCCACAAAACTGGTCCCTGTTGCCAAAAAGGCTGGGGCCTGCTGCCTATAAGTATGCTATCTATTGAAAGAAGGGCTGATTATATATTTATCAGGTAATTTGTAGGTAAAATATATGTAAAAATCATTATAGATACAGGGAGGGTACCATTTTAAGGTGTTGTTGTTGTTGTTATTGTTTTGAGACAGGGTCTCACTCTGTCGCCCAGGCTGGAGTGTGCTGGTGCCATCACAGCTCACTGCAGCCTCCACCTCCCAGGCTCAAGCAATCCTCCCACCTCAGCCTCCCGAGTAGCTGGGACTACAGGTGTGCACCACTACTCCCAGCTAATTGTTTTTTGTAAGTTTGTAGAGATGGGGTTTTACCTTACCCATGTCGGTCTCCCAACTCCTGGGCTCAAGAGGTCTACCAACCCCCGCCTCCCAAAGTGCTGGGATTACAGGCCTAAACTACTGTGCCCAGAAATAGAGTAATCAGGGACACTTGGGGAAAGAGATTGATTATTTTTGTTTTCTTTTCTTTTCTTTTCTTTTAACTTTAAAGCACTTATCCTGAATATTTGTTTCTGTAAAGGCAGTTTTTATTACAGCCATAGCTATGCCAGCCTTGTTTTGTAAAAGAAATTTTATTTCTTAGCCATTTAGAAACCCGTTTCCTTATTACAATTAGCTAAGAAAAATTGAGTTAATTCAGAATTCATTTTGTTGATTGTTTAGTCATTAGCTTTGATAAAAGTCTATTGTAAATTTAAATCTGCTTAATACATTTTTTTATTTCGAATTCCATAATACAACCGTTCGTGCGACCACATGGGCTGCTTACTAGCTTTTCTTTGCTTTCCCTCCAATTAAAAAGCTTGGGCTGAATAATCTTAGATCTCTTCCTGATCTAAATCATACTAAAAATTAAAAGTTAAATATTACTTTTCTGTACACAATTATGTGTAGTTAATTTCAGATTTAACTATAGAATTTTAAGGTGTTTGGTTTTTTTTAAAAAAAAATCTTTATGAAGGACACAGAGTTCTTATGTTAAAATAAGCTTTTAAAAAGCTTTCGAATATACCACTGTTATGTTTCAATCAGTAATTAGTATTTGTTGAGTTAATGAATTGTGCAGAGCAGGCTTTATTCCATAAACAGGATGTTACATTTGATTGTAAGTGTTGTAGCTGTGGCCCTTTTCTCTTCTTAGTGTCTTTTTTCAGTTACTACACATCGCCTGATGATTCTCACTAGCTCTTGCTGTTTCTCATATATAGTAAGCTGTTTTTGTTTTATGTTTAAAGAGGCTAGAAGTAAAGATTAGTAAAATGTACAGTCTTGAAAATGTTAAGTAGACTTGTGGACATATGCTTTTAGCATATGATGGATTCAAACGAAGTAGTTTTCAAAGTAGTGGCAGCTGTATCTATTGTTGTAGCTTCAAATTCTAAGCATTTCATAGTAACCTTACATAACAGAAACACTCTTTGTTTTTCCTTTTTATCAGCAAGTAGTGAATGTTCTTAAAAGTGCAGCTCTCACCACTATCTTGTCTAGACATCAAGTCTACCCTACTGTATTTAACAATCATTATTACCAACCACTTGTTCAGATTTTACATATATACAGTTAGTAAAATATACTCAACGTAAGATTTACCTCTGAAAGTCTATATTCCCAAAACAAATTGAAGTAATTTATTTTGGCCAAATTTCAAAGAGTTTAAAAGCTACAGTTTACCAGATTCTGGCCATGCTGTTACTGCAGAAACTTGTCAAAGTACATGTATAAAGTGTTTTTTTTTTTTTTTTTTTTTTTTTTTTTTTTTTTTGAGACAGAGTTTCACTCTTGTTACCCAGGCTGGAGTGCAATGGCGCGACCTCGGCTCACCGCAACCTCCGCCTCCTGGGTTCAGGCAATTCTCCTGCCTCAGCCTCCCGAGTAGCTGGGATTACAGGCACGCATCACCATGCCCAGCTAATTTTTTGTATTTTTAGTAGAGACGGGGTTTCACCATGTTGCCCAGGATGGTCTCGATCTCTTGACCTTGTGATCCACCCGCCTCGGCCTCCCAAAGTGCTGGGATTACAGGCGTG
Source organism: Sapajus apella (assembly GCF_009761245.1). Lineage (NCBI taxonomy): Eukaryota > Metazoa > Chordata > Mammalia > Primates > Cebidae > Sapajus > Sapajus apella. The sequence goes on from NW_022437006.1 coordinate 6,464,813, forward strand.
AGCCACCGCGCCCGGCCTAAAGTTTTTATTTTAAAAGAATCTAAAAGCTATCTCTATAAGATAATTTGTATCATACTTGAAAGGAAGCATCTCTTAAAGGTAATTTAGTTATTTTGTACCTAATATATCTTTAAGTAGGAAGTTTAATGAATCTGTTAAGATGTTATATTTACATCAAATATAAAATATAAACAGTACAGATACCAAATCTTATAAGAACCATACTTAGTATGAGTACCTAAAGGGATGAGTCTGTCTTGGACCTTATCCTTGGGGATGTTACCACTGAAACAAAAAATACCCAGTTATAAAGCAGTTCCAGTCAAGGCGTTCCCCATCGTATAAACCCAAGTACAAGCTTCATTTCTCACCTCTGCTCCTCATCCATTGTGTACTAGTGTTAGGTAAGGATTTTACCTAGTGTTTCCAAATTACAGTCCCGTGCTACTCAATTTTGCTTTTGTAAGTCAACATTTTTTTTGTCTCTTGAGTATTTCATGGTAAGGACATTTATAAATGGCATGGTGTAATGAACACTGGATGCTTCCACTTAGTGTTTTACATCTTAGAGACCTTTTCCTCTTTTTCTTGTTGTTTTCTCTGTTTTTGGAATGAGGTCTCGCTATATTGTCCAGGCTGGTGCAGGACTCCTGGACTCAAGGGATCCTCCTGCCTCAGCTTTCCAAGTAGTTGGGATTACAGGCACAAACCACAAGGCTCCTCCTTTGTTCAGTTGGATTAATTATAAGTTCTCTCAGAATTGACAGCCTATTTGTGAAAGTACTTTCTGTATGAAAAGTACATACAGGTGGTTATGATAGTGTTCAACTGTTTAATATGTGTCTTTGGGAAAGTCACTTAACTTTTCTGAGTCTTGCTTTGCTCATTATTGCAATGGGATTGGTGATATTACCCACTTCATAGTAATGTTAGAATGAAGTGAGTATGTACGTAGCCTATGACATTGTCAGTAATCAAAATATCTGCTATTACTGTTTTGTGGATTAGCCTGGGATCTTGAAATAAGGCCCCAATTTCAATCAAGTAACTGGTAAGTCACACTGAGAAAAAAACTATTCCTTTGGTAATTCTTTGTATTGTAAATTACAATTGTTCCCCCACTTAACTGGGTTCTGAGACACCCAATGGTTGCCGGAAACCGCAGGTAGTACTGAACCCTATCGGTAACTATATTTTTCCGATACATACATATTTAAGATAAAGTTTAATTTATAAATTATGTAGAGTGTGAGATTAACAATAAGTAAAATAGAATTAAAATTATGTAAAAGCTGTGTGAATGTGTCTTTCTCCTTCTTTCAAAATAGCTTACTGTACTATATTCACCTGTTTTTGGACCACAGTTGACCTTGGATTACTGAAACTATGGAAAGCAAAACTGCTGATTGAGGTTGGGGGGTACTACTATATAATCTTTGTGAATGGATTAAAATTACCTTGATTAAAACCAAGAAAAACATGATAACTCCTGTCACTTTTATCTAGTGATTCTTTCTTAGTAGAAGTCAAAGAAAAGGGCATACAGATATTGGAGAACTGAAATGTGCAGGTTGGTCATGTTGTCATCTCCAAAATTTACCTGTGATGGTAGTGATTGTATGGCGAATAATGAGACCTGATTTTTGTACAGATGTCTTTTAAAGGTTAATGTTCTTGGGAAACAGCTTTTAAAATATATAACAGCAATGTTATTTCGGGATAGGAATTTTTGTCTTTCTTTTTTTTTTTTTTTTTTTGTTTGGGGGGGTGGGGATGGAGTTTCACTCTTGTTACCCAGGCTGGAGTGCAATGGCGCGATCTCGGCTCACCGCAACCTCCGCTCCTGGGTTCAGGCAATTCTCCTGCCTCAACCTCCTGAGTAGCTGGGATTACAGGCACGCACCACCATGCCCAGCTAATGTTTTGTATTTTTAGTAGAGATGGGGTTTCACCATGTTGACCAGGATGGTCTTGATCTCTTGACCTCGTGATCCACCCGCCTCGGCCTCCCAAAGTGCTGGGATTACAGGCTTGAGCCACCGCGCCCAGCCTTTCTTTTTTCTTTAACCATACAATCTCATTGTTATATTGGTAAGAAATATTTTCTTTCATGATACCTTTGAAATAATCATTTATGGTATGTAAATTCCTTGCCAGCAAATATGGATAGTGCATTTTCCGCCCATTGAAAACTGCTTGTGTAAGATTATTTTTTTCTGAACATTGCTGTGAATGTATGCACTTCATTCATTGTCTTTTGTGGTTAAAGAGACTGTATTGACTTGTGGCGCTCATTTCTATCTTTAAGATAATTGAAGATGATTTGTCTATTATGTGTCTGTTTTCATTAGTTTAATTGTCTTCTATTGGGAGTCTCTATTATAATTCTTGCCCCAGAGTTCCAACAGTTTAATACTGCATTGATTTCTAATTATGGTTTGCATTGTTCTTCTTTGAAATTTTATTCTATTATTAGCATCCTTCATTGACACAATTTGAGGAGAAGAAAAATGTCTTGTCCTCATTTCAACAACTTAAACTACGTGTGTTTTTCTCTCCTATAATTGTTCTTCAGAAGTTACAGATCCTATGAGGTCATTATAATAAACATTTTTTAAATCTAGAGGATTTAAATAGTACTCATTTTAAATCTCTGTTTTAGTGATTCTTTGTAACTTTGGAAAAGCTTGCAGATACACGTGATTCTCTCAGTAGAGGCTTTCTTACATAAAGATATGTTTTCATTCCATGTTTTTTTCCTGCAGTACATTCTCAACTGTGATTGCTAAAATTATAAGGGCCCTATGTAAAGCAAAAGAGTAATGTTAAATTGACATTTTACTTGAAACTGGCATTAAGGGAGGGTAGTTTGAAGCATGTTTAATTTTTTAAACTTTACTTATACTAAAAATACATTTTTATTCACTGAATTCATCAGTTGCATTGCCAACTGTGCACAGCCAGAAGTTTAATATCTTTTCTTCCTACCGATAGCTAGCATGTCTTCAAATATAGTACTGCATACCTTATTAATAGGCTGAAAGGAAAATTACCTAATTAATCAACACATTTGCATCATTTGGGATTCCTTGCCTATCATAGGCAGGCCGTAAATGTTTGTTTAACGCTTAGGAATGAAACTGGAAAGGGTGCTTCAGTCTTATGTAGTTTGCCTCTGCCATCTTCTAATTCAAGCTAATGAAGATAAATATTACAGTAAGTCTTCAAGAAACTTTTCTTTTAAGCAGTTAGGAAGTAAGAGAAGCAGCAAAACCATTTCATTCATTTGGTTGCAAAACACAGCCAGCCAGGCTGTAATTGTTTTCGAAGCACACGAGATTGAGAGGATTTCTCATAGTTAGTACATATGACTCAAATATATGTTGAGATTTATGTAAATTATTTATTCTCATTAGATCTTTACAAACAACCTGAATCAGGAAAGGAAGAAATATTTTTATTTTTAAATGTATTGACTTTTGGTATGCAGCTTCATCATAATGTATCTAGGTATGGATTGTTTTTGAAATTTATTCTGTTTAAGGTAATTTAAGTTATGCCTCCTCTATTGAGAGTTTATATTTTTCATTAGAGCTCGAAAATTATAGTGTTATCTCTTTGAATATTTAATATTCTCTATTTTCTTCTATTTTTATGTCCTCCAGTTGAAAACCGGTTAATTTTTTTTCCATTCTTTCAGTTTCCTTACACTTTGTTTCTTTAATATTTTTCCTTTAAAAAAAAAACCCTTAAATTATGGATATCTTGTTAAAGATGATCCCTTAAGTCTTTAATTGTATTTAATTTGCCATGTAATCCATCAAGTTTTTATATATATTATATATATAAATATTGAGTTATTTATATAACATGTAATGTATATATATTATATGTATATATTCATTATTTCAATAGCTTTTAGAGTACAAGTGGCTTTTAGTTATTTGGGTGAATCGTATAGTGTTGAAATCTGAGATTTTTAGTGCACCCACCACCAAGTAGTGTATATTGTACTCAGTAAGCAGTTTTTTCAGGTCGGCATGGTGACTCATGCCTGTAATGCCAGCACTTTGGGAGGCCAAGGCAGGTGGATCACCTGAGGTCAGGAGTTTGAGACCAGCCTGGCCAATCTGGTGAAACCCTGTCTCTACTAAAAATATAAAAATTACCTGGGCATGGTGGTGCCTGCCTGTAAACCTAGCTACTCTGGAGGCTGAGGCACGAGAATCACTTGAACCTGGGAGGCCAACGTTGCAGTGAGTGGAGATTGCACCGCTGCAGTCCAGCGTGGGGGATAGAGTGAGTCTGTCTCAAAAACAAATAAATAAAAGGAGGCTGGGCACGGTGGCTCAGGCCTGTAATTCCAACACTTTGGAAGGCAGAGGTGGGCAGATCATGAGGTCAGGAGTTTGGGAACAGCCTGGCCAATTTGGTGGAACCCCATCTCTAATAAAAATACAAAAATTAGCTGGGTATGGTGGCGCATGCCTATAGTTCCAGCTGCTTGGGAGGCTGAGGCAGAATTGCTTGAACCTGGGAGGCAGAGGTTGCAGCGAGCCAAGATTGTGCCACTGAACTCCAGCCTGGGCAACAGAGTGAGACCCTGTCTCAAAAAGAAAGTAGTTCCTTATCCCTCACCCACTCCACCCTCCTGCTTGTGAGTCTCCATAGTCCATTATACCACTCCGTCTGCCTTTGTATACTCAATAGCTTAGCTCTCACTTGTGAGAACATACGGTATTTGATTTCACATTCCTGAGTTACTTCACTTAGAATAATAGCTTCCAGCTTCATCAAAATTGCTCCAAAAGACATTTCATTATGTTTTTACAGCTGAGTAGTATTCCATGGTGTATATATACCACATTTTTTTATCCACTCATTGGTTGATGGACCCTTAGATTGGTTGCATATCTTTGCAATTGTGAATTGTGCTACAATAAACATTTATGTGCAGGTGTCTTTTAAATTTTTTTATGCTTCTGTTTTATGTAAACACATGTCTTTTTGATGTAAAGACTCCTTTTCCTTTGGGTAGACATCCAGTAGTGGGATTGCTGGATTGGATAGCAAATCTACTTTTAGTCCTTTAAATCTCTATACTGTTTTCCATAGAGGTTATAGTAATTTACATTCCCACCAGCAGAGTAAAAGTGTTCCCATTTTACCGCATCCACACCAACATTATTGTTTTTTGACTTTTTAATAATGGCCCTTCTGGCTAGGGTAATGTGATATCTCGTTGTTTTAATTTGCATTTCTGTGATGATTAGTTATGTTGAACATTTTTTCATATGTTTGTTGGTCATGGTGTATCTTGTTTTGAGATTGTCTGTTCATGTCATTTGCCTGCTTTTTGATGAGATTTATTATTTTTTCTTGCTGATTTGAGTTCCTTCTAGATTCTGGATATTAATCCTTGTCAGATGCATAGTTTGCAAATATTTTCTCCTGTGGGTTGTTTTCTCTGCCAATTTCTTATTTTGCTGTACAGAAGCTTTTTCATTTAATTAGATCCTGTTTGTTTGTTTTTGTTTCTGTTGCATTTGCTTCTGGGGCCTTAGTTATAAATTCTTTGTCCAGGCCAATGTCCAGAAGAGTTTTTTCCAGGTTATTTTCTAGAATATTTATGGCTTCAGATCTTAGATTTAAGTCTTTGTTCCATCTTGAGTTGTTGATTTTTGTATAAAGCTGAGAGATGGAGATCAGTTTCATTCTTCTACATGTGGCTATCCAGTTTTTCCAGCACCATTTATTAAATAGGGTATCCTTTCCTCGATTTATGTTTTTGTTTGCTTTGTTGAAGATCAGTTAATTTGGCTTTATTTCTGAGTTCTCTATTCTGTTCCATTGGTCTATGTACTTTAGTTTAGACCAGTACCATACTGTTTTGATAACTCTGTGTGTGTGTGTGTGTGTGTGTGTGTGTGTGTGTGTGTATTTTTTTTTTAGATGGAGTCTTGCTCTCTCACCCAGACTGGAGTGCAGTGGTGCCGTCTTGGCTCACTGCAACCTCCACCTCCTGGGTTCAAGTGATTCTCCTGTCTCAGCCTCCTGATTACCTGTGATTACAGCTGCCTGCCACCACACCCAGCTAATTTTTGTATTTTTAGTAGAAATGACATTTTAGCCATGTTGCCTAGGCTGGCCTCAAACTCCCGACCTTAAGTGATCTGCTCACCTCAGCCTCCCAAAGTGCTGGGATTGCAGGGGTGAGCCACTGTGCCCAGTCGATAAATATAGTTCTATAGTATAATTTGAAGCCATGTAACATGATGCCTCCAGATTTGTTTTTTGCTTAGGATTCTTTGACTATTTGGACCCTCTTTTGATTCCATATGAATTTTAGGATTGTTTTTTCTAATTCTCTGAAAAATGATGTTGATATTTTATTTTATTTTTGAGACAGAGTTTCGCTTTTGTCACCCAGACTGGAGTGCAGTGGCACAATCTCAGCTCACTGCAACCTTCGCCTTCTGGGTTCAAGTGATGCTCCTGCCTCACTCTCCCAAGTAGCTGGGATTACAGGTACACGCCACCATGCCTGGCTAATTTTTGTATTTTTAATAGATAATGGGGTTTCACCATGTTGGCCAGGCTGGTCTCGAGCTCCTTACCTCAGGTGATCCACCTGCCTTGGCCTCCTAAAGTGCTGGGATCGCAGGCGTGAGCCACCGTGCCTGGTGATGTTGATATTTTAATAGGAATTGCATTGACTTTGTAGATTTCATGATACTGATTCTCCCAACCCATGAGCATGGAATGTGTTTCTTTTTCAGCAACTTGTAATTCTCCTTGTAGAGAGCTTTCATCATTCTGGTTAACAATATTCCTAGGTATTTTATTTTACTTTGTTTTTGTATTTTTATTTTTATTTTTATTATTTTTTTGCAGCTGTTATAAAAGGGATTGAATTCTTGAGTTGATTCTCAGCTTGGTTGTTGTTCGTGTATAGCAGTGCTACTGATTCATGCACACTCATTTTGTAACCTGAGGCTTGACTGAATTTGTTTATCAAATCTGGGAGTCTTTTGGAGGAGTCTTTAATGTCGTCTAGGTGTACAGTCATCATTGACAAACAGCAGTAGTTTGACTTAGTCTTTTACAATTTGAATGTCCTTTATTTCTTTCTCTTGTCTGATTGCTCTGCCTAGTCCTATTCCATTGAATTCTTGACATTAGTTATATTCTTCATTTCTAGATGTTCAATTTGGTTTTCATTGCAAATTTGCCTAGAATTAAATTAGATTGTTTATTGCTGATGTTATTCTCTCTTATGTCTTTAAACATTTTATAATTTATAACATAATTTCAGGGTTTTTTTTTTTTTTTTTTTTTTTTGAGACGGAGTTTCGCTCTTGTTACCCAGGCTGGAGTGCAATGGCGCGATCTCGGCTCACCACAACCTCCGCCTCCCGGGTTCAGGCAATTCTCCTGCCCCAGCCTCCTGAGTCGCTGGGATTACAGGCACGCGCCACCATGCCCAGCTAATTTTTTGTAGTTTTAGTAGAGACGGGGTTTCACCATGTTGACCAGGATGGTCTTGATCTCTTGACCTCGTGATCCACCCGCCTCGGCCTCCCACAGTGCTGGGATTACAGGCTTGAGCCACCGTGCCCGGCCAATTTCAGGGTTTTAATTCAGCTGTTGTTTCTGCTGACTCATACTCGTGGTACCAGGTTTCCTTGTGTGTATTATATTTTGGAGTTGTGAGCTTATATTCAGAATTCTAAGTATATGTGAAGGTAGGTAGACCTGTGCTTAGAAGTACTCAAGGGCATGTCTTTACTTAAGAGCACAGGCCAAAACCTGTCATTTTCTTTGACCAACAGGCAGTTTTTGTTTTCTCATTCATCCTTTCACAGAGACCCTAGATTTATGTAGATGCCTCAGATCTAGCTCGTTCTTACATGGGCTCAAGGTCATGTCTGGCATTCACTTTCTATCAGGCTTTGATTCGTGGTTCTTTGGGGCAGCCTTGGCTTCACCACTGGATTAGCATATCACTGATTTTTTTGCTTTCTCTTCATCAACAGCTCTTGATAGTTCTTTAAGAGTTTATGCTTTTAAAATAATGTGTTTCTAAATTTTTTGAGGCAGAATAATTTTCTGAGAAATGTAGTGTGTTTGGCCCTATCTTCGTTTTACATGTTTAAAAAGCTCCAGTGAGTTGTTCAAGTTTATGGTAGCAATGGTAGAACCATGACTGCTTCCTATTTATTGCTTTCTAATATGCTTATTTGCCTTAAACTGAGATTTTAAAAAGTTTCAGTTAGAACTAAAGAAGGCTTCACTGTGGAAGTGACATTTAATCATTCTTAAAATTCTCTATCTATGAGGTAGGATTCTCATAGATAGAGATAGGAGGTAAAATATTTTACATAAGGGTGAATGACATGCACATAAGTAGCAAAATAGGTAACCGTAGGGAATAATCAACAATTGTAAGTAGTTTAGTGGGGGTAAAGTCGTCTTACATGTGTATTTTAAAAATCTCCCTGTACCCTTCATTTCTCCCATTCTACTCCCCAGTCACAGCATTTATTGCGTTGACTTCACAGAGTACAACATTGTATTTACTGTGGTAACTTAGAAGGAGCTTTAATAGCCTTGAATAATGATTGCAGAAACTTTGTCTTAGTAGAAATTGGAAGGAAGTACTTAACCCCAACAGGTGCAGTGCAATTCAATTCTGGCACTAACCACCTGGAGTCAGTGCATACCCCACAATTAAAGAGCACAGTGTCCAATAGTTCTGCCCTTACCTCAGACTTCAGCATCACTTTGAGTATCCATGTGTCGCCTGCATTTCTGTCAACTGGCTACAAATCGAGGATTTTCCATGACCTTATGAGGTTCAAGAATATGCTAGAACAACTCACAGAATTCAGGATAGTGTTATACTTATGATTGCAGTTTTATCATAAAGGGTACAAATCAGGAAGAAAGTATTCTGTTTCAACGTTAACTAGTCTACTGCAACTCAATTCTGGCACTAACCACTCAGAGTTAGTACAGACCCTACAAATTAAAAGGCACTGTCTTCAAATAATGACTGAGAAATTAAGGTAGTGTGGAAAGGATGTGACTGTATAGACTGTATTTTACTGAAATTTATTGGTAGAATAAAGATAATAGATAACAACCCAGTATCATTTTATGAGGATAGGTGGATCAGAGCCAGATTGTTGAAACATTTGAAAGCTAGCAAAAAAAGTGTTTGAATTCTATTGATGGGCTTGTGGATAAATTTTAAATACATAAGTATTATGATCAAGATGTTTGTTGGAAGATTCGTTTGGCTATACAGAAATGTTTGGCTACTTTTTCGGTGAGGGATAATGAGAGCCTGAGTTAAATTGGTAGAGTCTGAAATGCAGAAGAATAAGTGCATGAGAGTGTGTGGCAAAAGTAAGTACCAGCTACCGATTTGTGTGTCTGCTCGTCTGTTTACTTTTGAGCACATGTGAAAGAAGTATGTTAATATGAGAGACTGAGAGAAAAAAACAGATGGAATAACTGATGAAGCAAGAGGGGCTGTCAGTAGCACAGATAAAGGAAATACTCTTGAAAATTCAGAGAAACACTCTTCTGAGATAGGAGAAAAGGAAAATAAAGGGCAGCATTTTTGAGGTGGAGAGGAAATAAGTTTGGGAGAGAAGCAATGTTGCTAAGAGTAGGGGGAAATGGGATAGGGAGGAGGGGAGTCCTATCAGCAGTTGGAGTTCCTGAATTGGGTGTGCAAAGGGCTTAGAATACTCCATATGTTACATGTTGATATGGAATCAACATGAGAGATTAAGGAGTTGCATGGTGGGTCAAATAATTGCAGTTTAGGATTTTTTCCAACAGTTCACAGCATCCTTTAAGTAACGGTAGAAAGGCAAACCAGATTGTTATTCATAACTGACCAAGTAAGAACACTTCAAATGTTATTGAATAAAAGTTGCCCCCGATAAGGTGGTGAAGATGATGATTTTATAGAAAAAAAATTCACAACACAGACTTAGGCTGTTTTAGTTTTTAACTCAGTTGTTTATTTGCCAAGAAGTTTGACCAGTTCTGTGAGCAGCTAGATTATTGGGACAATTCAAAATTAAGAATACAAGTGATAAAAATTAAATTTATAACCATAACTCAGCTGAACTGTTGATCATAATGCTTCAAAAAGGAAAAAGAAAAGCCCTAGGGTTTTTTTAGCTTTCTTTTTTAATTTTTTTTCTCAAGGCAGGAAATGGTGAACATATTTAAAATTTTCCACCTAAAAGGAATGAACAATACTATCTTAAAACAAAGATGAATGCTGCAGAGTATTTTGAAACTCAGTCTCCCCAGCCAAATGGGGTATTGCAATAATTTTTTTTCCTGACATCTAAACATGTTAAATGCAGTGGCTTCCCTATTTGAAACCCTCCAGTGGTTTCTTATTATACTTAGAATAAAAATCCAAAGTCTTCACCGTGGCTGTAGAGACCTGCGGCTCTGTATACTACCTCACCCTCCAAATTACTTTCATGTTACCCTCGTGGCTCACAGTTCTGCAGTCATACTGGCCTCCTCTCTGCTGGTCCTGCATTTTCCCCTTCTTGCGAGCCTTTCTTCACTCTGACTTCTACCAAGCATTCACTCTCTGGCCTCTGCCAAATGTTACCCTTTCCCTAAAATTTTTCTTTATCTCCCTGATCAAGCTAAGTAGTTCGTCATCATAAACCTATTTTATTTCCTTTATAATAACTTACCATAGGTATGCATTTTTTTTTGTTTTTTACATTTAAAAAATATATTTCCAGCTAAAAACAGAGTTTCCTGAGGATAGGAACTACATGTTTTTTTCACCACTTGTACTGAGCCTTCACTTAGTAACTCCTCAAGTGTTTGTTGAATTAATCAATGGGTTCTAAGTATTAAGTGCTTTATGTACACTCTCTCATTTAATCCTCACAAAAGGAAAGATATTTTTATAATCCCCCTGTTACAAATAAGGAAACTGTATGCCATCAGCATATACAATCATTATTTGTCAATTAAAAATAAAATTTAAAATAAAAACAAATTGGGGCTTAGAGTTCCCTAGCACCCCAAACTTAGGGCTCCATGACCATAATAAAATCTTCATCCCTCTGCCGCAATTCCCTTCCAGCTCACTAATAGTTTCAATTCTTTCATATGTGTGTTTTAAAGTAAGAGAGAATGGCATTTTAAATGCTTATGAGCATATTTTCTTTTCTTTTTTTTTTTTGGAGACAGAGTCTCATTCTGTCGCCCAGGCTGAAGTTAAGTGGCACAATCTCAGCTCACCACAACCTCCGTCTCCTGGGTTCAAGTGATTCTTCTGCCTCAGCCTCCTGAGTAGCTGGGATTACAGGTGCCCACCACCATACCTGGCTACTTTTTGTATTTTTAGTAGAGACAGGGTTTCACCATGTTTGCCAGGCAGTTCTCGAATTCCTGACCTCAGGTGATTCATCTGCCTCAGCCTCCCATAGTGCTAGGATTACAGGTGTGAGCCACTGCACTCCACCTAAATGCTTATGGGCATACTTTTCTATATAGTCGTTGCATCCATGAAAATTGAAGAGTAAGGTGTTTTTGGTTTCAATTTTGAAGATTGAATTGTATTTATATTTGTGTTGTTGAGTATAAATAAGAAGTTACCTGTGTTGGTCATTTTTGGCCTAAGTAGAAAGAAATTATACCTGTGGTCATTTTTTTACATTTTTTCCTTTCCATGTGGCATATTTGTGGATATGAGCAGCTAATTTCCCAAGATTATAACAAGTTGATTCTTACTGTACAAAGTATTTGAATTTGAAACCTTCATTGTGTAATTATATATGTACACGGTGACTTGAAGGCAAAGAAAGCCATTTAACCTGATTTCTATATGGATAGTTCAATGTATGTTCAGTATGTGAGGAGAATGATTGTTGCTGCTTCTGCTGCTTCTAAGAGAAATATAGGATATCATAGTCAAAATTTGACTTTTAAAGTCATATTTAGTTTGTTCTAATTTAATTAACATGACTTCTTTGCCATCAAGAAATAGAGTATAGAATGCAGCTGCTACATAATTGAGCTGTATGGGATAAATACTGGCTTGAATCACTGGAGAGGATTCAGTGTTTGAGGAAAAATTTTAGAGATTTCTTATCACACCTACACAATGGACTGAAAGTTTTTCCTTTCTTTTTTACATATGCTATGCTTACCTTTAAATTACTGCTTCATCTTAGTAATATGCTTTTTTTGTTGTTGTTGTTGAGACAGAGTCTCAGTCTGTTGCCAGGCGCCAGGCTGGAGTGCAGTAGCGTGAGCTCGGCTCACTGCAACCTCCGCCTCCTGAATTCAAGCAGTGCCCCTGCCTCAGCCTCCCAAGTGGCTGGGACTTCAGGCGAGTGCCACCATGCCCAGCGAATGTTTTTTTTAGTAGAGACTGGGTTTCACCATGTTGGCCAGGATGGTCTCAATCTCTTGACCTTGTGATCTGCTTGCCTTGGCCTCCCAAAGTGCTGGGATTACAGGTGTGAGCCACCGCGCCCGGCTGAAGCAAGGTATTTCTAAGTGATTTATCTTATTTTTTTGAGATGGAGTCTTGCTGTGTCACCCAGGCTGGGGAGTACAGTGGTGCTATCTCAGCTCATTGCAACCTCAGCCTCCCAGGTTCAATTAATTCTCCTGCCTCAGACTCCTAAGTAGCTGAGATTACAAGCATGTGCCACCACACCTAGCTAATTTTTTTTTCTTCTTTTCTTTTTTTTAGTAGAGACAGGGTTTTGTCGTGTTGGCCACTCTGGTTTCAAACTCCTGACCTCAAGTGATCCTCTTATGTTGGCCTTACAAAGTGGTGGGATTGCAGATGTGATCCTGTAATCACCCAGCCTCTAATTGAATTTTATTTTCTTCCCACAGTGTGGAAATTCTCTCATAGGGAAAACAATTTTAGATTAAATCTAATAGAGGAATTAGGTATTTTAACTAGAGTATACGTGGTTTGTGCATTTGGTTGATGATCACCTTACACAATTTGCATAAAAAACATTTGCTAAGCCAACTATTAATTAGCAAGATTCTGTGTGTATTTTTTAATATATGAATAATTGATAATACTGAGAAGTTTTATTTGTCAAAAACAAGTATTTACAACAAAGTATTTACATTTAAAAGTGATAATATTGTATTGCCTTTCAGGATACTGTGTTTTAAGCTTTTTACTATTTTGAAATGACTTTGTAATGTAAACTTTCTTCCCTGGTTGATTTCAGCACTTGTTTGTTATAATTCACCTTTCTTGGTGTTCTAAATCTATTATGGTTTTAATTATAATCTTAAAGGAATAATTTTTGATCACCCCCCTTTGAACAGATTTATTCACTAATATCAGTTACTTTGCATATGGATCATTTGGTTAGGATGATCAAAATGTTTAATTAAAATATGAACCACGGCCATAATATTTGATTTTAGAGTTTTAGATAAATCAGAGATAGTTATAAATCAGCTTTTTCTCAGCCTTACACGGGGAGGCTCTGAGGTAGTTACAAAGGAAGCAGAAGTGGATCTGTCCTCAAGATAATGGAGGAGGTAGGCAGGACAGAAAGATACATACATTTCTTAAATATTTAGAGTAACCTAGAAAAATTGATTTAGAAAAACTTTATGAAAACTGTCTTTTATTTATGTATTTATTTAGAGACAGAGTTTCGCTTTGTCGCCCAGGCTGGAGTGCAGTGGCCCAATCTCGGCTCACTACAGTCTCCCACTTCCCAGGCTCAAGCGAATTCTCCTGTCTCAGTCTCCCAAGTAGTTAGATTACAGACATGCACCATCACGCCTGGCTGATTTTTGTACTTTTAGTAGAGATGGGGTTTCACAATGTTGTTCAGGCTGCTCTTGAACTCCTAACCGTAAGGGATCCACCTGCCTCGGCCTTCCAAAATTCTGGGATTATAGGCATGAGCCATTGTGCCAAGCCATGAAAAATATCTTAAACAAAATTTTGAAGAAAATAGAGACGTAAACAGGGGAACGCAGATGGCATATGAGAGAAGGTAAAATGCTTTAAAATGTTTGGTAGATAATACTTTAATGGGTGATGAGAAAATTTTAGTAGCTAAGATTTTGTTGAATTTAAGTGGATCAGATCTTGGGAAGGCAGAGCAGAAGTATACTGGGAAGGTTGGAGTTTTGTTGTAGGACTTTTGTTATTTTGTTTTCTTTTTATTTTTTTAAGGAAGATGATACCTGTGAGTAGAAAAGTTTAGAATAAAAATAGGCTAGAAGCAAAACAGCTAGAAAGAAAGCTACTATGCTGTGATGAAACAGTGCTGTATTGGCTAGGTCCGTGCTAGCGTTACAAGTGTAGAAATAGTGAAACCAGAAAATAAGAATGCACAACACAGATTTTGTCACTAATGATATCTCTAAAGGCATGTAATCAGTCCTTTTAAAAATACTTCAGTAATTTAGCAGTTAATGTTTACAAATGATTTAGTGTTTTTCAGCAAAGAAGCCAAACCATAAATAATTTCTGGACTTTCAAATACTACAACACAAATAACACTGAACTCTGAGAAAGCAAAGTCACATTTTGATGTTTATGCTTTTTATTGTGATAGGACACTGAAAATGTGTATGAGGAGAAGAATGGTTTAATGCCTTTTTCCAGGATGTGTTTATATTAAAAATTTCTGTCTATGTTGTATCTACATGAGCACATGTTAATCTTGCACGAAGTAAGGTTAAAGGGGAAATGACAGCCCACTGTTTCTTTTGGCTCTTATACTAAGTTGGTCAGCCTTCTGACTCTTATCTGAACCAATCAAATGTTCCGTGCTGCTAAAACAAAGATTTTTATTTCTGGTTTTCCCTGTTATTCTTTCCTAAAATTGACTGGTCATTCCAGTTTTAGTCATTTTACTAACCAAAAAAGTTAACAATGTTGTAAACTAATAGTTCATGTTTAAAAAATCAATTTTAATAAACATGCCATGCACTGAAAATATGTCTGGCAAGGTTCATTTGATTTTTAAGGATTTAGAATTTCTTAATTATAATACTGCCATTTTTACCCTTGTAATTTCTAATAAATAGAAATACTGACTTGTATACCTTAATACTGGCTTAACCCAAATTATCTGCAAACAATAGACTAATTTAATTCGACTAGATTCCTACCTCAAATCCTTGGCTGTAGGTGAATTCTATTTTCAAAAAGACTTCTCGAACACAAGATTGATATTTTCATTTACTAAAATTTAATAGCACTGTGCTTAGTGACTGACACCTGGTATTTACCTTGAGCTTAAAGTGGAAGTAGCAATATGACTAGTTGATATAATAATGACAGCATGATTCTAATATTAGTCTGTTCATTTTTGTGCACACTATTCTAAGTATTTCTCTGATTCTTGGAAGGAACTCTAATCATTTGAGAAGTCAGTAGCAGTTTGTATTGCCAACTGGACAAGTCAAGATTAATTTTAATTCACATACCGTTACTCTATGAATTTTGCTATAAAAATATAGACTAGAAGATACACAGATTTTGAATATATGGACTTCCATTTATAAATAATAGTATTCATGGATTTTCCACACTATACATAATGCCTTCAGAGATACAAGTAAAATAATGAATTATTTTAAATATTAATTTTAGCCTACTTTTAATCTACCAGATACAGAAGTTTCTATTTTTAAAATGAAGCTGTGCTATTTATATTAATAATGAATAATTCCTTTTTTTCTGGAAAAAACACATCTTGGAAGTATTCAGAGTGTTAATGTATATCACGAAATTGAAAAGTCCCTCTCTGGGAGGAGTATGATTAAGTAGACTGACAATATTCTGTTATCCTATATATGTATATGATGAGCTGAAAGCAGATACTTTAGTTTTTTTTCCAGTAGGAGTAGCAATCGCTATATTTTCAATAAAACTTTAAGGATTAGTAATTGTTTAGCTTTTACCATGAAAATTTTTTTTTTTTTTGAGACTGAGTCTCACTCTGTTGCCCAGGCTGGAGTGCAGAGGTGTGATCTCAGCTCACTGCAAACTCCACCTCCTGATTCAAGCGATTGTCATGCCTCAGCCTCCTGAGTAGCTGGGACTACTGGCATGAGCCATCATGCCCAGCTAGTTTTTGTGTTTTTAGTAGAGATAGGGTTTCACCATATTGGCCAGGCTGGTCTCAAACTCCTGACCTCAGGTGATCTGCCCACCTTGGCCTCCCAAATGCTGGGATTACAGGCATAAGCCACTGTACCCGGCCTACCATGGAAAATTACAGCTTATCTTTAACTTTGTTGGAAAATTATAGCTTATCTTTAACTATGTTGAATAGAGGCTTGTGAAGCACTTGGTTTTGCAATTACATTGAAAAGAAAATAAATTTATAACATTATGTTGGTGCTTCTGCCAGTATTAAAGCAGTGCTGATAGGCAGATAGGTTGCAGTGCAAGTATAATTTGCACAGGGCTGCACTGCTCCCAGAAGGCCAGGTAACAGCTATTCCATGAAGCAGGCTATCATGCTAGGTATCTGGAGAAAGTTTAAAAACGTTATAAAACCCACTTAAACTACCTTCAGCAAGTAAAGGCAAAGTACCGAAGATTTGCAGGGGTTTCTCATGTAACAGTACAGAAAAACCATCTTTAGAACCTGGAACTAGAAGAGCATGAGGCAACTTATTTTCCTCCTTAATTTGCCTCTTTCTTCCCTTGCCTCCTTCCCCCACCTTTCTGCCATCCCTGTTTCCTATGTATTCCTTGGTAATGTCAACATCATAAGCCCAATTTTTTTATAAGCTAGTGTACTCTAGGATTCATCTTTATCACTAAAACTCTTAAATCCTATCTTCTCTAAATATGTGTTTTTCAGTTGGCCTACAATGTAAATACAGCTTCAGGGGCCTATCTTAGGAGGTTAGGAAGGGAGCAGCTAAACAGAAACTACCTATTTGCCAGAGCTGTAGGTAATCCTGACCCGCACTAGAACTTTCTGATCCTGTTACCTCCTAGCTTCCGCCACTCTCTTTAACCACAAGAGATTATAGCGTACACTTTGAAAGTCTCCCAGAAATACTACATAAGCAAAGACTTATTTTTCTTGAGCTAAAAAGTCGCAATATCTTGATACTATGAAAAAATGAACGTTTTTCTAAACATACAAAATATTTAAACTGTTTAATGTCACAGAAAACAGAAAAAAAAAAACCATAATAACGTGTACTGATACTACACAATTTTCAGTGTACGACATGGAGAACTTTTATAGTAGGAAAAATAGCTTCTACTAAAAGCAGCTTTCCAATACAGAATATTTTCCTCAGGTTTTTATTTTTTATTTTATTTTATTTTTTTGAGTTGGAGTCTCTGTCGGCCAGGCTGGAGTTCAGTGACACAATCTTGACTCACTGCAACTTCCACCTCCCAGGTTCAAGCAATTCACCTGCCTCAACTTCCCGAGTAGCTGGGATTACTGGCGCATGCCACCATGCCTGGGTAAGTTTTGTATTTTTTTTTTTTTTTAGTAGAGGCAGGGTTTCACCATGTTGGCCAGGCTGGTCTCAAACTCCTGACCTGTGATCTGCCCTCCTCGGCCTCCCAAAGTGCTGGGATTACAGGCGTGAGCCACTGCACCTAGCCTCCTCAGGTTTTTAAAATGACTTTTATTTTTTAAAAGTTAATATGTGCATCATAGGTAACTGAAAAACATAGGAAGCAAAAAACAAAGTCATCCATAATTATAAGCAGTTTACCGTTTGATGTGTCCTTCTAGATCCTGTGTGTGTATACGTGATATAGAATTTTAATAATGAAAGAAGTGGGATATTAGAGGGAATATTTTTACTGAATCATCTGTCAAAAGAAACTAAGGGAGAACTTGCCTCCCCTTGCAGGATACGTTGAAAATGTCCCACTTTCCAAAACCTAAAATGCAATTAAAAAAAAAAAAGAAAATGTCCCACTTCAGCTATAAATTGCTCTTTAACCAACTATAGCATAAGTAGCTTACAGAACAATAATGCTTTTCTCAGCATAGGGCAGATGGCTAACCTGACCTATTTATTTCTATTTATCTTAGTGGCATTCCTGAAGCTATATGGAAAAATAATACAAATATCAAATTTCACAAGGGGAATAACTTGAATACTTAAAGTACTGTATTAGAAATGAATCACAGACACACACATCTCATGTAACTTGAGTAACTTACAGTATTAGACATGAAATACAGGTGCGGCGCGCGCACACACGCACCCACCCACCCCCTCATGTATTGTCTCATGGTAGTTAGGAATCATAATCAGATGACCTGCCTCTTTCAGCCCCTCCAAGCCAGTTTCTTTATACCACTCTTCAAAACCAAGCAGGTTAATTTATCTTTGCTAAGGTTTTAGTTGAGTCATGGCTTCATTTCTATTTTGGATTTAAATAATTATCTTGAGTTGTAACAGCGGTATAATAAGGAGTAAATTTGAAAACTAGGCTGTGAATGTTCATTGTATTTCTTACAATTAACTCCTTTAATCTCTCTGCTTCACAATTTTAATAAAATAAGGCCAGTAACTCCAGAGTGCTTTTGAGGATTCCTGGTACATAAAATAATACAAAGATCTATAGGAAAATGTAAGAATTGTAACCCACAGCCATCCTTAGACATGGAGACCCTTGCTAGGATTCCTTCCCATTCTCCTAAAATTCTTCTTGTGTGGTGAGGCTTCCCTGAGTTGAGAACTCAACTTACTGGGCCCAGTAACGGTTAAAACTTCTGAAGACATAGCTTCCATATCTTCAGAAGATAAGGTGACCTATATATTGAATTGTCTCCAACCTCTTTTGTGGTAGATGAACTGGGAAGGAAATGGAGGGGGTGGGTCTTGAAATAGCTAAGCTGCTTCCTGCTTAATCACTCCTGCTGACAAATTTCTCTCCTGTTGGAGAGTAACTGGGTGGATCTTGGGCCTTGCAGATTTCTCAAACCAATGTAAGACTTTTTTTCACTTCAGCAACAGGCTATTGCCAGTTAATTACTTTCTTTTAGCCTTAGATCTAAAATGTGACCTTTTGTACAGTCAGGACGTTGCACTTTTCTGACAGATAATATTAAATCATTTCATGAAGACCTTCTGTGAAATTCTATTTAATTAATTTTTTTTTTTTTAAAGACGGGGTTTCACCATGTTGGTCAGGTTGGTCTTGAACTCCTGACCTCAGGTAATCCACCCGCCTTGGCCTCCAAAGTGCTTGGATTACAGGCCTGAGCCACCACGCCTGGCCTTTTTTTTTTTTTTTTTACTTTTCTTGAAATTCTAAAAATTTATTTGAAGTTATTGTGTTTAAAATAAATTTTCTTTGGATAATTCTCAAATATGTCTTTTGTAAGAAATAGACGTATATAAAAATCAATTAAATGTTTTTTTGAGACACAGTTTCACTCATGTTACCCAGGCTGGAGTGCAATGGCGCGATCTCGGCTCACCGCAACCTCCGCCTCCTGGGTTCAGGCAATTCTCCTGCCTCAGCCTCCTGAGCAGCCGGGATTACAGGCACGCACCACCATGCCCAGCTAATGTTTTTGTATTTTTAGTAGAGACGGGGTTTCACCATGTTGACCAGGGTGGTCTCGATCTCTTGACCTCGTGATCCACCCGCCTCAGCCTCCCAAAGTGCTGGGATTACAGGCTTGAGCCACCGCGCCCAGTCCAATTAAATGTTTACATTAGAATTTTGCCTTTTTTTTTTTTTTAATTTATTTTTTTAAGACGGGGTTTCACCATGTTGGTCAGGTTGGTCTTGAACTCCTGACCTCAGGTAATCCACCTGCCTTGGCCTCCAGAGTGCTTGGATTACAGGTGTGAGCCACCACACCCGGCCTGGAATTTTGCCTTTTTAAACAAAAAGAACAAATCTGGAGGCATCACATTATGTGATTTCAAACTATACTGTAAGATCATAGTCACCAAAACCATCATCGTACTGGCATAAAAATAGGCACATAGATGAATGGAACAGAATAGAGACCCCCAAAATGAACCTTAATACTTACAGCCAACTGATTTTCGACAAAGCAAGCAAAAATATAAAGTGGGGAAAGGAAACCCTGTTCAACAAGTGGTGCTGGGATAATTGGCAAGCCACATGTAGGAGAATGAAACTGGATCCTCCTCATTTCTTGCCTTATACAAATATCAACTCAAGATGGATTAAGGACTTACATTTAAGACCTGAAACTGTAACAATTCTAGAAGACAACTTTGGAAAAATCCTTCTAGACATTGGCGTAGGCTAGGATTTCATGACCAAGAAAAGCAAACACGATAAAAACAAAGATACATAGCTGAGACTTAAAGAGCTTTTGCAGGGCAAAAGAACAGCAGAGTAAACTGACAGGCCACAGAGTGGGAGAAAATCTTCACAATCTATACATCTGCCAAAGGACTAATATCCAGAATCTAAAACGAACTCAAACAAATCAGCAAGAAAAAAAAATCACGTCAAAAAGTGGGCTAAGGATATGAATAGACAGTTCTCAAAAGTGTAAATGGCCAACAAACGTGAAAAAATGCTCAACATTGGCCTGGTGTGGTGGCTCACATCTGAAATCCCAACACTTTGGGACAGCGAGGTGGGTGGATCACCTGAGGTCAGGAAGTCGAGACCAGCCTGGTCAACATGGTGAAACCCCATCTCTACAAGAATATAAAAAAATTAGCTGGTTGTGGTGATGAGTGCCTGTAACCCTAGCTACTTGGGAGGCTGAGGCAGGAGAATTGCTTGAACCTGGGAGGTGGAGGTTGCAGTGAGCGGAGATTGTGTTATTGCACTCTGGCCTGGTCCACTCTGTCTCAAAAAAAAAAAAACGACAACACTAATAATCAGAGAAGTGCAAATCAAAATTACAGTGCAATACCACCTTACTCCTGCAAGAATGGCCATAATCAAAAAATCAGAAAATAGTAGATCTTGGCAGGGATGCAGTGAATAGGGAACACTTCTGCATGGCTGGTGGGAATGTAGACTAGTATAACCACTATGGAAAACAGTGTGGTGATTCCTTGAAGAACGAAAAGTGGAACTACCATTTGATCCAGCAATCCTACTACTCGGTATCTACTCAGAGGAAAAGAAGTCATATGTAAAAGATACTTGCACATGTATGTTTATAGCAACACAATTTGCAATTGCAAAAATGTGGGACCTACCCAAATATCCATCAGTCAATGAGTGGATAAAGAAACTGGGGTGTTTGTGCGTGTGTGTGTGAAAGAATACTACTCAGCAATAAAAAAGACTGAATTAATGGCATTCACAGCGACCTAGATGAGATTGGAGACTATTATTCTAAGTGAAGTAACTCAGGAATGGAAAACCAAAGGTCGTTTGTTCTCATTCATATGTAGGAGCCAAGCTATGGGGGATGCAAAGGCATAAGAAAGACACAGTGAACTTTGGGGACTCTGGGGAAAGGGTGGGAAGGGGGTGAGGGATAAAAGACCATAAACTTGGTGCAGTGCATACTGCTCAGGTGGTGGGTACAGCAAAATCTCACAGATCACCACCATAGAATTTACTCAGGTAACCAAACATCACTTGTTCCCCAATAACCAATGGAAGTTTTAACCATTTAATTAAAAACTAAAGAATTTTGCCTTTTAACCTCTTTTATTTTTTTAAGAAACTTTCTAAGTGACAGATAACTTCTTTTAGGGAGCTGAATTGCCATCTTAAACTGTGATTGTTTCATTATGATGGATGTTTTGGATGTGACTTGGGAAATATCCAATTAAGCCTATCCCTCCTTGCTTTTATTAAAGAATTTTTTTTTTTTATTCTTAGACACGAGAATATAAAAAACCAAATGAAGTTTTATATTGCAAAATATTTGTACCTATTTTCTCTGCAGGTAGAATTTTAAAGCCTAGTTTATTATGTATTTAATTGCCTTTCATCTTGTGTTCGTTATGAATATTTTTCTTTAGATTTAGCCTTTTTATATGTTTTGCATCTTAGAAGTTCTTTTCCCAAGCCAGTAATTGACATTGAACACAAAATTACTTTTCTTGGATTACTAAATTAGATTTGAAGGGGATATTGAACAATGACTACATTGATTTTTTTTTTCCTAATCAACAGTCTTTAGTTGTTTGTTTATTCTTTGTTGAATGAGAGAAAAAATGTCTACGGTGTTTCTATCTTAAGTTATTTTAAGTCTAAGAATTTGGTCTTTGCCTTATTGCTCATGTCTAGTTCCATTTTGGTTCCAGGCTAGTATCTTTTCCCAAACCCCTATATTCCAAAAATTTATTGCTCTTTAAACACACCATGCTTTTTTGTTTCCAAGGTGCATAGAATAGTTCACAGTGTCTCAGTGCTTCCCTCAACCCCATGATCTTTTATTTGAAAAAAATTACAACACCTTGTATTTATCTTACGACATTTACCGTATTCTGCCTTGTGTTTTTGGCTATTTTTAATCTGTTGGTCTTTTTACTAGAATGTAAAGTCCTTGAACAGAGCATGTTGTATTCTGACCAATTTCTTTGCCTTAATGTAGACGGTGAGCTCTAGTTGTGTGGCAGGCACATCTGTCATTCACATTCATGTCAGCATTTGTGGATACATTAATATCTAACCTGTATTGAGAATATGCAAAGCTCATTCTCCAGGGTCAAAGCAGAACAGATCCATCTTCATTTTATTTGGAAAATTTTCAAACTTGAAAAAAAGCTGAAGGAATTTTCTGGTGCACACTCATATATACCCATCACCTAGATTCTATAATTAAGCTTTTACTCTATTTGTTTTCACTTATCTTTCCATTTCTGGATATAATAAGAAGTATGTATTTGGCCTCTGACCCTATTTCTTGGCACACAGCTTCTAGAAACTTTGGAATCTTAAAGTGGTAAGAGACTTTTTGTATGTGAATGAGGTAACTGATAGCTGGGGGAGCTCCTGGACAGGCTTTGTTTAGGGGCTGGTTGCCCAGGTGTTTAGAGTTGGAACTTTCAGCCTACCCCCTTGACCTCTGAAGGGGTGGAGAAGGACTGAAGGTTGAGCTGTTCACCAAAGGCCAATTATCTAATCAATTGTGTTTTTGTGATGGATCTTCGATTTTAGCTGCTCTCCCCTCCTGCCCTCTTGAGATGGGTCTTCGATTTTAGCTGCTCTGCCCATATCTCCTGCCCCCCCCACCTCTCCTACAGTTGACACTTGAACAACTCAGGGATTTGTGATGCTGTCCCCACCTTGCCCTCAACAGTTAAAAATTTAAGTATAATTTTTGACTGCCTCAGAACTTAACTACGGATCACCTGCTGTTAAAGAAAGCCCTACCAATAGTCAATTAACACATACTTTGTGTGTTATATGTATTATATATACTGTATTCTTTTTTTTGAGACAGAGTACCCAGACTGGAGTGCAGTGGTGTGATCTCAGCTCACTGCAACCTCTGCCTGCCTGGTTCAGCCAATTCTTCTGCCTCAGCCTTCTGAGTGGCTGGGATTACAGGTGCCCACCACCACGCCCAGCTAATTTTTGTGTTTTTAGTAGAGATGGGGTTTCACCATGTTGCCCAGGCTGGTCTAAAACTCCTGACCTCAGATGATCCACTATCTTGGCCTCACAAAGTGCTGGGATTACAGGCATAAGCCACTGTGCCTGGCCAATACACTATATTCTTTTTTTTTTCTTTTTTTTTTTTTTTTTAAATGAAAAACAGATGGCATTTTTTATTTAATTTTCTATATAAAAAAAAAAAAAAAAGATACTCTATTAACATGTATAAAAGCCCTGGAAATTGATCTTTTCAGTAGTTCAGGTTATGTCTGAATGGACATGACTAATTCAGCTTAGTGTTTTAGCGAAAGCTATGTTTGATTTTCAAATATTGTACACTTAATAAACTAAACAAAGCCTCAAGGCAGAACTGTCACTGCCAAATATCACCCAGTGTCCCTGCAGATAAAAGTTTAACAAATGTATTCCAGTGGTCTGCTGATTTTCTCTACATACAGCATTTTAAAAACACATTAAAACAGACCATTTCCAGACTAAACTAATGAAGAAATTACAATTCAGTGCAAAATATTATAGACTGCATTTCATTCTAGTTTTCCTCAGGTGATGAAGTGGTTGCATATTAAAAATGTAACAAAAGCAACTAATGCTTTCATCAAGAGTGTCGCCTTAGGGATCCCACCCCACTCACCATCCCCCATCTCTGCCCTACTTTGAAAACAAAGTAACATTTCCTGTAGCCAGCAACTGTTTTTTCATGTTACACATCTGATGATATATTTTATAACATGGTAGATGTCAAAGTATGTTTAAGATAGGATTTCTTCAGGACCCCTCCCCCTTTTGAATTCTAAATGGAGGAACTGAAAGTGGGATATTTAGATGGGCGATCCATATTCTATCTTTGGCAAGCTTGTACAAGCACTACTGTAAATGTAATGTAAAGGAACTGTAGGAGCTTCTTCAGTTTATGAAACACCATTCAGGACTGCTACTTCTTGAGTGTTTTCTTTTTTTAAGGTATTAATCTTCTCCTGGAGTACACTATAGCTTAGAAATGTCATCACCAGAAGCACTATGCCGTCTTCTCTGGGTATTTTATTTTCATTGTCCTTTTCAATTCTCACCCAAACCACACCAGATTTGTCCACTGTTTCTTGAAGAACTTTGCCATTTTTTCCAATTACTTTTCCAGTGAGATTCCTAGGATCCTGAATAAAATCCTTAACAAATTCCAAGAAATCTCTAGCCTTTTTTTTTTGAGACGGAGTTTCACTCTTGTTACCCAGGCTGGAGTGCAATGGTTCGATCTCGGCTCACCGCAACCTCCGCCTCCTGGTTTCAGGCAGTTCTCCTGCCTCAGCCTCCTGAGTAGCTGGGACTACAGGCACGCGCCACCATGCCCAGCTAATTTTTTGTATTTTTAGTAGAGACGGGGTTTCACCATGTTGACCAGGATGGTCTTGATCTCGTGATCCACCCGCCTCGACCTCCCAAAGTGCTGGGATTACAGGCTTGAGCCACCGCGCCCAGCCGAAATCTCTAGCCTTTTTTACAGCATCAGTACTGTCTCCATACATTCTGAATGTTCCAGAGTCTTCATCTAGCTCAATGGAGATAACTCCAGGAACCTTCCTAGCTTGCTGAATGTTATTACCATGTGTTCCTATTGCCAGGCCCATTAAATCTCTCACAACAAATTCCTCATGAAAAGCTGCTGCAAGTTGTTTGGTGCATTCTAAATGCTTAGTTGCCTCTTCGTTTCTGGAGACAGGCATCAGCTTCATATAGATACTTTGCAAATGCATGTCACTTAGGATGTTTACTTTCTTCACAGTTGCTTCACTGGCAGACCGTATCATTAGCTGTGTTGTTTCTAGATGCTAAAAAATTCTGCATGCTCCTGCTTTCTTAATATCTTTATGCACATTTTCATTAGCACACACCTCTCTCAAATCTTCAGGAACATTGACTGTGCATTTAAAGAAGGCTTTTTTTTTTTTTTGACAGTTTTATTTTGATTGATAGGCCAAAGTCATTCACATGTCACTATTTCCTTGTAAGTAGCATCATAAGCAGTATATTCAATGACAAAATTCTCCTTTCATCATCCAAACTTTAGCCAATCACCATCCACATGGCTCTTGGTTATTTGCTCTTGAATATACTTCTACTTCATCTCTTTTACTAATTTCTTTTTTTTATATCAGGTGGTGGTAATCTAACTTCATTAAATGGAACCTGGCATTCTGGTTGCCAATTATTTTCAAAAACAACTGTAAGGGAGTCTTCATGAACATCTTTGATAAATCCCTTGTAGAAAGCTCCATTGGGGCCGCGAACTTCCACCATCAGCTCCACCATGTTGGAACGGCAAAAAAAAAAAAAAAAAAAAAATTATACACTGTGTTCTTAAACTAGAGAAAAGAAAATATCATTAAGAAAATTATAAGGAAGAGAAAATATATTTACTATTCATTAAGTAGAAGTGGATTATCATAGAGGTCTTCACCTGCCTCATCTTCACATTGAATAACCTGAGGAAAGAAGTTGGTTTTGCCATCTTAGGGGTGGCAGAGGTGGAAGAAAATCCATATATAAGTGGACCTGCTTAATCCAAACCTGTATTGTTCAAGGACCAACTGTGTGAGATGTAGAGATGTTATTATCTATATGTATTTCATAACATGTTGTAAACCTCAAATATACACAATAAAATTTATTTTAAAAAAACATACCACTACCAAAAGTGCAGAGTTCAGAGAGCTTCTGGGTTGCTGAACAGGTAGAGCTGCTGCAAAGGTGGCATACCCAGAGTGGGCAGAAAGGCTCCATACCCGTTCTCCCCTACCTTACCCTACACATGTCTTCTTTCTAGCTGTTCCTGAGTTGTATCCTTTTATAATAAATGGTATTTGTGGAGCTGGAGGCCATTTTCCTTTGCAAACCAACACAGGACAGAAAACCAAATACTTTGTGTTCTTACTTGTAAGTGGGATCTGAATGATGAGAGTACATGACACGTGTCGGGGAATAATACACAGTGGGGCCTGCTGGTGGGTAGTGAATGGGAGAGGGAGAACATCAGGAAGAATAGCTAATGGTTACTGGGCTTAATACATAGGGGATGGGATGATCATAAAAGTTGGACATAAAAACAGATAAATGGTATTTGTCAGTAAAGCGCTTTCTGTGAGCTGCTCTAGCAAATGATTGAACCCAAGGAGGGGCTCGTAAGAACTGTCAATTTATAGTTGCCTGGTCAGAAGTTTTGGAGGCCTGGGATCTGTGAATTGGCTTCTGTATTGGGGGGTCAGTCTTGTGGGACTGAGTCCTTAACCTATGGGATTTTAACGTCGGTTGGTGTCTACCGGAGAATTGATGTGTGGGAATGCCAGAAGTGAAGTATTGAGTATTATGAGTGAGGGTACACTAGGAAAGGAAATAAACTACTGTTTTTGGTTTTGTTTTGTTTTTTGACACGGAGTCTGGCTCTATCACCCGGGCTGGAGTGCAGTGGCATGATCTCAGCTCACTGGAACCCAGGTTCAGGCGATTCTCCTGCCTCACCCACCTCAGTAGCTGGGACTACAGGTGCATGGCACACTGCCTGGCTAATTTTTGTGTTTTTAGTAGTGACTGGCTTTTACCACATTGGCCAGGCTGATCTTGAACCCCTGACCTCCTAAAGTGCTAGGATTACAGGTGTGAGCCACCACATCCAACCCTACTTAGGTCTTACATTTAAATTTTGTGGAGTCTGGTTTTGGCATTAGTTAACGATTCTGCAACAATTGTGTATTTGGAATTATTTTTCTTTTTCTTTTTTTCCTATCTCCAGTAATGGGTATAAGCAAGAAATTATTATTTTTTATATTTGGAGTTATTTCTTTTTGTCTATGATTGAAAACTAATAAGCTGAAAGGGATAGAAAGTCATAATTAAGGATTGATCTTAGGTTGAATTCTGTATATTTATAAATTGGTCTAGATTTGTGTATGATAATTCTATAAACATTGATTGCTGAGGCTTTTTATTATGCACCTAATTTATAATTTATTTTGCAGTTGCTTCCTCATGTGGTTGTAATAATTTCACTCTCATATTGAATGTAGGCCTGTAGCTCTATTCCATGTGTTCATAACGCATTTCTTAGTAACCACCATTGTTCTTTTTAGGAGCTGTGTTTTTAAGAGCTATTGGGGCTGTAGCTTTGAGGAGAGGGACTCAAAGATATCTTTTTCTATTAATACAGCACAAGCAGCAACATAGATTACAATAGTTCTGATGCCATTTGCATTACTATAGACCAAAATTAAAGGGTTTAAATTTATCTCCAGTATTTAACATCAATGTGCTATCTCTTTTTTCCTGACTTCATCAACGCATTAGACATTATGAATGTTTCCTTGTATATTAAGCCCCAAATGGAGTTTCTTTTTCTAACTTATTTTTATATACCTTTCATTAAAAAGTTGTAGAACATCTTCACAGATGCTAATTACATTTCACAATGCTCCTTTAAAACTTGTAAGATTTATTTTCTACTTTAATGGTAAAATAGTTGCAAATGTATGTTTAATTTACTAGATCACCACTTACCATGACAACTTTCCCTTCTTTTTACTCCTCAGTCCTCCATGACAACTCTGCTAAATAATTGTCTGCAGTGATGAAAATGTTTTATATACCCAATATGGTAGCATTTGAAATAGAGCTAGTATGACTGAGAAACTTAATTAATTCTCTTTCACCAATTAAAAATATAGTCACATACAGCTAGTGGCTACTGTATTGAACAGCACAGCTCTCCAGTCTCCACCACCCAACAAACTGCTCTTGTGATTTACATCCTAATTTCCAAAGCCAGTCAATATGGTTTGGTTGTCAGCTTCTTTAATCTTTCTCTGGAATTTGATTGACTGTCTCCTTAACTTTATACACTCTTTCTTTGGAATCTGTGCCTTCACTGTCTCCTGATTCTTAAGTTTTCTGTTGTCTTTTCTGTGGATGGTATCGATGGTTTTAGACGTCTGTACTTGGCTCTCTTCAGCTCTTACATTCTCTTAAAGTACACTTTAGCTATTCATTCAACAGTTACAGAGTATCAGTTTTTTGGTGCTAGAAAAAGACTTACGCTCTCTTTCAAGAAACTCCCCTGGCCTCAACTGGCATTAGTGCTAAAGATTATAAAATTGATCCTTCCCGTACTTCCGTTTATTTCTTCAGAAGTTCAGACTCATTTACTTAACTTCCTATTGATGGCTACTTCTGGCTGTCTCATGAGTGGCTCACATGACTACCTACTACTTATCTCTACTCCCAGTACCTTCCTCCTTGAAATATATAAAAGTAAAAAACCTTCCACCTATCACTCTTCACATTATCATAGATCTGCTTCTTAATTACAGTATCCTCCCTTATCATTGTGGGATACGTTTCAAGATCCTCCGTGGATACCTGAAACTCAGAGAGTACTGAACCCTGCATATGCTATGTTTTACCAATCCGATAACTGAGGGCTTCTAAGTGACTAACAGGTGGGTAGTCTATGAAGATTGATTTTGGGATAAAGGGAGGATTTATGTCCTGGACAAGACAAAGCAGGATGGCACAAGATCTCTTCACTCTACTCAGAACAGCATGCAGTTTAAAACTTAAGAATTGTTTGTTTCTGGAGTTTTTCATTTAATATTTTTGGAATGCAGTTTACAGCAGGTAACTGAAACCTCAGATAAAGTGGGGACTACTGTACTTGAAAAGCCTCTAATGTCATCTTTCTTTCACACATCTTGTCACATTTATCGTCCTGGTTCTCAGTAGCAGGAACCCAACGCATCGATTAGTAATCATTTTTCTCTTCTTGATACATCCAGAGGATCCAATTTCTACTTGTAGCTCTTTCCCTCTTAATTTATTGGTTGATATCTCAGCTCCCTGAAAGAGCTCTTCATGATCTCCTTTCAGGGTGAACACTCTATACCCTAGCTGTGCTAAGCCAATAGCATTTCCCCCAAACACCATTTCCTTTTCCTTTTCTTTATTTTCCTAGAGAGAACTTACTAGCTCTAACACCATTTTCTACGACTGCTTTCTATAGGCAAAGTCAGAAGAGTAGTTTCTCCTCTTACCATTATCATCACTATAGCGGACTTAGATTAAATGCATCCTATGTGGCAGGCACTATTCTGAGTGTTCCATATTATCTTACTTAATTCTTAAACAGCACAGTCAGATGTAGGTATTGAAACCGAGGCACAGAAGTTTTAAGAAATCCTTTTTCTTTTTTTCACTTTTATATGATTATTTTTGAAAAAAAAAATTTAATAGATTTTATTTTTTGGAGCTGTTTTAGAAAACCTACAACAGCATTGAGAGTTCTTACATACACCTTCTCCCTACACAGTTTCCCCTATTATCAACATTTTATATTACAGTGGTATACTTATAATTGATGAACCAATATTGATATATTAATATTAACTAAAGTCCATAGTTTACATTAGGATTCACTCTTTGTCTCCTACAGTTCTGTGAATTTTGACAAACGCATAATGTATTATTCAGTATCATGCCATATAGTACCATACAGCGTAATTTCCTCTTTCTAAAAAATGTCCTGTGTTCCACCTGTTTGTGCCTTCCCCTTCCCCCAGCAACTGTTGATCTTTTTAGTGTCTACGTGTGTGTGTTTTTTTTAAACCAGAATGTCGTGTAGTTGGAATCATAGTGTATAAGCCATTTATTTTCAGACTGGCTTCTTTCACTTAGGATTCCTTCATGTGGTTTTGTGGCTTGATAGCTCATTTCTTTTTAAGAAAAATATTCCATTGTATGAGTATACTGCAGTTTGTCGATCTATTCAGTAAAGAACATCTTGGATGCTTCCAGTTTTGGGCAGTTATGAATAATTTTGATGTAAAGATTTGTATGCAGGTTTTTGTGTGGACATAAGTTTTCAACTTATTTGGCTAAATACCTAGCAGTGGGATTGCTGGATTGTATGGTAAGACTGTATTTTGCTTTGTAAGAAATTGCTGGACTGTCTACCAAAGTGATTGTACCATTTTGCATTCCCACCAGCAACGAAGGAGAGTTGTTGGCTCTACGTTTTTGACAGAAATTGGTATTGTCAGTGTTTTGGATTTTAAGTGTTCTAATAGGTCTGTAGTGGTATCTCACTACTCATGATTGTTTTAATTTTTAGTTTCCTAATAATAAATGATGTTGAACATTTTTCCTATGTTCATTTGCCATGTGAATGTCTGCTTTGGTAAGGTGCTCATTCAGATTTTTTGCCTTTTTTATAATTGGGTTGTTTCTTAGTTTTGTGTTATAAGTTCTTTCTTATTTTGGATACCAGTTTTTTATCCCATATGTGTTTTACAAATATTTTCTCCTAGTCTGTAGCCTGTTTTTTCATGCCCTTAGCAGTGTCTTTTACAAAGCACAGATTTTTAAATTTTAATGAAATCCAATTTATTAGGTTTTTTTTCTCGAATTGTTTTGATGTTATTGTTGTATTGGATCGAGCGTAGAAAGTTAGCACCAAGACAAAAGTATGCCAGATTGCAGGGTCATTTATTATGCCGGCGACCACAGAGGACTCACGTCTCTCCAACCTGTGGCCTCAAAAGGAGGGTGCCAAGACTTTTTATACCCGAAAAACCACTTTGGGAGTGGGGGTGAAGAGCGGGGATGGGGATGAAAAGGTTTCGGACATTCCAAGGGCTAGGGGATTCTGTGATTCACCTCCTGGGCAGAGACAAGGTCGGGGGTCTCCGGACATTCCAAGGTCTAGGGGACTTTTGTCATTCTGTTTGTTACTTCAGTGGTTTACAGAAGTCAAGATACACATTTGTTTACACATTGTCTGGGTGGTGATAGAAGTCACAGATTTTAGCAGTTACTGATAAGAAAAGGTAAGCAGCTTTACATAGTTTTGCAGAACAAACTAGCAGTTCTATTTACAGAGGCCAAGAACAGTAGTTATTGTGAGGAGAATGGGGCAGCCATTGCAACTTATTTAAAAACAGTTTTGCATTTTATAAAAATAGCGTTGCTCAGGTTCTGGCTCCAGGCCAGCACAGTATCACATTATATTTAAAAGTCATCACCAAACTCAAGATCATCTAGATTTCTCCTCTGCTATCTTCTATAAATATTATAGCTTGGCATTTATATTTAGGCCTAGGATCCATTTTGAGTTAACATCTTTTTGAAAGGTATAAGATCTGTGTCTAGATTATTTATTTTGCATATAGATATCCAGTTCAAGCACTGCTCAACTTGAAGTTCAGTGAAGTCTTGAACTTAACTGTTAAGTTGAAGACTGTCTTTTCTCCATTGAATTACTTCTGCTCTGGTTTTTTTTTTTTTGTTTTTTTTTTGAGACGGAGTTTCGCTCTTGTTACCCAGGCTGGAGTGCAATGGCGCGATCTCGGCTCACCGCAACCTCCGCCTCCCGGGTTCAGGCAATTCTCCTGCCCCAGCCTCCTGAGTCGCTGGGATTACAGGCACGCGCCACCATGCCCAGCTAATTTTTTGTATTTTTAGTAGAGACGGGGTTTCACCATGTTGACCAGGATGGTCTCGATCTCTTGACCTCGTGATCCACCCGCCTCGGCCTCCCAAAGTGCTGGGATTACAGGCTTGAGCCACCGCGCCCGGCCGCTTCTGCTCTGTTTTTAAAGATCAGTGTACTATATTGGTATGGGTCTGTATCTGGACTGTCCTGTCCTTGATCTTTCTCTCTGTTCTTCTGCCAGTGGCATACAGTCTTGATTACTGTAGCTTTCCAGTAAGGCATTTTGCTTGTTTAGAGACAAAATCTCACTCTCACGCCCAGACTGGAGTGCAGTGGCATGATCTCGGCTCACTGCAGCCTCCACCTCCCATGTTCAAGTGATTCTTCTGCTTCAGTCTCCTGAGTATCTGGGACTACAGGCATGAGCCACCATGCCTAGTCATTTTTGTATTTTCAGTAGAGACAGGGTTTTACTGTGTTGGCCAGGCTGGTTTCAAACTCCTGACCTCAGGTATCTGCCTGCTCCCGTCTTACAAGGTGCTGGGATTACAGGCATGAACCACCTTTATAGTAAGTTTTTAAATTGGATTGTGTCAGTCTTTTGATTTTTTTCCGTTTTTTTCTTCCATATGATATTCAGTGTTACGCGTTTCCTGCCTTTCTATATGAACTTTAAAATCAGTTTGTCAGTATTCACAAAATTAATTACTGAGATTTTCATTGAGACTATGTTGAAATTTTTATAGGTCAAGTTGGGAAGCACGTATATTTTAACAGTATTGACTCTTCCTGTCAATATGAAATACCTCTCTACTTAAATCTTATTTATATGTTACTTATATTGATTTATATTGATATATTTATGTAGTTTATATTTTATTTACATTCTATTTATTTATATTGTCTTTCATTGGTATTTTATAGTTTTCCTCATACAAATCTTATATATATTTTGTTAGATTTATACTTAAGGATTTTTTTTTTCAGTGCTAATATACATAGTGTTGTATTTTAATTTCAAATTCCATTTGTTCATTACTGGTACATAGGAATTAATTGACTTTTGTATATTAAAAAATCTTGTATCCTGCACCCTTGTATGCTGCAACCTTGTTATAATCACTTATTTGTTCCAGTGGTTTTTATGTGTTATTTAGAAGTGTGTTGTTTAATCTCCACATATTCTGAGATTTTTCAGCTAGCTTTCTGTTGTTTATTTCTAATTTAATTCCATTGTGATCTGAAAACATACTTTATATGATATCTATTACTTCAAATTTAAGGTTTTATGGCCCAGAATGTGGTCTAACTTGGTTAATAAGCCATGAGAACCTTAGAATAACATAAAGAGTTGAAAACAGGATTTACTGGACCCAAATCAAGGTGTCTACAGCACTGCATTTCCTCTGGAGGCTCTTGGGAGTATATGTTCTCTTGCCTCTCCGAGTTTCTAGAGGTCACCGACTTCCTCAGGAGCTGGAATTACAGATGTCTGCCACCACACCCAGCCAATTTTTTGTATTTTTAGCAGAGATGGGGTTTCACCATGTTGGCCAGGCTGGTCTTGAACTCCTGAACTCAGGTGATCCACCCACCTCCGCATCCCAAATTGCTGAGATTATAGGTGTTAACCACCGCACCTGGCCACTAAACAGAATTTATTATCTGATCATGATTCAAACAAACAAATCTAAAGTTTGGGGCTCAGAAACTGTTTTCTTCCGAATACATGAACAAAGTCATTGATATGCCTTGTTTAGCATTTGTTCTTATTCTCATCTCTAGTCTGATGTCCTTTGAGTAGACTGCCTTACACTGACAAATGCCATGCCAAACTTCTACATTCAGTAATGTGGTATGTTAATGTTTTCCTTCTTATTCAACTTTTCAGCAAATCTCAAAGATAGAGGTTTAAATGGCCTCTGGCAATAGCGACAATGCAAGGGCGAGAGAGGTTTGACTGTAATACTGTGTCTCTGTTTTAGATGTCATCATCATCATAATTCTGCCAACTCAGTCAGATTAAGTATTTGGTTAATTATTTTCATTCTCAGCTAACCAAATGCGCTTTACCTTTTTAGGTTTACCGACAAGACTGTGAAACTTTCGGGATGGTGGTGAAAATGCTGATCGAAAAAGATCCTTCATTAGAAAAGTCTATACAGTTTGCATTGAGGCAGAATTTACATGAAATAGGTGAGCGGTGTGTTGAAGAACTCAAGCATTTCATTGCAGAATATGATACTTCCACTCAAGATTTTGGAGAGCCTTTCTAGATTTTTTTGCACAGGCAAAAAATAAAGGTCTCTAAAATTATTTTCTTCCTGGATTGTGTAAATCCTTAATACATGGATTTTTTGTGATGCAGAGAATTACATTATGATAGTTGACCACATTTTAATATTATGTAAAAATCTAAAATACTCTGCTTAAAATATTTAATTAGAATTTTTGTATTTTTTGTAGAGACAGGGTTTCACCGTGTTGGCCAGGCTGGTCTCTAATTCCTGGTCTCAAGTGATCCGCCTGCCTTGGCCTCCCAAAGTGTTGAGATTACAGGCATGAGCCACTGTGCCCTGCCAACACATGATACCACGTGAAAATATTAGAATTCTGAGTTGTGATTTTATTTACTTGCTTGCTTTTTCTTAGGCTTTGTAACTTGTCATATGTTAAAGTGTACTATCCTAATAAACTGAATACTTTGGTATCTTAGAGAATATTTGCTTTGAGAATAATTCTCATTCAATGATAAAACAGAGCACTTAATTCTCTGATAGACACCTCAGAAAAAATCCGTTTTTCCAAGTAATGAACTCAGTGTCTTTTATTACAATAATCCTGAAATTCCTGGTGTTTTCACTGATGTATATCTTAAATAATACCATATACAAGACTAATAAATAGAGGTAATTTGAGGTGGAAGATGAGGGATATTTTAAGTTTGGGACTTCTCAAAAAAAATTTGATCAAAAGGAAAATTTTGGAATATGCCTGGAATAGTGGAATTTTATTTATAAAAAAATTTTTTTTTATTGGCTCATACTTTGCATTTCAGGAAACAAGGTGATTGTAACATGTCCATGATTAAACTATTAGCAGATTATTCCTGTGTTAATCTCTGTATTCTAATGAGTTCTTTGTTCTGTTCTGCTGCTTTTTAGAGGTTCTTGTTTTTTCAAAAGTGTTCTTGAAAGAAACAAAGTGAGTTGGCAGTTAGATAGCACAGCTACCGCTTACCAAGCAGTCTATGGAAACAACCCCTCATCCAAATCACGGGTTATTTAAGACTCTAACTGGGACAATTAGGATATTCCACTCATTTCCTGCTCACTTCAGCAGCCCAGTGACATTGAGCCAAAATATACAATTCTGTGTTATTAGTGAGGAAACTTTAAAAATCATGTTTGTTATTACTACCTAATTTCAATATCCTCCCATCCTCTTTCCATTTCTCTTCTCTCTCACTTGAATTCTGGCATTATTTTTAGTGGCGTTGACTGATAAACCTACCCTAGAGCACATAAAATTTATATTAAAAGTAGAAGTAGCAGTATGTATAATTTTAACAAATCCTATAACAGGTGCCTCAAAATACGTATTGTGTCATTCCACAAATTTGAAAACTGAGGACAATAATTATTTTTTTAGTTTTCTAAATGAGACCACCTTGGGTTTTTATTTTTGCCATTTAGATGTTATACTTATTTAACTTTTATAAAACGTAAGCCAAGCTAAATCCCACATAATAACTCTTGGTATTCTTCCTTCATATGAGCAGTGATTTTGTTACCTGTAGGAGATTGGTCAGGGTGGTGGGAGAAATTGTAGGGAGAGAATGTAAATCTTTTTGAAAGATCTGAAGGTTTGCAAAAGCTTCAGGAGAGAATAAAAGCTGAAGGCAGCTAATTCTCTTACCCTGAGGCTAAGGGCAAGTGGTAGGCAACAAGGGAGTATAAAGGAATTAATCTAGATAAGTTTGTTTGCTTATGTCTCCGGAAACCAACCTTTGATCATCCACGTGCAAGACTGCTCCCTGGAAAGAGGGGGCAACAATGTTAATTACCCGCAAATTGTGTTGGCTCCAGGCCTTTGTCATTAAATCTATACTGAGTAAATACCAGCGGCTCTGGCTTATGGGACTGCTCTCTCTTTGGCGACACTAAGCTGACAGTCCCCTAGCGCTCTTTCACAGCCTGCCTGTGTCTGAGTATTTCTTTCATTCGTCGCTCGGCCAGAGTCTGCAGGACAGACTCAGCAGCTGGCGCCCCATGTGACGAACGCTGCAACGGATCATGACGGAACCCTCAAAAATGAAGGTGAAGAGACTACACAGTCAGTAAGTCATTGGTCCTGCTCGGGATTTCCAAGTTTGGGGGAGTTTTCAAGCTAGGGCTTATCATGAGTCAACAGTTATCCGCACAACAGAAACAGTATATAAAAGTATTAAAACAACTGCTTAAAGCTAGCGGAGCCTGTTTCACAGGCTCAATTAGGGGAGCGAATGCAAACTGTTGTTCCCTATAACCCATAGTTCCCAGAAGAAGGCATGCTGGACCTAGAGCTCTGGGAACAAGTGGGGAGAAACCTTAAATGATAACATGTACAAGGACAATGGGTCCCAGTAACATCTTCGATGTTATGGACCTTAGTTAGGACTACTTTGGCCCTGCTCTACACAGAAGAGCCTAAAAAGGGAAGGGAGGAGGAACCATCACCTACGTTATGGCCTCCTCCTCCTCCTCCCTGAGCCTCCTCCCTCAATAAATTGGGGAAAAGGCAAGGGTACACTACAGCTATGGGACCCTGTCTTAGGCAAGTGGCATTAGAAGGGGAACTCTTGGCCTGCCTGGTAATGCATGTTCAACAAGGCAATCAGGTATACAAACCCATTTCTTTCAACACTTAGAAAGAGATAAGGAAAAGCGTTAAAGAAAATGGAGCTGCTAGCCCATTTACGAGAGGATTAATTGAGGCCATAGCAAACAGTTTCCATATAACACCATAGGAATGGTGAGTGCTAGCTAAAACAACTTCAGAGGACCGTCAATACCTCCTCTGGAAGGCAGAATTTAATAAATTATGTGAACAGCAAAACCCTTTCTAATAATAGCCACTGTTACTATTCCTCCGCTACATGGCTCTCTCAAAATTCAGTTTAGGTAAAACAGCAGCCTTTAAAGGGAGAAAAATTACAACAAGACCATGAATTAGTTGAGGAACAATTAAAAGCTGGCCATGTAGAACCATCAGACAGCCCTTGGAATTCTCCCATTTTCATCATTCCCAAAAGGTCTGGCAAATGGAGACTTTTGCATGACTTATGAGCTATCAGTGCTAATTTGCAACCTACGGGGCCCCTTCAACAGGGGCTCCGTTCCCCCACGGTGATTCCTTGAGATTTGCCTATAGTTGTTTTTTGACTTTAAAGAATGCTTTTATATTATTCCCCTTGCAGAACAGGACAGAGAAGAATTTGTGCTTACGATACCAGCTATCAATAATGAAAGACCAGCTTGCCAATTTCATTGGATAGTACTTCCTCAAGGAATGCTAAACAGTCCTACCATGTGTCAGTATCATGTAAATCAGGCTTTGCTCCCCCAGAAGAAAAGAATTTCCTAATTGTAAGATTATTTATTTTCCGAATGACATTTTACTAGCAGCCCCAACAGAGCCAGTACATTTTAGTTTATATGCCTGTCATAAAAAATACAGTTAAGAGGTTTAATCATAGCACCTGAAACAATACAGATGTCTTCCCCTTGGAAATATTTTGGCTACATACTAACATCCCAGTCAGTAAGACCGCAAAAGGTTACATTAAATACTAGCAACTTACACACCTTAATGATTATCAAAAATTACTGGGCAATATTAATTGGCTTTGCCCACCTTGGTCATAACTACTGACAAATTACAGAACCTGTTTTCTGTCCTAAAGGGCAGTACAGTTCTGGACTCTCCCAGGTATTTAACCCCCACAGCAAAGAAATAGAGTAAGCTATTTCTCAGAGGCAACTAGAATATATAGACCCACAATATTAAACATTCCCCAACAGGATTAATAGGACAGATGGCCCCAGGGCTGCGCTTCCTAGAATTGGTTTTTTGCTCACATACCAGGACTAAAACACTATCTCCCTATATCTAGCTAGTGAGTAAAGTCATCTGTATGGGCTGCAGACAATGCAGTTAGTTGCTAGGTAATGACCCTGATGTCATAAGAATTCTTCTGAGTGAAAAACAATTTGAAGCAGTACTGTCCTTATCTCTAGGCCTTCAGATAGCACCTCTGATTGTGCAGGCCATATAGGACATGCCCTTCCTGCTGACATACTACTCTAGTTCTTATCTTGTACTCCTGTAGTTGTGCCTACAAAGGTAGCTCACTCACCCATACCTAATACTATAACACTTTTTACTGATGGCTCTGGTAAAAATGGAAAGGGCTATTTGGTGGGAACCACATTATTCTCTCACTCATTCTGGATTTGCTGGCACTCAGAGAGCTGAGGTTAGAGCCCTTATATTGGCCCTGGAAACCTTTTCAGCTCAGCCCATCAATATTGTTAGTTACTCTGCTTACTCTTTTATTTATTGCAGAACCTTAAAAGAGCCCTCATTAAGTCCACTGTTGAGCTCACCCTGTGTGCACTTTTTCTTCAACTCCAGCAATTTTTGGATCAACGTACACGTCCATTTTTATCATACATATTTGAGCCCACAGCTCACTGCCTGGCCCACTGGCTTATAGCAATAATCAAGCAAACCTGCAAATTTTGACATCCTTGCTTAACCAAACCACCCAGTCACATCAATTTTTCCACCAAAATTGGAGAAACTGAACAATTTCAGCTTACCCAGAGACTAGCTAAACAAATTATCCTGCAGTGCCCAGATTGCCAGCTCACAGGCATGTCCGTCCCTCTGCAGGTGTTAACCCTAGAGGACTAGAACCTAATCAGTTATGGCAAACTGATGTTACACATGTCTCTGAATTTGGAAAACTAAAATATGTACATGTATGCGTTTCTATCACCTATAGAAAAGCACTTTGCTAAAACCTCTCAATACATAAAACCCGCAGTTTTATGGAAAGATGTAAATAGTAATGTATGGTATGGTCCAAATGATTTGCTAACATGCGGAAGAGGATATGCTGTGTTCACACCCCCTCAGGCCCTCTTTGGATTCCAGCACGATGCATCAAACATTACCATGGTGCAGCCAGAACCCAACCCAGTGCCAGAAGTGAAGGAAGTGACCCCAAAGAACCTACGGTCCCAGAGGTTGCGGCTTCGCCGAACAGCACAAGCCCCAACTATCACCTGGGGGGTGCTGAAGAAGACAACTCAGGAGGCTGAACAAATCCTGCTCCGGACACAGACACCATGCACTCCAGATAATTTATTCCTTGCTATGCTTTCTGTTATACATTGCAACTCTTGTAAGGTATTAAGCTTTCTTATTCTCTCACTTTGCTTTCAACGCGTACCTGCTACACTCTATTGGGCTAATCTCCTAGATCCACCTTTCTTCCACTCTGTTACCTGGGCAGACACTCCCTTCCCAGCCTCTAGTAATGTAACTGCTTGGCTAGGAGGGATTGACTTACCCCTGGTAGGGCCCCTTATTAATGACACACATTGGACTAAGGTGCCAGGTAACACTATATATCACTCCACTATCCTTCCATTGTGTGTAAGTTATAAAAGTTCTAATCCTGACTGTGTACCTGCCCAGACAGAATTATTGCTACATCATGGCAAAGGAAATGCCTTAACGTTCTTGGTTGTAGGTAGCCTCAAACTGGGCAACGCAACTAATGCCACCTTCCCCAACATTCCTCCCTATCCCTAAAGAACAAACCCAGGAAAGTAATGGATTCCACTTTGGCTGAGGGGTCTGTCATGGGGGACGAGCCTGTAGCCTCCAGTTAGGCAATTATGACATCATATACTGGAGCCCTCATGGCTATTTGCGGGGTGACCATACTGATGTTCGCATCCATTGTGGCATCAGTCGCAGTTTCATAGCCACGTCCTGCTCCACTATGATTTGCGTGGATGAGGGGATGGGATATCCCAGACCCCAAGTAGAATCCATGCTACCCCAAGGCACTTCATGGCACCTGGGACATCTTAGCACCACCCTTATCACCTGGCATGGGATATATCATAATTCCATTAACAATTATAGTATGCCTTTTATTCATAATCGCACAGATCAGTGCCTGATTTGCACTGCCCATCCATGTGTTTTCCTTATGGGAACCAATATTTCCATTACACCTCAAAACTCCATGTTTGTGACCTGAATGCAGGGACAAGGCAACCTGGTTTGCCTCATGTATCACTAATTACCGTGTATCTAGTTTAAGTATTACTAGTGTCATGGTATTATGGAGACAATCTGAGACATTCCTACCAGTCAGTTTGAGGTGAGATTGGCAAGGTTTCTCTGCTCTTGCCTCCCTAGAACATACTCTGTCCCAGGTCAGACACAAAAGATTCATAAGTACGCTAGCCTTTATAGGCTCAGCCATAGTCATCGTAGCCACTACTGGTGTCACTGTTGGATCTATTACTGAATCAGTACAAACAGCTACTGTTGTAGATAACGTGGCCAGAAACATGTCTAGTGAACTTCTCTTACAGCAGGGTGTAGATCAAAAAATTACTGCACATCCGCAAGCCCTTGATGGTGCCTTGGAATATGTAGGGGAATGACATGATGCACTGGCACTCCGACAGCAATTAAACTGTGACTGGGAGCATAAGTATATCTGTGTCAGCTTTCTACCCTGGAATCAATCAATCCATAGTTAGGATGAGATGAAACACCACCTCTGGGGAATCTTATATGATAATGTAACCACAGATGTAAAACAACTTACAACTAAAATTCTAGAATCCCTAAATGCCGTAAATCTACACGCTCAACATACAGCCATATAGAAGGATGTAGAAGAACATCTCTCCTGGATAGACCCCCCCCACTCCTGGGGGGGGGTCGCTCCTTAATTAGAAAAATATATTACTGATTATACTCATGTTTGTCTCATGTTATTTGCCAATTCTAGGATGCAAAGCCGAAAAATGAGCAATGACCACTACGCCTGACAAACCTGTTGCTGCACACATCTGTACTCTCCAAGCAACAAAGCCTAATGAAAAAAAAAAAAAAAAAGCAGATAAGGGGGAGATGTAGGAGATGGGTCACGGTGGTGGGAGAAATTACAGGGAGAGAACGCAAACCCTGAAAGGTCTCAAGGTTTTGCAAAAGCTTCAGGAGAGAATAAAAGCTGAAGGCAGCCAATTCTCTTATCCTGAGGCTAAGGGCAAGGGGTAGGTAACAAGGGAGTGTACAGGAATTTATCTAGGTAAGTTTGTTTGCTTATGTCTCCAGAAACCAACCTTTGATAATCTGTGCCTGTGCAAGACTGCTCCCTGGAAGGTGGGGAACAACAATATTAATTACCCACAAATTGTGTTTGCTCCAGGCCCTTGTCATTAAATCTGTACTGAATAAATACAAGCCGCTCTGGCTTATCAGGACTGTCTCTCTTTGGCAACACAAAGCTGGCAGTCCCTTAGCTCTCTTTCACAGTCTACCTGTGTCTGAGTATTTCTTTCATTCCTCACTTGGCCAGAGTCTGCAGGGCAGACTCAGCAGTTAACCACCTTAGCTAGACTAAGAAAGTTCTAGTCTTGTTTTTCCTCCTCCCCTCTTCCCTGGGATTTTTTCCTTAAGTATTCTAGTCCTAGGGTTCAGATCCTTTGATGTCACAAGTTTAAAAACAAAGCTTGAGGAACTACCAAAGGTATAGGAGTTGTTCACTTTGTTGAAATTCATTAAGTCAGAGAAGTCTTACTAACAGATGTATTTTTAGGTTCCGCAGATAATTTCTTTTTCTCCCCTTTCCCCAAATTACATTCAGCATTTAAAGCTGTTTATGACTTGCCATCAGCATTATTCCGTTAGGATTGTTAGTGTTAAAATCTGTTTGGGTTTTGTTTTTTTTTTTTTTTAAGACTCTTAAAGTCTAGATGGAATTCAGATGTTGACCAGAGTGTGTATTTTACATAATGTTCTTGATTAAAAAGATTTGTTTGTAAATTACCTGTTGTTTTTGCATATGCCCAGTTGATGTGATAAAATTTTCATTGTCTTACCATAAAGCCTTGGTGATCAGCAGGTAGAATGCAGATATTGTAAAGCTTTTCATGAATTTTAAAAGTGCAAAATAAAGCAGCCACATTTAAGTAATTAGATTGTCTTTTAACAGGCTTAAAGTATTTTGCTAAAATGTGGGCTTTATTACTCTTTACTGCAAGATTACTTCTTAGCAGCAGGATAGAGGAAGTTTGAGAATTGAGAGACTGCAGTAGTGCCCCATTATTTGTGGTTTTGCATTACATGGTATAAGTAATCCATGGCTACCATGGTCCAAAAATATTAGATGGAAAATTTCAGAAACAACTCATAAGCTTTCAATTGTGTGCCATTCTGAATGAAATCTTGCAGCACCACGCTTTGTCCCACTGGTCACGTCAGTCATCCCTTTCTCTAATATATCCACACTGTGCATACTACCCACCTGTTAGTCATCTACACCATCTACTCCTGACATCCAAGCATTGACCATGTCATGGCTCCATGATCCAGGATCACCCAAAGCAGATGATCCTCCTTCTGATGTATCATCAGAAGGTCAGTAGCGGTGCTCATGCCTGTAATCCAAGCCCTTTGGGAGGCCAGTGTGGGTGGATCACTTGAGGTCAGGAGTTTGAGACCAGCCTGGCCAATATGGTGAAACCCCATCTTTACTGAAAATACAAAAATTAGCCGGGCATGGTGGCAGGCGCCTGTAATCCCAGCTACTCGGGAGGCTGAGGCATGAGAATCACTTGAGCCTGGGAGGTGGAGGTTGCAGTGAGTTAAGACGGCATTCCAGCTTGGGTGACAGAGCCAGACCCTGTCTAAAAAAAAGAACGTCAGTAGTAGCCTCATGGTGTGTCACAATGCCTGTGTCACCTACCTCACTTCATTTCACCATGCAGGCATTTTACCATCTCACATCCCATCATCAGAGGAAGGGTACAGTACAATAAGAAATAGACCACAGTCATGTAACTTTCATTACATTCTTATAATTGTTCTATTTTATTCTTAATCTCTTAATGTGCCTAATTTATAAATTAACCTTTACCATAGGTGCATATGCATAGGAAAACCTTGGTATATATAGGCACCCCAGTTCTTAACGTAGTTTGGAACGTAGCAGATACTCATATTTGTTAAAGGTGGCTTCACAAAGGAAATTATATTTGACCCCTGGGTCTTTGAGGAATATGACTTATTCAGGCAGAGAGGGGAAGCATTTATTAGAGGTCCAGGAGGAGGGAAACGTGTCCTGTGTCCTGAAGCTGTGTGCTGAAGATGACAGGGGATGAAGGTGGGAAAAGGTAAGTTGAGAGCTGAATGGGAAGGATATTGAATGCTTTTATCTTTACCCTCTCTCCTACTTAAGAATGGAATTTGGAAACATTACCTATGTAGTATTCTTACCAAAAATGCGGATTTTTCATAGCCCTTAGCAACTTCACAGATCTAGAACCTCCTGAAGGGGAGGCCAGATCTCCTTAAGGAAGGACTCTGCTCTACTGCCAAAATATACACTGGTTTCAGTGTCACGTCAGAGTTTCCTGTAATGGGTCTTGAGCCCCAGGGAAGTCTCTGACAGTTCTTTGGCAACAGTTTTGGAGACAGTGACCTGATCATCTCTGAAGTATTCATTCCAGACAATATTCAGTGCTACAGGCAGCCAACCACCCCGGTGGCTTTATAGCTGTAACACTGCTCAGGCTGGCTTGTATGGTTCCTGAGAGTAACAGCCACTCTCTGCTTGCCAGGTCAAGGATTGTGGGTTATGCATAGTGCATTTGTCACCTCCTTCCTGCCAGTTCTCTGGAGAGCACTAATGTTACCCAATTCAGTGGAAAAAAGCTGCGGGGTGGGGGTAGGGGCGGACCAGTAGCTGAGGTAGTTACCACAATCTATTCTCACCATTTTTTCCATGGTAATTGGGGTTGACATTGAATAACATGCCTGCCTAACTGGGACTATATTTGCTGTTTTCCTTGTAGTTTTAGGTGTATGAAGCAATTAAGTCCTACAAAATTTAATTGGAAATGCTGCTAATTCCGTGTTAGGAA
Organism: Sapajus apella; assembly: GCF_009761245.1. Lineage (NCBI taxonomy): Eukaryota > Metazoa > Chordata > Mammalia > Primates > Cebidae > Sapajus > Sapajus apella. Next base: position 6,509,088 of record NW_022437006.1, read on the forward strand.
CCTGACGACAGTTACTGTACCTCCTCCATGCACTTTTATCCCTTCCCAAAAGTAGTAGCGATAGCAATGTAGCCTTGATTTTTTTTTTTTTTTTTCAGAGTCACAAGATGGAGGGAACCTGGATCCCTGAATGACCACATGGAATATTGAACTGTTACGTGAGAGCAGATTAAATGTCTTTATTTTTTTAAGCCACATTTTTGTTTGGTTTCTTGTTATAGCAGCTTCCTTTTTGCTCAAACTTGTTGATCATTTTTGTCAAATAACATCTGAGCATTTCCTTCACCAGTGTAGGCCCTGAGCAGGCTGCTCCACTCCTGCATTTCCATTGTAATGGAAATCTTGGGATGAGGGGGACTAATTCTATAAAAGGCTTTGAATTAAGAGTTGTAAGCTGTATTTTGAATGTTGGTAAGTATTGTTACAGCCGTGTGAACATGTATAGCAGCAGACAGCCTAATTCTATAGCATGTTGTTTTTTCAGCTCTGCTCCCATAGATTGATGGTCTTTTTGTTTATTTGTGAATTTTCTTGAGGCAGGGTCGGTCTCTGTCGTCCAGACTGGAGCGCACCTGCGCGATCTCGGCTCACTGGAACCTCCACCAGGCTCAAGCGGTCCTCCCACCTCAGCCTCCGTAGCAGGGACCACAGGCACGTGCCACCACACCTGGGTAATTTTAGTATTTTTTGTAGAGAGAGAGTTTTGCCATGTTGACAAGGCTGGTCTCAAACTCCTGATCTCAAGCGATCCACCTGTCTCAGTCTCCCAAAGTGCTAGATTACAGGCTTAAGCTACCTCACCCAGCCAAGTGTTTGTTGGTTTGTTTTTTAATAGGAATTAAAACCTTAGACAATTTTAGTGATAATGCTGTAGCATTAGAATAGCATCGGCCAGGCAGCTGGGCGGCTGGGCCTGGTGGCTGAGGTGGGAGGATCACTTCAGCCCAGGGGACGGAGGTTGCAGTGAGCTCAGATGGCGCCACTGCACTCCAGCATGGGCAACAGAGAGACCCTATCTCAAAAAACAAAAAACACACTTATATTCTGCTACTTTTGTAGAATAGACTCTAGTATACTATATTGGATGTCATTTAAAATATTTTACTTTTAGGTTTAATATGCTAAATATTTTATAGAATTCTGAGAAGCACCAAACTTTTCAATCATTTCACCATCTGAATCTTGCTGTGTTACTCAGGCTGGTTTCAAACTCCTGGGCTCAAGCGATCTTCCCCCCTCCCAGAGAGGGGCTTCCAAAGCACTGGGATTACAGGCGTGAGCCACGGCGCCCAGCCTAGAGTTATTTTAGAAAACACTATTCCGCAATATTGATGAGGAGGAGCTGCTGAGGGCAAGTAGAACGGGGACTTCCAGCTCCCAAAGCCACAGCACAGCCAGGGACTCAGTCTCTTTGGCTGCTGCACCAGACCTCATGTTGGAGTTTGAGAAGAGCTATTGACGTAAAATGAACCAGGTAATTTAACTCTCCTATTTAGGAACCAACATTAATTAAACATAGTACCTTTTCAGCTTTGCTTACAGCATGTTCAGAGATTCAAGACTAAGATTGCTGCTCATAGCAGCACTCTGAGAAGTAGGGAAAAAAATCTACTTTTCCTCCTGGAGGAGAAATAACGTGGAGTAAAATATCTTGCCCTCCACATACTCTGTAATTGTCTCCAAACTGTCTACTTAATGGCAATAAAGCCAATTTGAAGCATACGCACTGATAGGGAAATAACAATCCCCAAGATTCTTTTTTTGGAGACAGAGTCTCAGCCTGTCGCCTAGGCAGGAGTGCAGCGGTGTGATCCCACCTCACTGCAACCTTCCGCCTCTCAGGTTCAAGTAGTTTTCCTGGCTGAGCCTCCCAAGTTGCTAGGATTACATGCATGTGCCACCAAATACTAAAAGTTTTTGTATTTTTAGTAGAGACGGGTTTTCACCATGTTGGCCAGGCTGATCTCGAACTCCTGACCTCAACTGATCCACCCACCTCAGCCTCCCAAACTGCTGGGATTACAGGCATGAGCCACCGCACCCAGCCTTCTTTTTCTTTAGTTTAACCTCTTGCCCACCCCAATACCCAAACGTTAATATATATTTTTAAAAGGCCGTCTTTAAAGTTCCCAACTTCCATAATCCACAGTCTTTAGGGGTGGGGGTAGGGTTCCATCCTTTCAGGAATCCTTTCCAGACAGACATGTTGGTAAGTGAAAGGGAAAAGAGAGACGACAGTTTATGCTGAGTGAAAAGTCTCCTGCTGACCTAATAAATTCAATCCAGTCACCACAGAATACTGAGGCTGGAAGGAAGCCTTTGAGCTGGTCTAGCACTCTCATTTTACAGAGTGGAAATGGTCAGAACTCTTAACCTCTGTGAGCTAATGAGAGAGGTGGGTCTCCTAAGCCACATCTGAATCCTGGAGTTCATGTGCTTCACACCAGCTACTCTGCAAAATCAGCTTTGTGATGGATTTCTGTCAGACTAGGAATCGACTTTCCCAATGGCAGTTGCTTGGTTCAGTTATTGAAAAATGCTAAAACAATTATTAACATTTAAGATTCATACTTTTGGCTGGGCGAGGTGGCTCACACCTGTAATCCCAGCTCTTTAGGAAGCTGAGGTGGGTGGATCAGTTGAGGTCAGGAGTTCGAGACCAGCCTGGCCAACATGGTAAAAACCTATCTCTACTAAAAATAGAAAAATTAGGTGTGGTGGTGGGTGCCTGTAATTCTAGCTACTTGAGAGGCTGAGGCAGGTAAATAACTTGAACCTGGGAGGCGGAGGTTGCAGTGACCTGAGACGACGCCATCACACTCCAGCCTGGGCAACAAGAGTGAAACTCCATCTGGGAAAAAAAAAAAAAAAAAAAAAGATTCCTTTTTTTTTTTTTTTTTTTTTTTTTTTTTTTTTTTTTTTTGAAGAGAGAGGGTCTCACTGTCACCCAGGCTGGAGCATAGTGGTGTGATCATAGCTCACTGCAGCGTCAAACTCCTGGCCACAAGCCATCCACTTGCCTCAGCCTCCCAAAGTGCTGGGATTACAGGTATAAGCAACCATGCCTGGTTTAAGGTTTGTATTCCTAATGGTACTATTACCATTGTCAGGAATCTGATAATTTGAGAGTAGGTTGCAAGTTGTTTTGAAAGTTGGCATAACAGTGCCTTGTGCATATAGTTATAGAGATGTGAAATTTCTTTTGTAAAAAGAAAAGTTGAGGCTGAAGTTGATCCCCAAAATGGGAATGCTTGACCAGCTACTCAGGTCTGTTCAAACAGAATGAATTGGCTCTAATCCTGTGGCCAAGTCTATTTATACACCCAATGTCTTACTTTTCCTCCATATTCTCTACCCAAAGCATTTTGAAACCCACCCTTAGCCATGCATGGTGGCATACCTCTGTAGTCACAGCTACTTGGGAGACTGAGGTGGGAGGATCGATTGAGCTCAGGAATTTGACGCTGCAGTGATCCCACCACTGTCCTCCAGCCTAGTTGGCAGGGTGAGACCTCATTGTAAAAAAAAAAGGAAAAGCTAGCATTAAACCTTATTCCCCCAGTAAAGTTTATGATTCTATAACTTTGGCCAAATGTGAGCTCAGAGATAAAAATTTCAGTTATTTCTTCACATTTCTCCTTGGCCCAGTTTACCTGAAAGCCTTTCTAATGGTTTGGGAGTTTACAGAAAACCCATGTGACTATACAGGAGCATGCCTTCTGTTTTTAGACTGTTTCGGTGAATGTGGAGAATCTAACTAGGCAATTAGCAGTTTTCTCATTTGACTAATTAAAATGGATTTTATCATAATTGCATTACTAGGATTGAATTGATAATAAGCCTTTTAGTGGAATTTTCTGGATCCCAATAGATTTTTCTTCTTTGTGTGTCCAAAAAGATCACATGTGTTTTATCTATGTTTGTATCTATGTATCTGTGTATCAATCTATATCTATTTGTGCCAGAGTCTCATTCTGTTGCCCAGGCTGGAGTGCAGTGGCGCAATCTTGGCTCACTGCAACCTCCACCTCCCAGGTTCGAGCAATTCTCCTGCCTTAGCCTCCTGAGTAGCTCGGACTATAGGCACAAGACACCATGGCTGGCTAATTTTTGTATTTTTAGTAGAGACAGACAAGGGTTCATCCTGTTGGCCAGGCTGGTCTTGAACTCCTGACCTCACGTGATCCATCCACCTCAGCCATTCAAAGTGCTGGGATTACAGGCTTGAGCCACTGCAGGCTAAAGGTCACATGTATTTTCTATAAACAGGAATTAGTTGTGACTTCCCTCGACAGCTGTAAGAGATAAGGGAATCAGCTTCAGACTACTGAATTTATAACTCGGGTTGGAGACTAGCTAATGACAGGCTTATTTTGCTCAACAGTGTTTCAGAAATACTTAAATTTGGTGCCAGCATTTAAAAGCTGGGAGATTCCTACAAAAATTCAGATTCTTGGCGTCTGTTGAAAAATCTGATGATCTAGCAACATTGTTCTTTCCATGGCAGTAGTCGAGTCTATTAGAAAACAGCAGTCCAAGAAACCAAAATGTACCCACACTGCTAAAAATTGTTCTGATGCCTGGCGCAGTGGCTGACGCCTGTAATCCCAACACTTTGGGAGGCTGAGGCAGGTCTGTCACCTGAGGTCAGGAGTTTGGGATCAGCCTGGCCAACATGACAAAACCCCCTCTTTACTAAAAATAGAAAAATTAGCTGGGGTGGTGGTGTGTGCCTGTAATCGCAGCTACTCAGGAAGCTGAGGCAGGAGAATAGCTTGAACCCGGGACGCAGAGGTTGCACTGAGCTGAAATTGCACCACTGTCTGCCAGCCTGGGCAACAGAGGGAGACTGTCTCAAAAAAATAAAAAAAAATCTGAAATCGGCTGTTCCGAGTGCAGTGGTATTTACAACTAATTGATCACAACCAGTTACAGATTTCTTTGTTCCTTCTCCACTCCCACTGCTTCACTTGACTAGCCGCTTTTTTTTTTTTTTTTTTTTTAAGATGGAGTCTTGCTCTGTCGCCCAGGTTGGAGTTCAATGGCACGATCTTGGCTCACTGCAGGCTCTGCCGCAGCCTCTGCCTCCACCACCTCCTCCTGGGTTCAAGCAAATATCTTGCCTCAGCCTCTGTAGCTGGGATTACAGGCACCTGCCACCACACCCAGCTAATTTTGTACTTTCATGGTGATGGGGTTTCGCCATGTTGGTCAGGCTGATCTCGAACTCCTGGCCCCAAGCAGTCTCTCAGCCTCGGCTTCCCAAAGTGATTACAGGCATGAGCCACCGTTCCTGGCCTTGACTAGCCTTGTTAAAAAAAAAAAAAAAAGTAATAATAAATTGTCCTAAAATCCTCTGGGCACTGCTGAAATAGTCCACCCAATACTTCCAGCACAATTTAAAGCCCTGGGTCCCATGCCATACATGGAGATCAGCAGTCTCGAGTACCCATTCCAATCTCACTACCCTTTTCATAAGCTACATGATTTGTGTCTGAAGTGAGAGGGTTAGATAGCAAATGACATCTCCTTTCTCTTCTGGTATTTTTAACTCAGGAACTATTTAATACAAAGCAGAGTATCACACACAAAATGAATCTTTTTTTTTTTTTTTGAATTGTTTTAACCAGAGCTGAAAGTGACTTTTTGCCAGTATTCTTCCATAGGCCTTCAGCAAAATGTTCTCCAGTGACTGCCAAGAAGTATGGAAAATTCAGCTGTTAAGGTTCTGCTTCACCTATAGATGAGGTGCAGCATTTTAAAATTTGGTATTTATCTCAAGACCCAATTTTGTTTAGTGACTGACCAGATACTTTGAATTCTTGTTAACCTAGACCTAGTAACTACTTGTAGGAACTGGGATGGGCCAGGGGCAGAATATGGTGTGGTTCTGTGTCCTCATCCAAATCTCATCTTGAATTGTCATCCCTACCTGTGGAGGGAGGGAAATGATTGGATTATGAGGCCAGTTTCCCCCATGCTGTTCTTGTGATAGTGAGTGAATTCTCATGAGATCTGAAGGTTTTATAACGGGGCTCTTCCCCCTTCGCTTCCTTCACACGGTCTCTCTGCCTGCTGCCATGTAAGACGTGTTTGTTTCCCCTTCTGCCATGATTGTGTTTCCTGAGGCGGCCTCAGTCATGCCGCACTGGGTCAATTAAACCTCTTTCCTTTATAAATTAACCAGTCTTGGCAGTTCTTTGTAGTAATGTGAGAATGGACTAAGCAACTATAGGCTTTCTTGCTAATTCTTTACGTAACTGTAAGGCAGTTGCTTCTTTCTTTCTTTGTAAATAGTCTTCTGTTATTGCTGCTAACCAGGATTTTTTCATTTATTAAAAAAAAATTAATTTTCCTGCTGCCTGGATATAAACGGGATTAATTTTTAAGCTTGAAAGTTACATTACTAGCCAGACACAGTGGCTCATGCCTGTAATCCCAGCACTTTAGGAGGCTGAGGCGGGTGGATCACCTTAAGGTCAGGGGTTCAAGACCAGCCTGGCTAACTTAGTGAAACCCTGCGTCTACTAAAAATATAAAAAGCTAGCTGGGCATGGTGGCAGGCACCCTGTAATCCCGGCTACTCAGGAGGCTGAGGCAGGAGAATCTCTTGAACCCGGAAAGCAGAGGTTGCAATGAGCCAAGATTGTGCCATTGCACTCCAGCCTGGGCAACAAGAGTGAAACTCCATCTCAAAAAAAAAAAAAAAAAAAAAAAAAAAAGGTTACATTGTCATTGTGAATAAATCTCTTCATTTCCTTAAGCTTTTGGCAGGCTATGTAACCCTTATTTTTTGAGAATGTACGTGAAAACTGAGGGCAGTATCTTCAGCTTATACCTGCATTTCTCCAGGCTAAGTATCACCTGTTTACTATTATTATCCATCCTTTTTATAGGCAACATATTGCAACAATCTTGTCTTTTTTTTTTTTGAAACAGTGCCTTACTCCGTCGCCAGGTGCCAGGCTGGAGTGCAATGGCGCAATCTTGGCTCACTGCAACCTCCTCCTCCCAGGTTCAAGCAATTCTCCTGCCTCAGCCTCCTGAATATCTGGGATTACAGGTGTGTACCACCACGCCCCACTAATTTTTGTATTTTTAGTAGAGACGGGGTTTCACCATGTTGTCCAGGATGGTCTCAATTTCTTGACCTCGTGATCCACCCGCCTCGGCCTCCCAGAGTACTGGGATTACAGGCATGAGCCACCGTGCCCAGCCTGCAACAGTCTTTTCTAAAAGGATGCCCACCTGTGGCAGCACAGGTTCTGAAAATTTCTTCAAAATCAAGAAATCTGCTAATACATTGAGAGGTCATGATGGAACACTCATTCTCATACATTAATGTAAGTCAGGAGAATTTCTTTTGGAGAAAATTGGCAATATCCATTAGTCTTAAATACATAACATTTGTCCTAGTAACTATGATGCTCCCAATTTATGTGCACATGTGCCAGTGCAGCATAATGTATGAGCAAAGTCAACTCCATCATTAAGAGACTGGTTAAATAAGGGTATCTCCAAAAGTAGGCTAGTAAGCAGTCACTGAAAGAATGGGTAGACCTATATGCACTAATGTGAAATAGAGGTCACTATCACTTGTAAGAGACATTTATATGAACGTGCTTTGAATGTCTGAAGGAGACAGTAGAGCTGGGTAAGAGTGGTTACTTCTGGGGAAGAACAGGACGACTGGGATGAAGAGTGGAAAGGAGATGCCATCTCTGACTTTTGTGCTGTTTGAATTTCTGTGTCATGTGTATGCACTTCCTTTTAATTGCTGATGGTTTTTTAAAGACACCAGACCAGGGAATGATGAGAGTTACCAAGTGAAGAACTCTCTCACCATTGGTACTTTTCTGAAGGGAATCTGTGTAGCCCAGATACAAACCCTTGCGTGGGAGGGCTATCCACCTACTATTCACTGGTTTACCCATTGGACTTGTGTCTGCCTTCCCCAAGGCCAAATTTTCCCCACTTCAGTATATGTGGAAAAATAGTCTCTGTGTCTGAAGCCCTGTTTCCTGCCTACAAGTGGGGCGTATGGACATATGAGACAAATGGAGGTCTGTTAATGGTAAAGCGACTGCAAAATAAATCATGCCTGAACACAGATACAAAATGGAAGCTACCTGGATACATTTGCAAAGATTTATATTAAGAAAGATAGTTTTGTTATTCATTAAGCATTTATTAAATACCTCCCTAAAGGTTCCAGATGCCACTAGAACCTTTAGTTGGTACTGAGATGTATATGCAAGAATGGCACATATCAAAATATCTGCTTATTAGTTCAGATCCAACATAATTTTTCCTTGAACCAGAACCTCATATTAACTTAAAGTACTCAATGGCATAGCATCCTCTAATTTAAAGATTTTAAAACAAAAACATAACCAGAAGACCCAGTTTTTAAAATTGCTGTTAAAGGCCAACATTAGCGGAAGGGAAGGAATAAAAAGGAATAACCTCTCTTAAAATAACAATCTACAAAGTCCTCTGCCACAAAAGCAGATCCTTGTCATTCCCATGAGATAATCATCACCTTGCTGAGAATGAGAATGGCAGCCCCTGCAGGCAGGGGGGATAAAACCCATTTGCTGAAACAGCTTCTACTTGTTTTTATCATTATTCCAGGAGTTGTGTGTGAGGGGTTTTTACATTTATACAGTTTACATTGACCCATAAATAGCACATGTAAGATTAATAGGGCCACAGTTTTTAAGAGTATTTACATAGCCCCACCATGCATACAGAGCCTTTTTTAATATTGGGGAAAAAAAAATCAAAGTTGAATTTTCCATCACTAGGCAATATAAATTTGACCATCTAAATTTATAAACCCTGACTAAAATACAAGCAATCAGTTCATCCATAAATGCTGTTTCTGGTTCCTTAGTAAATCTAGCACTGCAGTGTAACAAACAGCTTACAATCAGGGATATAAAAATATCAGCTTTAAAATCTGAACTGTACAGTATATACATTAATATTTGCACCGTTAAATTAGGAATACACAAGTCTATGAAATACTACGTTATAAATAGCAATGTTTTTTGTTTGTTTCCAATGTGTAGGTCGCGCTGATACAATACAATGTTCACCGGGCCAAAGAGGGTTGGAGGGGACAAGTTGGCCTCACACTAGGATGCACAGTGTTAGCTAGGTCATCGTGACGGGCATGCCTCACACCAAGACGGACTATCAAGACCTGGGCTGACCTGACTTACATAAATGACAAACACTATTGCTTTACAAAGGTGGCTGGAGTTCTCTATCTTCTAAAATCAATACTCCCATTTGATCCCTTTGAGACAGCATCTTGAGTATTCCCTTGAAGACTGGAAACCAAAGCAGCTTTATCAATCTGTAAAGCACCGGGACCCGACAGGCACAAGATGCCATCCAAGGAGGGTAAATTGGAGAAATCACACCTTTTAAATGTTAATCTGACACTGTAAACAGCTGTTGAGTTCTCATTTACATGGCCAAAGAAAGCACTTTAAACTACTTTCACAACTTTCCTAGGGAAGAAAAAGATTCAGATGGTTAAGTTTTAAGCAAATGCTCTCCATCACTACTTGGTTAAGAAATAATACAATTTTTGCCTTTATGTCCCTTTTTCTTCTTGGATTTCGACGTCCTCTGACCAAACTGAGGGGTGGGAAGTGCAGACGGTGGACTAGAAAGGTCATCTGTATAGTAGGCAAATCTCTGTGGCCGGGGTTGAGGGATTGGCTGTCCAAGAAAATACCCTTCTTCTTCTGAGTCGGAAGAGGAGGAGGTGGAAGAACACCAGGAATCATCATCCTCGCCATACAGTCCCAGAAACCGATTCATTCCTGGGTTCTGCAGGCCGTAATCAGAAATGGCATGGGCGTACTGTCCATAGAGATCAGCGTTCTGGATGTATGCTTGGATCTCCCGGGCACTTTTATTCTGTATGAATTTCTCATAGTTATCGGGAGTGTAAAGCCGCAGTCTGTCCTTGGGAGAGTATTTTCTTTCTGTAACAAGATTCAGGGCATTGTCAGAGCGGGACTTTCTACTTCTCCTGCGGCGGTGGTGATGAGACCTGGATCCCCTCTCTTCAAAATGGTAGACGCGTCTCCGAGTCCTTTCACTCATCGGAGGCTGCCGGATCTCGACATCGTAGTTCCCGTTGTCAATGACATCATCGGAAAACTTGACCTGCTGTGGTCTGGACTGAGACTTGGACCTTCTGAGCACTGGCAGATGTACTGGTTTCTCTTCAGGCAGGATTTTTTCTGGACACAACTCTGAACTTAGACTCTTTAAGGACTCTGCACTCCTGTGCAGCATGGAAGAGTTCAAAGTTCCCATATTGCTCATTTTCTCACAATCTTCTGTTTCCATCTCCTCAAAATTTTGTAGAGAATATAACGATGGCCTTGGCTTGCTTTCTCCATCCACTGAAGCCCCTAGAAGAGAGGCCAAAACGATGAACATTTCAGTCATCCTAATACTCGACAGTTCTTAAAAGCAAGCTACTGAAAGGAAACATTTCACAGAAAATTTCCAATTTCAATATTTGATTAAAACCCACAGGGAAAGCCAACATATATATACCAATTGAGAAGTAGTATAAGTGTTATTGTTACAAGGGGGCACAGCTGCTGTTTTTTTTTTTTTTTTTAAATAAAAATGGGGTTTCATCATGTTGGCCAGGCTGGCCTTGAACTCCTGACCTCAGGTGATCCGTCTACCTTGTCCTCCCAAAGTGCTAGGATTACAGGTGTGAGCCACGGCGCCCGGCCTTTTTTTTTTTTTTTTTTGAGATGGAGTTTTGCTTTTGTTGCCCAGGCTGGAGTGCAATGGCGTGATCTTGGCTCACTGCAACCTCTGCCTCCTGGATTCAAGCGATTTTTCTGCCTTAGCCTCCTGAGTAGCTGGGATTACAGGCTTGCACCACCACACCTGGCTAATTTTGTATTTATAGTAGAGATGGGGTTTCTATATGTTAGTCAGGCTGGTCTTCAAACTGCCGACCTCAGGTGATCCACCTGCCTTGGCGTCCCAAAGTGCTGGGATTACAGGTGTGCCCCACCAGGCACAGCCTCTCTTACAAACCTGGAGTCAAGGATTAGTTACAGCATGTGGCATGAGCAGCAAAAATTTAAGAGGTCTTCATAGCAACCTCCTCATTCATTAACATAAGATATAGAAGCTTCTGCCCTTCAATCCATTAAAGCTACATTGCTTCATTTGAACATCTTTCAAATCAGTCCCTTCCTTGGCCTCCATCATGAGCTAGTCTTCCTCATCCTATACTGAGATTAGTGGTCAGTAAACTACAGCTCTGTAATCCTAGCACTTTGGGAGGCTGAGGCAGGTGGATCACCTGAGGTGAGGTGTTGCAGACCAGCCTGTCTCACGAAAATTAGCTGGGCATGGTGGCAGGCGCCTGTAATCCCAGCTACTCATAAAGCTGAGGCAGGAGAATCACTTGAACCCAGAACCTGGGAGGCAGAGGTTACAGTGAGCTGAGATCACACCATTGCACTCCAGCCTGGGCGACAAGAGTGAAACTCCGTCTCAAAAAAAAAAAAAAAAAAAAAAAAGGTACTATTTTATAATCTAAATAAAAAGTATTCAGCTGTTTTTGAGCTGCTGTCACAGGACAATACAGAAAGATGTTTTAAAAAATATGAGCTTGTAAAGTGTGACGGCCAATTTTGGTATCTTGAAATCCATACAGCATAATCCAAGCATGCAATATCTTTCAGTTGTAGACTCCTTCATCCAATCAATTTCCTTCTCTTCAAAACAGGGATAATAAAACCTACCCCTAAAGACTGTACTGTAAATATATTTTATGCATATGTACTCACCTGTACACACGTTTGTTTTGCTAGTGTTTGGTATATAAGTGAAATTTCTTCCTTCCCTTGATCCATGGTTTTGAATAACATACAACTCCTCATGCTGAATTGCAATTTTTTTTTTTTTTTGAGACGGAATCTCACTCTTGTCACCCAGGCTGGACTGCAGTGGAGCAATCTCTGCTCACTACAAACTCTGCTCCTGGGTTCACGTGATTCTCCTGCCTCAGTTTCCCTGAGTAGCTGGGATTACAGGCACCCGCCACCATGCCCAGATAATTTTTGTATTCTTAGTAGAGATAGGGTTTCACCATGTCGGTTAGTCTGGTCTCAAACTCCTGACCCCAAGTGATCTGCCCACCTCAGCCTCCCGAAGTGCTGGGATTACAGGTGTGAGCCACCATATCCAGCCGGAATTGTAATTTTTTGAATACACTTTGTAGCAGCTCCTTTTTTCAAATACCCCATAATCCCTAGATTACATACCTGTGATATTGGACAATGCCAAAGAATCCATCGAATCCCGAACACTTTGCTCTGGTTTCAGGTCTGACAGACAGTCCAGGGAATCTTCGTACCACTGTGTTTCATCGTGATTATATCCTGAAGCCCCATGGTCCAGGTCCAATTCCTGGAGCCTTCTACTGCTTGCAGGGCCTGGGTGGCTGCCATAAGCAGAATCACCCAGCCCATCTTGTGATTGTGCCCAGTACATATCAGACTGGTATTTTTTACTTGCAAGGCTCTGGTTATTTTGCTTTAACTCAGTCTTATTTTTAACCACGTTATCAGATATCCAATGCTCATTGGCTCGAATATCCATCTCATTGGGCTGTGGCTGAAAGAGGCTTTTATCACCAAACTTGAGGAGGAGCTGTGTCATATAATCTTCATGATCAGCCCATTCTTCAGGGTCTTCTGGAGTTTCATGCTCTACTCTGCCTTTCCAAAATTCTTCACTGGCAAAACTTGTTCCTTGCCTGGAGAGACTCAGATCATCCAATTTTCGAGAAAGGGTGTCATCAGCATTGCCTGAGAGGCCAGGAAACTTGTAGTTCAGAGCAGGGGATAAGAGGAGAGACTGTCTACACTGATCTGCTGACCGGCTGCTCTTGCCCATCCGGACACTTCTTCGGGAATCTCTTGATCGAGCTGACTGAAATGCAGAGTCGGAAGAATCAGAGGCATGGACATCTTCACCAAGACTACATGTTTTTGAACAGTAAATCTGACCCTGTTTGGGAAGGAAGGGACATCCCAACAAAGAGGCTTTACACTGGGCACAGGAAAAGCATGCTTCCGTGGCATGCCAGTGCTGCCCGTCATAGGTCATCTGTGCGTGGTCCACACCTGTTGTGAAAATGATAGAATAAATAACAGGTTATAGTTTATTGCCTGAAACAAGGAATAAGGAAGAAATGAAAAAAAATAAAGATGATGGGCATGGGAGAGTTCTCAAGGGTAATGGAAATGTCCGTATCTTGAGAGGGGTGTGGGTGACACAAATACAATTAATCGGAATTCTCTGCGGATTCTGCATTTGTGAATTTGCCTACTTATTAAATGTACTCATAACCCTAAAACTGATACTCGCAACACTTTCATGGTCATTTGCCGATGTGCAGAGTGGTAAAAAATTGAACCAACACGCATCGATCCAGGAGATGCTCTGCTTTTTGTTTTCGGCTCTCATATTGTAGACAAGTATCCTATTGTAGACAAATATCCATAGGTATATTTACTGCCGTGTTTCCTGCTTAAAATGACCCCCAAATATAATGCTGATAATGCTGAAATGCTGTCGTATTCCAAAGTACAAGAAGGCTGTGATGTGCCTTATGGAGGAAAGACATGTAATTAAATAAGCTCCTAATCTTGAGTACACTCCTACTGGTGTGAGTTCAATATTAATGCATCAAGAACGTCTATTCAATAAGGAGGTAGCTTTAAGGAAAAACACACGTGAAACAAGGTTATGTATTGATGAGTTGATGAAACTCTGGGACCAGAGGCTCATAGGAACCTAACCCTATATTCTCCCACGATTCAGTGTTCACTAACCCAGTGTTTGCAGGAACATTACAGAACACAACTATGGCGAATAACAGGAATCCACTCTACGTTCATTTGTCAAAGCTCATCAGCTGGAACACATAAGATCTGGACATTTCACTGTATGTAAATTACATCTCAACTTTAAGAAACAGAAAAAAAGACTGTGGATAATCCTAGACAGACTAGTGGCTAGGTGACAGGGCAGACGGGGAGGCTGTGGCCTTACCAATATGTTCCCCACAGGTTTCACAGTACTCCGCATAGAGAGACTCAAAACAGCCACAGCAGAAGGGGCGGCCATCCTTCATGATGTACCTCTGTCCTCCCAGGACTGTTTCACACTCAAGGCAGCAGAAATGTTTCATGTGCCAATGGCGACCCTCAGCTTCTGTGCACTCATCAGCAAAAATTATCTTCAAAAAGAAATGTGAAACCAGAGAATGAAAGGAAATCATTAGTAACTATTTTAAAGGCCAAGTAACTATGTATTTTCTGGGCAATGGACAGACACTGGCTCTTTAAAAAATCAGATAGCTAGCCTTGTTTCTTAGAAATACAAGCTTAAAACTAACTTCATTTAGCTACAAACTAGAGCATAAATTGACAGTGTTGAAAAGAGGAAATAATACAAGCTTGTTTCAACTTTAAAAAACAGAATTCTACATTGGAAGTAATTCACTGGGTCGTATTTTTGCTCCCCAATTAACATTTCCTTGGCATAATCTGGCAAAGAACACATTAACACGGAAATAATTTAGTGAAACAATTTGGTGTTTTCGTAGAAAGAAAACTCATAAAAATGTCTGTGGACTCAACATAGTTATAGCTACACATGCTGGAATTGAACGAACAGCACTTGTATTGATAATGCTTTATTTGCCCTGGTGGCCATCTCCAGATGAAGGATTCTTTTTATTTTTTATCTTTTTGAGATAGGGTCTCACTTGTAGCACAGGCGGGAGCACAGTGGCACAATCATAGCTCTTTGTAGCCTCAGACTCCTGGGCTCGAGCCATCCTCCCACCTCCGCCTCCTGCGTAACTGGGACCACAAGGGCACAACCACCAGGCCCAGGAAATTAGAAAACTTGTGGGCAGAGATGGGGTCTCACCATGGGGTCCAGTCTGGTTCTTTTATTTTTTTATATTTTTGGTTTTCAAAATATGTTCAAGTAGCACACTTTTGAAAAAAATATGTAAATTAAATAAATGTATAAAAGTAAAAACAAAGTTTATTGTCACAGATTGAAGGAGACTAAGAAGATATAACAAGTAAATGCAGTGAGGCACTCTGGATTGATCTTGGGTAAGAAAAGGAACATCCATTTAAAAACGGGAAAATGTCAACGAAGACTATGGTTTAGTTAATGGTATTACACTGATGCTAATTTCTTAGTTTTGATACATATAGTATGGTTATGTAAGATGTTACCATCAGGGGAAGCTGGGAGAAGGGTATGCAGGATCTCTCTAATAGCTTTGCAACTATTCTGTAAATCTAAAATTATTTTAAAATAAAAAGCTAAAGGGAAAATTTTTTTCCTTTCAAGCCATCATCCATTCCCACCTTCGTCCAGGTTAACTACTATTAACTTGGATTTGTCTTTCCATACTTTTTCTGAGTATAAACAAATACATATATCATGTTGGTTTTTTAATCCTTAACAAAAATAGGAGCATCTTCTACAGGCTCCTCTGCAACTTGTATTTTCTCACAACCCAATGAAGACATAATACTTACGAAAGTACAAGGAAATTTGCTTTCTGTTCTATGTTATTAGGTAGGTGCAAAAGTAATTGCAGTTTTAATCATTATGACATCTGCAATTACTTTGTACCAACCAAATATAGATTATTCCATGTATGAATGTACAAGATCATCTTAAAAATATACACACAGAGCAAAATCCAGGAAATTTTAATATTTTACTTAGATGTAAACAGTGGAATATTGGCATAATCTAAGCTTATTTTTCCCCATGTGAAAGGATGAACTTTTTTTTTTTTTTACCTCATCACATGCTGAGCACCTTGGTTTGAGCAGTTCTGCATGGTGCCTGCCACAGTGAATTTTTCCATCCTGATAAAAATAGATGAGGTCGACCAGCAGCTCATTGCACGTGAAGCAGACAAAACAGGATGGGTGCCAGCACACACCAGGGCCCGCGCGGGAAGCAAACACTGCAACTTCACCTCCATTTATCTTCAACCCACACTACAAACAAACAGGTTTGAATGTAAAAGGATCATTCTTAAAGACGGGATTCTCAGGCTTTCCTACATTAGGATACATTTCAAATTTGTGAGGAACGCATTTATTTTTGCCTCCTCTGTTAGTGATTAAGCAGCTCTTTAATGCTGGACTGCTGATGATTCTCCACTGTAAGGCACGTGCCTCAGACATACTATGACTGTTTTTAAGGACAGTGTAATCTGATTCACACAAATAGTGGTTTTCCTGTGCCAGCCTCCTGCTGGATACATTTCCTACTCTGAGAACTGCCAGCAAAGATCTGAATGTCTTCATTATGTTTCTGCATCTTTTGAATATGAGGCGTATCCTAGCACCTACCTTCATGCCAGGATCCTACCAAAGGCAGGATTTCACCCAATGTTTGCATAAGGGCAACTGACTCCGGCTGTCATACACAACAGTGTAGCCAGCTACAAATATGAAACATGAATTGCTATTTAATAAAAAGCTAGGCTGTCTTTTATTTTTTTGGAGGCTTTCAGGCCCACACCTCTGCTAGCCCAGTCACCTGCCCCCAACTGTACACTCCATCCTCATCACTGCCACAAGCTATGTGTTGGAGAAGGGGCTGCCCACCTGCTCACACATAGCATGCATGACTGCTCTGGACAGAAACTTAATTGTTCCTCTTCCCAGTGCTTCTTTCTTCCGCTGAGCACTGAACACCTGCAATTCTTTTTTCTCCTCTTCACTCAAAGACTGGCAATACCGCACCTTCACAGAAAGCAAATCAGAAACACCACACTGAGTACACAGTACTTCTCACCAGTTCTTGACTTCCAGAGTTAGAGTTTCAGGAAATAAAACAGTTAAGTTTAGATCGCCTGTGTCACGCCTCCACAATTTTAAAATGACACCATATCTGAATCTTACAGCCTCTCTAGAAAGGGAAATGCAATGTGAAGAAATAGTCTCTTTAAAATAATAAATGTTTAATTGAAACCCTTATTAGTACAGACATTTAAAAAAAATAAGATACTAACCTTTCCACAAAAGGTTTAAACTTGTTAACTGCCACTTTTACTCTCCATTCTACATGCACTCAACTCAATTGCTGGCCTGAATGACCACAAAGCATTCACTCTGGATGCAGGGGCAGGGAAATCTCAGGAATTTGTAGGTTCCTAATCATTGGTGGGTGGCTGCAAACACTATAAAAACCAACTTGTGTTAAGTTTATTACACTGATACTCTTTTTCCTCTCTTCTCTTTAAGAATAAAAGCTGTATTCTCTGGCCAAATTTTAACTAAAGAAAGGCAAAAGAGAGCCCTAGCCAGTGAGGAGTTGGGGTTTATAAGCAGCATCTCAACGCTTATCACGCATTTTTCTTTTTTCTAATTAGCCTTCTTCCTGTTATTTTACCTCATTATCATGTGGTGGTAACTGGTACAAAAGCTGTTTAATCCGATGTTTCTCTCCAGGGCTGTTAACATAAGGAATCTTCTCCTCTGGTAAGCAAGCAAAATAGAGCTGGATCTGCATAACAGATAGTTAGAATGGCATCAGCATACAGAACGGAGCATCTCAGCTCACTTTATCTTTAAAAGTTACATTTCCCTAGGTATAGGGTTTGACCTCTTGTAGCTAATGAGAAGCCCAGCTCTGAGCCAACTCAGAACTGCAAACCTTCAGATAACTAGCACCCAGCTGCTAAATTGCTCTTCAGGAATGTAATTTGTAGTGACAATTAGGCACATCATAAATTATGCACCATAAAATATGCACATTTAAGACTACTATTCCCAGTGGTGTGACTCACACCTGTAATTCCAGCACTCTGGGAGGCCAAGGCTGGTGGACCACATGAGGTCAGGAGTTCGAGACCAGCCTGGTCAACATGGTAAAAACCCTATTTCTACTAAAAATACAAAAATTAGCTGGGTGTGGCGGTACACACCTGTAATCTTAGCTACTCAGGAGGCTGAGGCAGGAGAATCGCTTGAACCCATAAGGCGAAGGTTGCAGTGAGCTGAGATCGCGTCACTGCACTCCAGCCCAGGCAACAGAGTGAGACTCCATTTCAAAAAAAAAAAAAAAAATACTCTTCCCCTGCCAACCTTCCAAGGGTCAGCCAAGAGATCAGCAAGATCAGTGTCCTGGGTTAATTCTGCAAATTACCACCTGGACTGTGTGACACAGTCCAAAATCCAGCCACTACACAAATACATTTAATTTGCTCTCTGAATTCTACACATCACAAAGACAAAAGCTGTTTTGCTAAACGCTGTAAACTCTTCTTTATCAGGTCCTCTCAAACATCAGCTTTCTTTGCTTCCATGGGTGGGTGCTATTTTCTGAATATCTGGAGTCAGCCTCCCCAGGGAAACTGGAGAGGAGCCATATTGAGCTGTACTTTGCTCACTCTGAAAGGAAAACTTAATTTCTGCTTGTTTTTCTGTTGTTTCTAAAGGAACATCCCTTAACAAGTACTGCAAAGGATAATGCAGTGCTGAGAAGGAATGAAAGAAAAAAAAGATAGGAATTTAGGACTGGTCAACTTCAATATCTTGGTACCACACAAAACCTACCCACCCTAAGATGTAAGAATGGTCTCTCTAAGTAGTTTGTCAAAATATTGCTTTCCTAAGTGCTTCACCAGCACTCCACCCTCTCCCCATTCTATCAGCTCTAGGAGCTTTTTACAGTTATAAACACTTACTGAATATCAGCTTACTGAATATGTGTGCCAGGTACTGTGCTATGTAATGGATAAATAAGGATACCCTATTCTCAAAAAAGTGCCCTTCCCTAAAGGAAAGAACCCTAATTCAGAAGCAAAGCAACCACACACCCCACTGTTAACTTTATTTTTAAATGATGCCTTTGCTCTTTTAATAATATCACCAGTGATTTTCAAGAAGTTAATCACTGTAAAGATATTGGGAAAATCAAAATAGGCATATAGAATGTTCTTATCTTCCTAAATAACAATACAAACAAAGCATAAAATTAACTCTTTAATTTTTTTTTTTTCTAATCCCCGTGGTGCAAGTGACAGGCTTGTTTATATGCGAAGTTATCAAAGGTCAAACGTCTAAGCAGTAACACTTCAGAGGGTTTCTCATCGCTTGCCATTTCTCTTCCAAAGCAAAAGCATTGCTGATAACTGGCATGGAAGCTTTTCTCTTTTCTTTTATTGCCTTTTTGTTGTCACAGAAGTTTTTTAAAAGGTAAATTCCTCTCACTCTCAAGGGGAGGGACTCATCAGAAATATACATAACCCATGCATATGTGGTACTGTGGATTCCATTCGTTAGAGCAAAAATGGGATCCTTATGAGGCTTCTGGAACCATGGGTACAGAGAGACTGGAAACTTCCACTGAGAAACTAAATATGACCTTCAAAAGTAAAACCTCAGAGCCATACAAAGAATAAGGACTAAGGAGGGTGATGTTCTATCCATTTACAAAATTCTGTTCAGAAGTCTTAACTCACACTGAAAAACAAAGGTAAAACACAGGATGATGAAGTTCCTACCTGCTCTGGCCTCAGGCCCGGAGGGACCCAGGCGTACTCCTCCAATGCACAGCCAGAGTCATCATCTGATGTGGAACTTCTCTGACAGCCAAAGGCCAGTTTGCTCATCTTGGGCTCCATCTCCAAAGGCATAAAGTTTAAAGCCTGGTTTCTCAGTCACAGAACATCAAACAATGGGTGCTGTGGACAATATAAGAAAAAACAAAGACATCTAAAACCTGAATGCACTTCTCTTACCCTCCCAGAGCTTTTATTGAATGCTGTTAACACACAGCTGGGCCCAGAAAAAGTAACAGAATTACTATTGTCACCACCCCCCAGCCCTCAGGCCCCCTGAAACTTAGAATTTAGAGCTATATAATTCGGAAGTAGTCCCTTTGCCAGCTCTGAATTTCAGAGCATGCCACCAAAGCTAGTTTATTTCCAGGAGCCTTAAAAGGTGCCTCTCTGCAGTCGATTCATTAGGAAAGTTCTCAAGAAAGTTGCTGTGTCGACTTCTGCCCACAAATCCCTGTGACATCCTATGAGTTGTAAAAGAAGTGTCAGGGATTGGGTCACCTGCCTTGCTCATTACTATGTCGCATGAAAAATGGCTCAAGACCCCACTTGGCCCCCCAGTATTTCCCAAGCAATTTTTCCAACTGAGGCAGTGCTGCCTCCTGAGAGTGGGTCCACTCAGCCAAACTGCTCAGGTTTCAGATTTCTAATTATGGTTTGTAAGACACTAAACTTGAGTTTACACATTAAATAGAAATAGTGTAATTAAATCCTTATACTGCACATTAAATCCTCAAGCCTTTACTAAGGGCTAAAGTCAGCCAGACATTCATCAATGAGTTCCTTCAGCAGTCACTAAATACAGCACTATGTGAAAATAAAATCCAGCTTGGTGACTGTTAATGTTTAATTGCATCATAAGCAGGCATTCACTAAAAAGTTATGCAGTCAGTGCCTACTATGTGTGAAATGTCATCAGCCTGCTATGGGCAAAGTAAGATGTAAATCCTCCTCTGAATAAAAAGCCTCCTCGGATGAAGGGCTACAAAGGCGACAACATTCTCTTCCCTACAACCCAGGCACTTTGCTGTCACCATTTATGTTCTTCAGATCTTCTCATTCTTAAAAATCATCCCTCATCCCAGGGCACAAAGAAAATAATAATAACACAACTTTCAGAATCAGGTGGAGAGATGGAGCTTTTTTATCCCTGCCCCTTCTACCCACAAATAATGATGTAAAGAAAGAAAATTATAGGTAATTATAGCAACCCGATCATTTTAGAGAAAACAAGGTTCAGGGAAGCCAAGAGACTTGTCCAAGGTCATACAGCTAAAAGCCAGGGTCTAGTCACACATACACACTGACATGTCAGACTTCCAAAAATCCTTCTGCCTTAATAAATGTTCTTCTATCTCGGGAAGGATGTTAAAAAAAAAAAAAAAAAAGTTCTCATTTGCTTAAACAAGTGGGAAAGGCAGTGAAAACCCATACACTTTCAGCCTGAGACTAAGCCATTTTTCAGCAGCTATCTCAATTTAACTCTAAATATTAAGAGTGTTGGAAAATACTACCTTTTAAAAACCAATGATTATTGGCCAGGCCCGGTGGCTCACGCCTGTAATCCCAGCACTATGGGAGGCTGAGGCAGATGGATCACATCAGGAGTTCAAGCCCAGCCTAGCCAACATGGTGAAACCCTGTCTCTACAAAAAATACAAAAATTAGCCAAGCATGGTGGTGGATGCCTGTAATCTCGGCTACTCGGCAGGCTGAGGCAGGAGAATTACTTGAACCTGGACGCGGAGGTTGCAGTGAGCTGAGATGGCACCACTGCACTCCAGCCTGAGCCACAGAGCAAGACTCCATCTCGAAAAAAGTAAAATAAAATAAAACCTATGGTTAAAACTTAGGGTTTTTCTTTCTGTAAATGATAGGACATTGAGAAAATTAATGTCATAGCAGTTCACAAATGAAGGCCAAGCACTTCATAGCTACAATCTTTATTAGCAGTAGGAGCAATGCCACACATATATTATTCCAACTAATAAATTTAACTTTCATTCACTGTGAACAGAAAGTGAAGATGACCTCATTTCCTACACTACCATGGGGAGGTCATGACCTTTTAAACAAGGCATCATTTCACACAGGTGCAGCTCACTCATGTCTTGACTAAGGAAAGGCTTTCTAAACAGAGGCGGATTCCTCTGACTCTTCAATAAAAAAGGATGCGTTAATGAGTCAGAAAATGTCTTGGATATTTTGAAAAAAAAAACAAAAACAAAAACAAAACAAAACAAAAAAAAAAACAAACAAAAAACAAAAAAAAAAAAAAAACAAAAAAAAAACACTCCCACATGTCAAAGGAAGAGAAACAAAGGTTAAGAATTTAATTAGTAACCCCAAAACTCCTACCAGGAGAATGAGTGCCTTCAATGCAATTTAACCCAAACATGAAATATGAACATCTGTCTCCTGCCAAATCAGGCTAAGCAGGGAAACAATAAGGTATTTGCTCTGCAGACTTACAAAGAACATAAATATTAAACAGAACCTACAAATTAAATGTCACTGGATTATAAAACAAGAGAAAACAGCACAAATTAAGACAAGCCATGGATTTTCCAAGCTGGCACAAAGATACAGATTGCCGAAGACCTGAATTACTTTTACAGCTGTACTCCCTGATTAGCCTTTTGTGAAAAATGTACAGAAAATTACTATCCTAATCAAGGTAAATCAACGTTAGCACTACATGCCACCATCCCACCATCCCCTCTTGCCAATCACCTGGAAGTTCTGGCCACATCTCAAACTTAAAATCCCCACAAGTTCATTCCAGCCTTTCAACAAACCACGTTGAGGACTGACTGTCACTAGTGCATAAATTAAGAGTCCAACTGAAGGAACATGAGTGACAATATCCTTTTTATTACAGGCATGGCTTTCTGTTTCATTTGTTAGCAGACGGCTAACTTACTTCTCCATGCCTGGCTGGTAGCACCAGTGTTATGGCATTTAATCGCCGTATCAAGCAACCCAGTATAAGTGGTGTCTCACTTAATAGATGGGGAAAGTGAGCCTCGGAGAAGGGTCAACTGTCCAAGGTCAGTAAGTGGCCTTAGGACCAGGCTTGGCTGTGATCATAAACCTCTGCAACCCGACACTGCCTCCTTGGGGGAGTACTGATTGAGCCAATTCCCTTTTCTTTGGGGAATCAGCTAAGCTACTGCACTGCAGACACACAAAGTGACACAACTGAAGGGTAGTCCATTTTGCCCACAGAAGGCATTTTAAGGATATGCAGTCAAAAAGGACTGAAAAAAATCCAATGGGCTTATGAGCAGTTGGTTCAAGGTTTATTCACTGAGGAAAGCTTTTCTTTTTCCTTTATATCAGAGAATACTCAAAATGACAAAACATTACATTTATTGACAAATTCTCAGGGCTCATTAAAACACAAACATTAAAAAAAATGTTGCCTGGGTGTGCTGGCGCACACCTGTAATCCCAGCATTTTGGGAGGCTGAGGTGGGCAGACGACCTGAGGTCAGGAGTTTGAGACCAGCCTGGCCAACATAGTGAAACTTGTTAGTGAAACTCTACTAAAAATACACAAAAATTAGCTGGGCGTGGTGGTGGGCACCTGTAATCCCAACTACTCAGGAGGCTGAGGCAGGAGAATCGCTTGAACCAAAGTTGCAGTGAGCTGAGATTGCACCACTGCACTCCAGTCTGGGTGACAAGAGCAAAACTCTGTCTCACGAAAAAAAATAAAAATAAAAATAAAAATAAAAAGTTATATGGCATGGCCTCCACTGGGACCCGGTCTGTGCTAAGAGTTGCTACATCATCACTAGCAACTTCTTTACCTGATAACATGAAACTTCAATTTAGATTTTTCTTTTTCCTATTTATATGAGATGAGGTCTTGCTCTGTCACCCAGGCTAGAGTGCAGTGGTACAATCAGGGCTTATTGCAGCCTCCACCTCCGGGGTCCAAGCAATCCTCCTGCCTCAGCCTCCCAAGTAGCTGGGACCCACCACACCTGACTAGGTTTTTCATTTTTGTTTTTTGTAGAGATGGTCTCCCTATGTTGCCCAGGCTGGTCTCAAACTCCTGGGCTCAATATATCCTCCTGCTTTGGCCTCCCAGAGTGCTAGGATTACAGACGTGAGCCATGGCACCTGATTTTTTTATTTTTTATTTTTTTATATATTTTTTTTTTTTGAGACGGAGTTTCACTCATGTTACCCAGGCTGGAGTGCAATGGCGCGATCTCGGCTCACCGCAACCTCCGCCTCCTGGGTTCAGGCAATTCTCCTGCCTCAGCCTCCTGAGTAGCTGGGTTTACAGGCACGCACCACCATGCCCAGCTAATTTTTTGTATTTTTAGTAGAGACGGGGTTTCACCATGTTGACCAGGATGGTCTCGATCTCTTGACCTCGTGATCCACCCGCCTCGGCCTCCCAAAGTGCTGGAATTACAGGCTTGAGCCACCGCGCCCGGCCCTTTATTTTTTATTTTTTAAGATTGCTTGTACTTGCCAAGAGACACTGACAGTCTATTCTTAAGTATATCAGTCGGATAAAAGCAGTGGCAGCTAAACATAGTTCTTAATAAAAACTATAAAAAGGTGACCTCACAAATATCCCTCCCACAAGCATTTTTCACCACTATATGGTACTTACTTTGACAGCACAGAAGGAAGAGGGGAGCCTGGCTATTCCTTCTGCTCTGGGCCATGGCTGAGGCTCTTCCTGAGGATTACCTAACCTTGGCTGTATGTGGTCTGCCAAATCACCATGTTTTAAGCCAAGCATATGAGACCACAGGTGGATTAGACCTAACAGAAAAATTCTATTAACTTCATTTTCAGGTATTATCTCTTAAGGTTAATCACATGAAATGGGCAGAATCTGGTTTAAAAGTTGGCTGAATTATAATGGAAATAGAGCTATTGAAAGTTGGGGTTATGGCAGAGTAAAACTTTGCTTTATGATGCTTCTTTTTTTCTTTTGTAGAACCATGCTTAGGTGAAATAACAGTGGCCCTGTCCTGTACCCTATACTTTTTTTTTGGGGGGGGGGTAAAATTTTATTTTGGTATAACTTTAAACTTCCAAAAAGATGCAAGAGTAAAAGGAACTCTGATACATCCCTCACAGACTCATCAACGGTTCACATCTTGCTCCATTTGCTTCTTCATCATCATCCTCCCTCCCTCTCCCTCACAACTATACACACTTTCGTGGGATCCATTTGAGAGTGTATTTCTGACATTCTTTTATCTAAGACATCAGCATTCTTGACAATTCTAAGGCAGGTTTATTGTCTCGGTCTTAAGATGCTGTAGTAAACTTAATCATAAATGTATGTCAACTACGCATTAACCAATCCTGTGCTAAGTTTGGAAATAAATCAGGAGTCCCATTTCTCCAGTGTCTCCCTATAGTTTTGAATTACAAATAAATAAACCTCATAATGCAGGGGAAAAAAAAGCAAAACAGTTTTCGGAGATGGGTTTGTTCAGGTTCCAAATAGTCTGACCGTTAAGGAGACGTGTGGAGGACACAAAACCTTTTAACAGCTACCACCACCATCAGAGATGGCATTGGGAGGGCTTGGTCAAGCACACAGAACAGCTGTCAGAACTTAATTCTAATAGGGTCATGAGTTCTTTGCAGACACTATTTTGAAGACTAGTATCAGAGTCAAGTAGAGAAATAAATGTCAAGCAGAAAAGAAGGGCTTGGTCACAAGGGAGGTGAGAAAGAAGCCCAAGGTTTGGTAGAGAGAGCTGGGATACTTTTTTCTTAGAAAGGCAAGAATTATCATGGGGCTGTTCCTTGCAAGTCATGCAATAGAAAATGGAACAGTTCCATTTCCCTCCTTTGTCCTTTCCCTCTCCTCTTCCTTCAAAACAGTTAAATAGCTACTTCTTACCATTTAAAAAGATTCAAAGACAAACAGCTACCAGATATATGACTTCTCAATCATCATTAATTGTCAAGAGAACATCTGACCCAAAGGATAAGAGCTATACTTAAGGAATGGAATCTGATGCTCTCAGCATTCAGTAAACTTGGTCCTGAAGTCTTCAAAACTTTGACAAGTCAACAAACATCTTAGGATCTGATTTTTTTTTTTTTTTTTTAAATAGCCACTATTGGCTGGGCATGGTGGCCCACGCCTGTAGCACTTTGGGAGGCCGAGGTGGGTGGATAACGAGGTTAGGAGTTCAAGACCAAACTGGCCAACATGGTGCAACCCCATCTCTACTAAAAAATACAAAAATTAGCTGGGCATGGTGGCTCGTGCCTGTAATCCCAGCTACTTCGGAGGATGAGGTAGGAGAATTGCTTGAACTGGGACCCTGGAGGCGGAGGCTGCAGTGAGCCAAAATCACACCACTGCACCCCAGCCTAGGCTACAGAGCAAGACTCTATCTCAAAAAAAAAAACCAAAAAAAAAAAAAAAAACCAAAAAGCCACTATTTGCCTTCCAAGATGCAAAAAGAGTTTTAAAACAGAAAAGAATTTCATGAACATAAAGAATTAAAACTCCTTTGGTATTCGAGAAGGGTTGTAAAAAAAAAAAAAAAGAAAAGAAAAGAAAAGAAAACTCCTATTGCAGCATACCAATTGACATTGTTATGTCGTTACGTGCACTGGGAATAACTTTCTTAAAGCTAACCAGTCACAAATGGAATTGGAACAATATGTTAATAAGAAAACCTGAGTTTCATCTTCTTTTTGAGCTTGGAAGGGCTCTGGCCTTCTGAATGGCAGACAACTTTGCCAACTTATTGGCCGACATTTCCAGTGGCTTTGGAAGCAGCTTCTAACCAGCCCTCATAAAACCTCCAACACCATACACATTGTGTGTGTGCGTGCACACATACACACACAGCATGTGTAGCGGTCTATGCATGGAACATGGCAGTTTTTCCAGCTGCCTTAGATAAAGCAACAACTGTGAACATCTAATATAGGCTTGACTGTGAGGGGGCACTTGTTCCCCAAATTTGAATATGGCCTCATTCATATAACATAGTGACATAATGAGGGGTTCCTTTGTGAAATTTACTTTCTAGATTCATTCATTGCATTCATTCTTTCATCCTTAAAGTTGTTATTGAATGGTTCTAGGGGATGTCAAAAAGGAGCCAACTGACATTTATTCCATTAAAAGCCAGAACATAAAAAGAAATGTAGCTGCCGGGCGCGATGGCTCATGCCCATAATGCCAGCACTTTGAGAGGCCAAGGCTGGATCACTTGAGGCTGGGAGTTCAAGACCAGCCTGACACCAACATGGTGAAACCCCATCTCTACTAAAAATACAAAATTAGCTGGGCATGGTGGTGCATTCCTGCAATCCCAGTTACTTGGGAGGCTGAGGAAGGAGAATTGCTTGAACCCAGGAGGCAGAAGTTGCAGTGAGCCAAGTTGGTACCATTGCACTCCAGCCTGGGCAACAAGACCAAAATTCTGTCTCAAAAAAAAAAAATCCATTATTCATCTCCTTGCTTTCTTTAATGGTGGCACATGTAAAAATTATACGTGATTTAGCCTTTGGCTGATCATTTATTTTCATTTTGAGCAAAGTAGAAAACACTGGCTTCCGGATTCAAGAAACAAAATGGCCCCTGACCCATAACTTTATGATAACTAGCAAACTTTTTGTAGGTTTTTTTCTCCCTGCTCTCATAATGTTTTGATCCTTGCTACTTGTCTCTTATTAACTTGCCTTTCCCTTTTGCCCACAACCAACAACCTCCAAACCTTTTAGTTGCTTCCAATATTCTGTAAATTCAACTCCTCTTTGAAAAGAAAAGTACCTAGAAGCTGGGCACATGCCTATACGCTCAGCTACTTGGGGGCTGAAGTGGGAGGACTGCTAGAGTCCAGGAGTTTGAGACCAGTTTGGGCAATACGGCAAGACCTTGTCTCAAAAAACAGTATATACTGTATAGTAATAAAGGCATGGATGAAGGCTTAAGCACTTCTCCTATAAGCACAGTAATCACTGGCGAAATAAGATAGCATATAGCATGTGAAAGTGGCCATTTGGGGATCATTTCATTTTCTACTGGTCTGAATGCTGCTTCCAGGAAAGCTAAGGATTATTATTTTGATTGCCCTTGATATATACATAAACGAGCCATTACTATTTTCCTGTAAAGAGCTTAATAAGTCAGCACAGTATATGAAGGTCCAGAGGCAATGACGAGTGGACAGTTTCACCAGAAGACAAATTCTTCCAAAGAAGCAACAACAGATGGCAATGGTGCCTGAATCCTATTTTCAAGAATTCTACATTTCAGGCAGAAAACTGTGGGCTTATCGCTACAGGCAACGGGAAGCTGCAAAAGACATGAATGGAGACTGCCACAATATACTTCTGGTTCTTAAAGAAAATTAATATGGGGTAGTGATGGCCAGGAAAAAGATAAAGAACCTGAGAGGCGCCAATTAATATACCATCCCTAAGAAAGCCTACACATGGTGACTTGGGGAGGGATAGTAAAAGGAACTAATAGGAAGGAAGAAATTGGGCCAAAGATAGTTTTGAGTATTAGGAGATTGACGTACCAATACATAAGTACCTTAGGGCAACTCAGAAGGGAGTGAGGATTTGAGGGATTTCAGGAGAATGAGTTTAATCAGATACATATTGAGGTTGTAACTGTATATCAGGTCTGGTATGATTCCTATTATTCAAAATTTTCTTGGATCAAGTCACCAAATCAAAATCATGCAAGTAAAAACCAGTAATTGTCAAGGCCTGCAATTGAAAAGGAAGTCTAAGCTCATATCCCTAATTACAATACTTTTTCCAATGCAGTCCCACTCTAGTTCCTATATGAAGACTACTATGGCACTGTAGGATCCTATGAAAAAGTATTTCTTGGGCCGGGCGCGGTGGCTCAAGCCTGTAATCCCAGCACTTTGGGAGGCCGAGGCGGGTGGATCACAAGGTCAAGAGATTGAGACCATCCTGGTCAACATGGTGAAACCCCGTCTCTACTAAAACTACAAAACATTAGCTGGGCATGGTGGCGCGTGCCTGTAATCCCAGCTACTCAGGAGGCTGAGGCAGGAGAATTGCCTGAACCCAGGAGGCGGAGGTTGCGGTGAGCCGAGATCGCGCCATTGCACTCCAGCCTGGGTAACAAGAGTGAAACTCCGTCGCAAAAAAAAAAAAAAAAAAAAAGAAAAAAAAAAGTATTTCTTGTGTGAACTTGTCCAGGGAAGTTAGAAACCCTTTGACCACCAAAAGCCAGAACAGGTATGATTTTGTGAACTCAGGCCAACATTCCCTAGGTGTCCCGCCCCCCAACTGCCCCCTTACACCCCCACGCCCCCGCTGCTAAGTGCCACCCAGTGGGCTACAAACTGTTTTTAACAGCTTCTTTGTTAAACTGCTTGTTAACAAGGCCTTAGTGCATGGAAGATGAGGATCACAGGTTCTCCATTCAAAAGCTACTCTAATTCTCCCAAGCTAAATATGCAGGTGAATTAAATTTAACTACAGCCTAATTGAGCAGAACAGAAACATGTTACACATCCATTCTTTTCAAAATGCAAAATATCCTTATGGATATACATATTTCCTTGTTTATGATTTCCTTAACTTCAATTGAGATGTGAATTTCATAGTAAAGACAAACTAAACTGTCATTTCTTTAAAGGTTTCACACACTCAAAGAGCATTCAGTGCTTACTGTCTACTAAAGACAAGTCACTGCCAACAGAGCCCAATTCAATTTCACTTACTTGAAAAATAACATGTTATCAGAAGATACTGCTTATGAAACATTCCTTTACTAAAAGTTCTCCATACGAGCCATTAGTGGCATGAGGCCATATGCCCTTTGGTATTGTCTGTATTTTCCAAGTAAAGCTCCATCCAGCTTGTACATTTCCCAACAGCTGAGTGGGTTGTCATGCATCACCCAATGGCCAAGAAACTAACCATATTTCCAAGAGGAAATGTGGAACTCTTTCAAAGCATTCTAATTTCATGCACAAGTACATTCCATGACAGTAAGAAAGGCTGTTTAACAAAAGGAGGAAACATGACGACAAAGCCTGGTCCTTTGCCAGCGCGGCGCTTCTGGGGTCAGGTTATCCGTAAACGGGTATGTAAAGACAAAATCCAAAATGCATGCCGCGGAATGAGGGCACCACACAAGGCGCTGCTCTAATGAGCCCAGTATTTTCCATAATGGGGGATGCAGATATTTTCTCAAAATCGTGTTCCCCTCAGTCTCCTATTGATTTTTTGGATTTCTATTTTCAACGGTGGCCCCAGGAAACGGCAGCCAGACTTGACTCCAATGTACACACAGACTCAGGTTTCGCCCCGTCACCTGTTGGCTCCTGAACAACACTCCTCTTTGTGAAACTTACAGCACTCATTTGAAACAAGTTTCCAGAGAAAACACTTCAGGAAAGTGTTTGAGAAGTCACAAGACTCGAGTTGTAAAAACAAATTCCACACATAGCCTGGCTCATACCGACAGAGAGTAATCCGAAAGCCCGAGCTTTAAAAAATGGGGCCGGAGGAGGCAGGAGGGAAAGGATGTCACTGTACTTCGGGAAAACTCTGCCGGCCACCTCTGGAGGGGGCTTCCGGCGATGGCTGCGAGGGGTCCCCTGGGTCGTCCCCATCCCCGCCGCCGCAGCTGGAGAGACGCCTCAGAGCGGGCGTCGGCGCCCCCTGGGCCCAGCAAACCGGGCGCTCCGCGCGGCGGCGACTACTTGGGCCGCGAGGGGGCGCTCCGGGCCATGGGTCGACCGGCTCCGGCCCCTCTCGGCGTCCCCGGCCAGCCTAACGCGGAGCTCAAGACCCAGAGGCAGCGAGCAAACGCTTCCTCGGTCCCGACGCGAAGCCCCGAGAGAACAGCCTCCCTTGTCCCCCAGCACACAACAGTCACCTTCGAACTCCCGGTTTCCCTCCTCCAGCAGAAAGCCCAGCGCCGCTCTTGGCGCCGTGTCACCTCCACGGACCGGCACTCGTCCTGCGGCTGGACGGTGGGGCCGAGCACTCACGGGTCCCCACGTCTGTCCCTCAGCTTCCGACGAGAAGGCCCCGCCGGCGCGCACCCTGCAGCCCTCCGGCGTTCAGCCCCCGCCGCCGGCTGCCATCCAACCCCGGGACCCAGACAACGGCTCCCACCTGCGGCCGGGGCAGCGCGGCCGTGCACGGCCTGCAGCCCCTCGCGGCGTCGGCCCCGGAGCCCTCGGCGCGCACTCGCCGCCCACCCGCTCTGCGCCTGGCGGAGGCTGGAGGCCTGGAGCGGGCGCAGAAGGCTCCCGAAGGAAAAGAGGGCTGGGTGGCCCCCGGGTCACCCGCGTCCACCCATTTCCGGAGGAGACCCCAGCAGGGCGGGGCAGCGAGCACCGGGTTCCCACTACCTCGCAGCTGGCCGCGCCCCCGGGTCGCGTCCTGGCGCCGGCTCTGCCTGGTGGGCGAGGGGTCGCCCCCGCCCCCCGGTGACGCACTTTCCCCCCGGCCGGTCGCCGCCGAGCTCCCTGGCGGCGCAGCGCGGCGGTCCTCACCCGCGGCAGCCCCTCAGCAGCCGTGACGGATCCCACAAAACGTCCTCCAGTTCCGCAGAGACCCTCGGTCCCTGCCGGCGTGGCGGACTCTGCTCCCCCGGCTTGGAGTCGCCTGGTCCAGGCCACTGCATCCCCCACGCCCCAGTTCTGCGTCCTTCCAGGATCCTCCTCTGTGGGGAGAAAAACTCGTCTCCGCTCAGCGCCGGGAGGCCGCCTGGGGCCGGCGATCTTCAAAAGTAATCAGAGCCCGCAGTCAAAAAAAAAAAAGTAACCATTTCGCTTCCTGCGGATCCCGCCCTCCGCCCTCCGCCCACCGCCCGGCCCGCGATCCCAGCCGGCCCAGCTCCCCGCTCCCGCCCGCGGGCGGCGCCTGCCCAGCCTGCTCCTGCCGCCGCCCGCTTTCCAGGAACTGTCACTGCTGACCGTGCCCCTGGCAGGTCTCCACGAGGTCCCGCGCGCACGATTCCTCGAAAAGTTACCCACCCACTTGGCCAGCCTCGCGGCGCAAGCACCTACCGCCGCCCGCCCGCTCCATTCTCCGGAGCCCAGTGAGTGAAGCCGCTAAGATGCAAATACCCTAGGACGCTTATGTAAACTTCCCCCTCCCGCAGGTGCACGCGCGGGCCACGAAACGCTGGGAGACTATGAAAGGCCGCCTCTTAAAGAAATCATCTCCACTCTGCCCATAACAATGATGTCAGCAAATGGCACATTTAAGCAAGTTCTCACTTGGAAGGGTCATTAGCATATGAATTCTCTTAGGACTTTCCCTGCATTTCGGAGTGATTCCTACTGCTTAGCGCAGGAGATTTATTTTTATCAGTAAATAACAGCTAAGAAAAGGAGCCAAGGTCACGCGATGTACTAACTCAAGTACACTATTGAGAGTTTTTACAAATAGGTTAAGTGAGTATCATTATTCAAACACAAGGACATGTCCCATACTGAAGCTAATCAGCTGTTTGTAGTACACTGAGGGAAAGTGGAGTTTATTTTGTAGGTGCACCGAGAGAGTGGAGCTTGGCATCAGTTGTCTGTAGAAAGGATCAAGAGAAGCAAAACATACCCTCAAAGCAGTCCAGAAAGAAAACGATAGATTAGTAATCATCAGTAGAGGTCTGAATCTCTTCTGAACTACAAATTTTAGTTTCTACCATAGCCTCCTTATGACAAGGTGATAGAAATACCAAGAGAATGAAGGGGAAAAAGCAATATTTAAGAGCTTCATCAGTTTGTAAAGTGTCAGTTAATAAAAGCAGTTTAAAGTGGTCACCAGCTCCTTTGGTATCCTTTTTTTTTTTTTTTTTTTTTTCCCCTAAACTAAAAAATAATCCTGTACTATCAGGATTCCTTGGGAGTGATTTGCAACCTATACGGTTCTACAGTATACAAGTGAACAACAGCTCATTGTAACTGTGATTTAAAAATACATAAACAAGTTGCCATAAATAGATCAGTCAAGTAAATTACTCTGTGGCCAAATTCTGTTAACTCTGCTACAAAGTAAGGCAGCTGAGAATATTTTTTTTTTTTTTTTTTGCGGGGGGGGGGGGGGGGGGGGGGGGGGGGGGACGGTTACTCTTTTAAAGTGTCAGGAACATAAAAGTTGTGGCTCTGCTGGTAGATAGTTTGGAAACACTGATTCAGACAACACGATTTATAATTCAAATAGACTCTTTATTGGCTAAATGAATTCTGGTTTTGAAGACGATTCCCAAAAAGTTCTAATATAGAACTCTTCTGGCCTTAGGGTTTAGGGATTTGTGGGAAGACTTCAAAGGTTACCACTTTCCTCTGTGGATCTGTAAAATTAACCATGAATACCTAGGTCAGATTTCCTTTTTCCTATTTCACTCTGTTTGGGCTTCCTCAGGGAAGATTTCAACAACCTACCTATGGGAGAAATGTGCAATCAATTACTCATTTAAATCAAACTCTGAAATATCCTATCATTCAGATAAAGGGAGTATCAGCAGGTGAACGCATTAAGCCAGGCAGACCCTTTTTGGAATAGGTTTTAAAGGACAGCTACACATTAGGCCACAAAATGCTTCCAACTACAAACTATAGCAACACTTATCAGTATTAAATGTCAGACACTGTAAACGTGCTTCCCCTAACGAAGCTACTTGTAAATACATTTGTTATCTTTTCAACAGGGACTGTCAGTTTATTATCTATTGTAAGCGTTTTTAGCGGTGATGCAGTGTGGAGACAGTTGCAAGCTTCCTATGAAGGTTCAATCTGAATGAAACAGACTTTAGTCTGATCTGAAGGGGGATGTTATTGTCAAGGATGAACTTATGCAGAATGGAGAGCAAGGCCCCCAACCAGCATCCTTTTGTTTCCACCAGGCGGAATATTCATGCTTGCAGATCACACTTTAGGGGCCAGTTGAGAAAGGAAGCCCAAAAATTCACAGGGCTCGGTTCTCTTGCTCCATCCTGGTCTCTGCTCTAAGGTCATCTCTACAGAGAGGCCTTCAACTCCCTAACTAAAATATCACCCTCCCTCCATTCGCAATATTTGTCTGCAAAGCACTTAGCATTGCCAGGTATTTACATGTCTATTTGTTTATCAGTTGTCTTTCTCCTTCCCTAGAAGCTGGGGACTCCAGGGACTCACTTCTGTATTCCTAGCACCTAGAATGATGCCTGACACATAGCAGATGAATTTAAGAAACATGAGTTAAGTGAATGAATGATTCTCAGCCATTATTTTTCTCAGGCTTTCATAAGTATACTATACCTGTGCAAGAAGCCAAGCTGAACCACAGTGTCTTAATGGAGGAGGGGATAATAGAAAATCAGAAATATGCCAAGGGCAGAGAAAGAGGCAGCATTTTGTCAAATGTCAGCCAGCTGTGTTGGGTCTGGTAGAAAGAGATAAAGTACACAGTATAAAGCCAACTTCGGCGCTAATCCTTCGTTCTTCCATGTTTTGTATATAGTGACCTTGAGGTCTTTTCTGCTCCTTGCCTTCATTTGTTCCCTTGTAAACAGACCTCCTTTTTAGTTTTAAGGGTAAGAGTTGCTCTTGGTCTCAGACATTTAAAAGGATTTGTAACTACCGTAAATGCCAGCAATATAGGAAGAATATATTTAAATGATTAGATGTCTTTCAGGTTTCTAATAGAAAAGAGAGATTAAGGACTCTGATAATCACAAATGACATCTAACCTAAATTTGAGGGGCAGTTGGCAAATGTAGTATTAAATAGGGTGATAGTTCTAGTTTTCAGAGAGAGCATATTCCAGGAAAGCAGTTTGGTTGTTCTGACCATGTAGGGATAGGTACCTAAAAGAATCACAAGATCAATCATATGAATGTTGAGTTCACAAAACCCTTGGGATCCCACATCATATTCAGAAGAAACTGATATCCAAAGGAATCACCATAATGGTTTTTTCTTTCCAAATTTGTTACCACTAACAGTTTATGCCAAATGTCTTACTTTCTTGTCAATTTTAAACATTTCTGTTGTATCCCTGATTGGTCATTATACCCTGGTGTGTCACTGAACATTTGCAAATTCTA
This sequence comes from Sapajus apella, assembly GCF_009761245.1. NCBI lineage: Eukaryota > Metazoa > Chordata > Mammalia > Primates > Cebidae > Sapajus > Sapajus apella. The sequence continues at coordinate 6,543,821 of NW_022437006.1, forward strand.
GTTACCATTGCTGGATCTGTGGCATCCCTAGGGAAGGGCCCCAAGACAGATACCAAGCTCCTTCTAGGGCTAACAGGCATTATAAAGTTTTATAATAGGTTGTACTTTCCCAAGGTCTCCAATTACTCTCTCCCCTTTGATTATATTTAAAGCAATGTGATTAGAGAGCACTAGTTCTTTAACGTTTTCTACACCCAATCCCTCTTTAGATTTACTACTCCAATCATCCTAGCTATGCATCCCCTCCCCAACCCTCCCTCCTTTGTGAGGGAGGCAAACCCTCCCTTCACAGTACCCTGATGCACTGGGTTTGAAGTTAGGAGACTTAGATGTCTATTATCTGTCAATTACTAGCTCTGTGACATTGAGAGCCATCACTTCTCTAAGGTGTTTTTTTCATCTCCAAAAATGCTGGAGTTTTGGTTAGGTCAGCGTTTAGAACTTTTGAGTTAAGAACACAATCCATTTTCCAGCTGAAATAAAATCTCAGCCAGGCATAGTGACCCACATCTATAATCCCAGCATTTTGGGAGGCTGAGGCAGGAGGATCACTTGAGGTCAGGAATTTGAGACCAGCCTGGCCAACACGGTGAAACCCCATCTCTACAAAAATTAGCTAAGCATGGTGGCACATGCCGGTAGTCCCAGCTACTCAGGATGCTGAGGCATGAGAATTGCTTGAACCCATGAGGCAGAGGTTGCAGTGAGATCATGCCACTGCACTTCAGCCTGGGTGAAAGAGTGAGACTCTGTCTCCAAAAAATAAATACATAAAATAAACATCTCGATATAGAAAGAGATGGAAGCATCACTGCTCTGCTGAAGCTCTGGACTGGCTTCCTCCTGACACCCTCCCTCAACTCTCCCCACCCCTGTTCTTCCAAGGCAGTCCCCAGGCACCTCCATCTCTAAGCTTCTCGCTCCCAGAAGCTCTACCAGGTCTAGTATTTTCCGGGTCTCTAAAGACTCAATAACTGGTTATGACACTAACACCAGATAGGTGTTTACAGCTGTGCTGTCTCAAGTCCACAGACTAAGTTATGTGGGAGAATATAGGATCAAGTCCATTCGTTGACCTTGTTCAGGGTTGTTATCTACTAGTGAAGACACACAGCCATCTTTACTCACCGTACCCCTTACTCCCAACTTTTCTGAAATACTCCTTCCCCCACCCCAGGAAATGTTTGTTACTTTTCATGAACAGATAATTAAAATAGCATTCAGTTTAACCAAATAAATAACTTTAGATTCTGACCTTAGGCTCTGCAACCCTCTCAACTCTTGTCCATCTGTGGCTTGATACACTCTTAAATTTCACTACTGAAAAACTACCAAAATGTTAAGAAACTAAGACAAAATCTTACAATAAATATTGAAAGAGCTATACCATGGCAACAGATCCAACATTTATTAAATTGCAAACCCCAGTATATAGTATGATCATATTGTTATAAGTAATATTTGATAAGCTGATATATACGTTGCAAAATTATTTAGATACTATAAATACCAAGCCAGTAGTATGGTTTCCAGTGGAGGGCAGATTATAGGAAATTACCATTTAAAAATTATATTGACAAATAAATTTTTATATTTTCACATTATATGTAAACCTCTTATCTATCTATCTATCTAGCTAGCTAGCTAGCTAGCTACCTACCTACCTGAGATAGGCTCTGGCTCTGTCACCAGACTCTATAAATATTTATTTGAGAGAGGGTCTGGCTCTGTCACCCACGCTGGAGTGCAAGGGCACAATCTTGGCTCACTGCAGCCTCAACCTCCCTGGTAGCTGGGATTTCAGGCGCACACCACCACACCAGGCTGTTTTTTATTTTTGTTTTTGTAGAGATAGAGTTTCATCATGTTGCCCACGCTGTCTTGAACTCCTAAGCTCAGGCAATCCACCTGCCTCGGCCTCTCAAAGTACTGAGATTACAGGCATGAGCCACCACGCCCAGCCTCCTTTTATAATGCTCATGTAAAATTTTGTAAATAGCTGAAAAAGAAAATATGCTACAGTATTAATATATGGAAGAAAAGTTTGAAAGCAGAAATTAACATTCCAAATTTAAGTATTGGTAGGCACGAGAATGTACATGAATGTGTACATTCATGTTCCTCTCCATGCCTTCTTTCTCCCAGTCACAAGCCTCAAGAATGGACTCTCCGTTGCATTTACTTACAAAACTGTGAGAAGGAGGGTGTCACCAGTCCCACATTTACATAGAACCAGACATATTGGGGCAGGGGCAGTCTGATCCCTCATGCATCCATCCATGGATTCACTGATAGATTCTTTGGTTGAGTTGCAGGGTATTATTTGTTGAAGGAACCAATGTTGTACCTAGACCTTTCTCTTGACTTAGAGACTTCACATTCTAAATTCATATTCTATATCTTGATTTATTCCAAAAAGAAGACAGAGAAAAATACAAAAAATGAGTGAGGAAAATAAATGACTAGTCTAGTTTTCTAAACTACAGAACAAACCATGATACATGGTGATTATAGGAATATTTGAGGTGTGGTTAAATTCTAATATGGGAATAAAAGGAAACACTGATATATTAATTCTAGCAAGAAGTGAAGATTCAGCAACTGTGAAGGTAGGGTGACTTTTTTTTTTTTTTTTTTGAGACGGAGTTTCGCTCTTGTTACCCAGGCTGGAGTGCAATGGTGCAATCTCGGCTCACCGCAACCTCCGCCTCCTGGGTTCAGGCAATTCTCCTGCCTCAGCCTCCTGAGTAGCTGGGATTACAGGCACGTGCCACCATGCCCAGCTAATGTTTTGTATTTTTAATAGAGACTGGGTTTCACCATGTTGACCAGATGGTCTCCATTTCTTGACCTCGTGACCCACCCGCCTCGGCCTCCCAAAGTGCTGGGATTACAGGCTTGAGCCACCGCGCCCGGCCGGGTCAGGTGACATTTAAGCTAGTTTGAAGGACTAAAAGTAGTTGATCAGAGTGGGGATGCGATAGGGAAGAGGGCCTAGTCCAGGCTAAGCCAGTCAAAATTTGAGGGCCAAAAGAGCTGGAACACAGGAGGGAGAGGCTGGAGACTGCCCAAAGGCAGCCAGGCCCAGGCTGTGAATGGCTGCATAAGCCATCAGAAAGACGCCAAGTTATTTTAGTGGTAGTGGAGAGCCACAGAAGCTTAAGCAGAGAAAAGTGACATGATCATATTTATACCCTAATTAGAGGGAGGGTGGAGAAAACCCTGCAAAGAAACCAGATGGCAAGAGTCTCAAAGCTGCCCCAGTAGTCAAGTTGGTGTGTCTGAGGGCGTGATTTCTCAGGGTGAATAGACTGGACTTGTGGCTGCCCAGTGTGTATAGCATGGGTAGAGGCAGTGGTAGGGGTGGCAGGAAGGACCCAAACATTCCTAAATGAGTTGGTATTTCCATGGTTTACTTGAAAGACAAGCAACAGCTTAGCCCTGATGTAAGCTCTCACTTGGAATTGCCATTTTTTTTTCACTGCCCATTGGAGACAAAGTAACCTGAAGGGCTTACATTTCTAAACTCAAACTTTTTTTTTTTTTTTTTTTTGAGACAGAGTCTCACTCTGTTACTCAGGTTGGAGTGCCATGGTGTGATCTCAGCTCACTACAACCTCCACCTCCCAGTTTCAGGGAATTCTGTCTCAGCCTCCCAAGTAGCTGGGATCACAGGTATGTGCCACCATGTCCAGCTAATTCTTGTATCTTTAGGAGAGACAGGGTTTCACCATGTTGGCCAGGGTGGTCTCAACTCCTGACCTCAGGTGATCCGCTGGCCTCTGCCTCCCAGAGTGCTGGGATTTTAGGCATGAGCCACCGCGCTGGGCTTCTAAGCTTAAACTTTATCTTCCTGCTGATATTCACCTTTAAAATAGAGTATTTACAAATATTACACTATTTACATGTATTATAATGAGCTCAGTGGCCAAGCATGGTGGCTCATGCCTATAATCCCAGCACTTTGGTAGGCTGAGGTGGGTGGATCACCTGAGGTCAGGAGTTCAAGACCAGCCTGGCCAACATGGTGAAAACCTGTCTCTACTAAAAATACAAAAATTAGCCAGGTGTGGCGGCGGGTGCCTGTAATCTCAGCTACTCAGGAAGCTGAGCCAGGAGAACTGCTTGAACTGGGAGGCAGAGGTTGCAGTGAGCTGAGATTGCACCATTGCACTCCAGCCTGGGTGACAAGAGAGAAACTCCATCTCAAATAAATAAAAAACAAAACAAAACAAAAAAGAGCTCAGGGCCCATCACTATGAAAGAGGTAGGCACATGATTTTTAGGTTGAAATGTAATCCATGTAGGAGAACTACCCAACTAATTCCTATTGCAGAGATCAAAATGTCATTGGAAAGCTAGTATGTTAAGTGGAGGTATGCAATCTAGTAGTTAGTGTTTTATATAAAACTTTGAAATAATAGCTATTGCTCCATCTTAAATTAAAAAAAAAATTCTTTAGAGACAGGCTCTTGCTCTGTCACCCAGGCTGGAGTGCAGTAGTGCAATCAGTACACTGCAGCCTCTGCCTCCCAGGCTCAAGTGACCCTCCCATCTCAGCCTCTCAAGTAGCTGTGATTACAGGCATGAGCCAGCACACCCACCTAAATTTTTAAATTATAGAATGTTTGCTGCTTTGTTCCATGAACTACGTGCTCAAAACTATTTTGCTAACCAGGTATTTTCTTTTGATATTTAAACTCTCCACCAGCTAGGATGGTTGGTTCTCCGCAGGGGAAGCGTGGGCATGCCAGCTTTTGACACTGTTACCATGTGCTATAACTAACCAAGGTGCTCTTAGAGAGGTGTCAGTAAAGAATATTTCAAGCAGCCAGTGCCTCCTGGAAGAAGAAAACAGCCAGCAAAGCTTTCTATAACATTTCTTTATCTTATCTGAGATCCCAAGACCCTTTCTGCAACTGTAGGAATTTAAAGGCGGTGATTTTGTAGTGAAGACTGGTTTATAAGCTTTAATTAGATTGTACCAAGGCCAAGATTTGGAATTCAAATCGTTCTGCTGAACTTGAATCACACACAGCTCTAGTAAGTAACTGTCTTTTGATCCGAGTTACTTTTCATATTTCTTTTCTCCTTTATGTTTGGAGCTTTAATCTCTTGAACATTGAGTTTGTGCTGGATTATAGAGGGACTAGGGAAGGGATCTTGTCTGTTTTGTTTAATGATATGTCCAAAGTGCTGGGATGCTCTGGCCTGGTACATTAGACAGAGCAGATACTTTGCCTGGCATCTAGAGGGTTCTCAAAAGATATCTGTGGAGTGGTAAAGGACTGTCTTGTTCATATTTTATCCTCCACAGAACCTGACTCTCAGAACCTGGTGCATTCTAAGTCTTATCAGTCCATTGATTCTGTTTTTTTGTGTTTTTTTTTTTTTAATTTTCATTTGGATTTTCAAAAGTGAGTCAACTCATTGGAGTTTCAGTGTTCCAGTTTTAGTAAAGAAAGAATAGTTAGAAAGAATGAATAAGACCTATTATTTGATAGCACAACAGGGTAACTATAGTCAATAATAATTGTACATTTTAAGATAACTAAAAGGGTATAACTGGATTGTTTGTAACACAAAGGATAAATGCTTGAGGGGATGGATACCCCAGTCTCCATGATGTGATTACTACACACTACAAACCTGTATCAAAATATCTCATGTACCCCATGAATATATACACCTTCTATGTACCCATAAAAATTAAAAATAAAAAGATAAAATTTATTGTTTAGATCATTTGCTCTTTTTGGCTTGTAAGATCTGATATGAAAACAGTTAACCAGAAAAAAAAGATCTGATACGAATTCAAACTAATTGACTACCTTTAAATCTCTTTAGAAAGCCTGAATTTCTAAATCGCATTCCATCTAACCTCCAAACAAATATCCTCCTTCCTCTTCTATTCCCAGTTTGTTTATGAGACCACTAATACCCTGAGTAAACTAGAAACCCAGTCATCACAGATGCCTCCTTTACTCAGGACACCCTCCTTCTTGCCTGTCCTCATTCGCTTACTCATTAGATTTTTCTATCTTCTGAATTTTCTCCACTAGGCACTGAGGCATGCACCTATAGTCCCAGCTAAGCAGGAGGCTGAGGTGGGAGGATCACCTGAGCCCAGGAGTTGGAGGCTGCTGTGAGCTCTGATTGCACCACTGTACTCCAGCCTGGGCAACAGAGCGAGACACTGTCTAAAAAAAGAATAATAACAAAAACTAAAATATTAAAAAAATATATATATTGACTCTGTACAGGCACTTCAGAGATATTGTGAGTTCACTTCCAGGCCACTGCAGTAAAGCAAATATTTTAATTTCCCAATGCATATAAAAGTTATGTTTATGCTACAGTATAGTCTACTGAGTATGCAATAGCACAATGTCTAAAAAGCAATGTACATACCTTAATTAAAAATACTTTATTGCTCAGAAACTATGTGCTGATTGTCAATGTTCTGATTTGGAAAACCAGAAAGTTAAAAAAAATACTTTATTGCTAAAAATGCTAATGATCATCTGAGCCTTCAATAAGCTGTAATCATTTTGCTGGTGGAGGGTCTTATCTCAACGTTGGCGGCTGTGAAGCGATAGAAGTGGTAGCTGGTAAAGGCTGGGATGGCTGTGACAATTTCTTATAATAAGAAATCAATGAAGTTTGCAGCATCAATTGACTCTTCTTTTCACGAAAGATTTCCCTGTAGCATGTGATGCTGTTTGATAGCATTTTATCCACAGTCAAATTTCTTTCCATATTGGAGTCAGTCCTCTCAAACTCTGTTGTTGCTTTATCAACTAAGTTTATGTAATATTATAAATCCTTTGTTGTCATTTCAACAATGTTCTCAGCGTCTTCACCAGGAGTAAAATCCATCAGGAAACCACCTTCTTTGCTCATTTTGCAATTCCTCAGACCAGGCATCGTGGCTGATGTCTATAATCACAGTACTTTGGGAGGCTGAGACAGGTAGATCATTTGAAGTCAGGAGTTTGAGACTAGCCTGCCCAACACTGTGAAACCCTGTCTCTACTAAAAATACAAAAATTAGCCAGGTGTGGTGGTAGGCACCTGTAGTCCCAGAAACTCGGGAGGCTGAGGCAGGAGAATCGCTTAAACCCAGGAGGCGTAGGGTGCAGTGCACCGAGATCGTGCCACTGCACTCCAGCCTGGGTAACAGAGTGAGACTCTGTCTCTTAAAAAAAAAAAAAAAAAAAAAAAGCAATTCCTCGTCTGTTAAAATTTGATTATGAGATTGCAGCTATTCAGTCACATCTTCAGGTTCTACTTTTTTTTTTTTTTTTTTTAATTTAAGACAGGATTTTGCTCTGTCACCATGGCTAGAGTGCAGTAGCACCACCATAACTCACTACAACCTTGAACTCCTGGGTTCAAGCAATCCTCCTGTGTCAGCCTCCCAAGTAGCAAGGACTATAGGCATGTGCTCCATGCCTGGCTACTTAAAAAAATTTTTTTAAGAGATGGTACCTTGGTACGGTTGCTCACGCCTGTAATCCCAGCACTTTGGGAAGTTAGGATGGGTAGATTACTTGAGTTCAGAAGTTCAAGACCAGCCTGGGCAACATGGCAAAACCCCATCTCTACAAAGCAAAACAAAACTAAACAAAAATTAGCCAGGCATGGTAGTACACACCTATAATCCCAGCTGCTTGGAAGGCTGAGGCAGGAGGGTCACTTGAGCCTGGGAGATGGAGGTCACTGAGATTGTGCCACCATACATTGTAGCCTGGGTGACAAAGCCAGGCCTTGTCTCACAAAAAAAAAAAAAAAAAAAAAAAAAAAAGGCAAGAAAAAAAGAGAAAGAAAGAAAAAAGAAAAAGTAAGAGAGAGAGAAAAGAGAGAGAGAGAGAGAGATGTCACCTCACTATGTTGCCCAGGCTGGTCTCAAACTCCTGGCCTGAGCCTCTCGCCTCAGCCTCCCATGTAGCTGAAATTACACATGTAAGCCACCTTACCTGCCTTCCACTTCTAATTCCGGTTCTCTTGTTATTCCTGTAGTTACATCCTCCACTGAAGTCTTGAACTGCCCAAAGTCTTCCATGAGAATTGAAATCAGCTTCTTCAAAATGTTGATATTTTTACATCCTCCTATGAATCATGAATGTTCTTAATGACATCTGGAATGGTAAATCCTTTTACAGCAAGTTTTCAGTTTACTTTGCCCAGATTCACAAGAGGAATCACTATCTATGGCACTTATAGCCTTAAGAAACGTATTTTTAAAATACGATGTGAAAGATGAAACTACTCGTGGTTCATGGGCTGCAGAATGGATGTTGTATTCACAAGCATGAAAATAGTATTCATCTTGTCCATCTCCATCAGAGCTCCTGGGTGACCAGGTGCCTTGTCAATGAGCAGTACTATTTTAAAATAAATCTTTTTTTTCTAATAGTATTTCTCAACAGTGGTCTTTTTTTTTTTTTTTTTTTTTTTTTTTTTTTTTTTTTTTTTTTTGGAGACGGAGTTTCACTCTTGTTACCCAGGCTGGAGTGCAATGGCGCAATCTCGGCTCACCACAACCTCCGCCTCCTGGGTTCAGGCAATTCTCCTGCCTCAGCCTCCTGAGTAGCTGGGATTACAGGCACGCGCCACCATGCCCAGCTAATTTTTTGTATTTTTAGTAGAGACGGGGTTTCACCATGTTGACCAGGATGGTCTCGATCTCTTGACCTCGTGATCCACCCGCCTCGGCCTCCCAAAGTGCTAGGATTACAAGCGTGAGCCACCGCGCCCGGCCTAACAGTGGTCTTAAAATAGTAAACCATGCTATAAACATATGTGCTGTCATCCAGAAGCCATCTGGATGTTGTTCCATTTATAGAGCACAGACAGAGTAGGTTCAGCATGATTCTTAAGAGCCCTAGAATTTTTTGAATGGTCAGTGAGCAATGGCTTTAACTTAAAGTCAACAGCTGCATCAGCTCCTAACTAGAGAGCAGCCTGTCTTTCGAAGTTTGCAAGCGAGGCATTGACTTCTCCTCTCAAGCTATAAAAAACCTAGATGGCATCTTCTTCCAATATAGGAACTCAACTGCATTTAAAATCTGTTGTTTAGTGTAGCCCCCTTCATCAGTGATCTCAGCTGGATCTTCCAGATACCTTGTTGCAGCTTCTCCATCAGCACTTGCTGCTTCACCTTGCACTTTTATGTTAGAAAGATGGCTTCTTTCCTGAAACCTCATGAACCAACCTCTGCCAGCTTCAAACTTTTCTTCTGTAGCTTCCTCACCTCTCTCAGCCTTTTAGAATGGAAGAGAATTGGGCCTTGCTCTGGATTTGGCTTTGGCTTAAGGGAATGTTGTGGCTAGTCTGACCTACCCAGACCATTAAAACTTTCTATCAGCAATAAGTCTGTTTTGCTTTCTTATCATTCATGTTCACTGAATTAGCATTTTTAATTACTTTCATGAAGTATTCCTTTGCAGACACAACTTGGCTAGCTGGTTTGGCATAAGAGGCCTAGCTTTGGGCCTCTCTCAGCTTTTGACATGCCTTCCTCACGAGGCTTAATCATTTCTAGCTTTTGATTGAAAGTGAAAGATGTGTGCCTCTTCTTTTCACTTGAACACACAGGCCACTGTAGGGATATTAACTGGCCTAACTGCAATATTGCTATGTCTCAGGGGATGTGGAAAGCCGAGGAGGAGGAGAAAGATAACAAGCCCATCTTGGAGAGTAGTCAGAACACACAAAACATTTATCGATTAAATTTGCTGTCTTATATGGGCACAGTTCATGGGGCCCCAAAACAATTAAAATAGTACCATCAAAGATCACTGATAACAGATTATCATAGATATAAAAATAATGAAACAGCCTGAAATATTAACAGCTAGAATTACCAAAATGTGACAAAGAGACACAAAATGAGCACATGCTATCAGAAAAAACGGCTCTGGTAGACTTGCTCGACACAGGATTGCCACAACGCAGTATCTGTGAGGCATAATACGGCAATGTGTGTAAAACAAAGCATGCTGGTATCTTTCTTCCCTGCCTCTATGGCTGCTGCCTGCCCAACTCCCCACCCCAGACACAACTGCAGCCTAACTCACTCCCTCAGGTCTGCCCATCCCTATGTTCATTCTTCACTGGACACCACAAATCTAATGATATCATTCTGTCTTTATAAAAATATTATTTATTTATTTCTAATAGAGATGGGTCTCGCTATGTTTTCAGGCTGGTCTTGAACTCCTGGCGTCAAGTGATCCTCTCATGTCAGCCTCCCAAAGTGTTGGGATTACAGGTGTGAGCCTCCATGCCTGGTCTCATTTTCTTTCTTTCTTTCTTTCTTTTTCTTTTCTTTCTTTCTTTCCTTCTTCCTTTCTTTCTTTCTTCCTTCCTTCCTTCTGTTTCTTTCTTTGTTTCTTTCTTTCCTTCTTTCCTTTTTTTCTTCCTTCCTTCCTTCCTTTTCTTTCTCCTTCCTTCCTCTTTCCTTTCCTTTCTTTCCTCTCTCTCTTTCTCTTTTTATTTTTATTTTTTGAGACAGGGTCTTGCTTTGTCATCCAGGCTGGAGTGTGGTGGTACAATCATGGCACACTGCAGCCTCGACCTCCCTGGCTCAAGTGATCCTCCCATCCCAGCCCTGCTGAGTAGCTGGGACTACAGCTGTATGTCACCACTGTGGCTAATTTTTTGTATTTTTAGTAGAGGTGGAGTTTTACCATGTTGCCTAACCTGATATTGAACTCCTGGCCTCAAGCCATTCTCCCACCCTGGCCCCCAAAAGTGCTGGAATTAACAGGTGTGAGCTGCTGTGCCTGGTCTCATTTTCTTTTAAAGTTCCTTCTGTGGGCCAGGCATGGTGGCTCACGCCTGTTAATTCCAGCACTTTTGGAGGCCAACGTGGGAAGACTGTTGAGCCCAGGAGTTGAAGACCAGCCTGGGCAATATGATGAGATCTTGTCTCTAAATTTAAAAAACAAACAAAAATCCCTTCTTCAGTTTTTCCAAAACCTTCATGAGATAAAATTAAAGTTCTTTGCAAAGATGCCCCTCCATTTCTAGTCACTGCGGATCCTCTGGCTCTGTCTCTAACACTGGTGATACGTCAGTTTCAGGCTGTAGAACTGGTAGTTTCCAACCATATGTTTCATTCTGCTGTTTCTTCTACTTGGAGCCATGTAGCCACTCGCTTTTGTTAACCTAACTCTTACTTCAGAACTTAGTTCAGGATGGGTCCAGGAAATGTTCCCAGAAGCCCCATTAAACCAAAGGCTTCTACACTGAGCTCCCAATGCTCCAGAACTCTTCATTAGTCCCAAAACTAACAGAAGGAGGACTCAAGTATGTATTAGAATTCTGAGTCATTTTTGAAACACAGTGTAATGTCACTACTTTATCTTTGGTGATCAAGTAAGAACACAACAGTGCCAAATGAAACTTTCTCATTATACCACCTATAACTTACGGAGTACTAATATGCTAGGCATTGTACTAAATCCTGTACATATTTTTTTAAAAAATCCTTATAACAACATAAGATAGATCTTATTTTCTCCATTTTACAAAGGAGAAAAGTAAGATAAATTGTTCAAAGTTATCGGGTAATTTTGGGAAGGAACGAGTATTCAAACTCTGGTCTGACACCAAAACCTATGCTCTTAAACTACTATTTGTTTTTAAAGCAGAGCTTCTTATAAATAGCAAAATAATATGCTTTACTTTCCCTAGATTTTCTCTCAGCAGCATCACCAGAATGTAAGTAGAATAAGTCTAGAATTTTTTTTTTTTTTTTTTAACGGAGTCTCGCTTTGTTGCCCAGGCTGGAGTACACTGGTATGATCTTGACTCACTGCAGCTTCCTCCTCCTGGGTTCAAGCCATTCTCCTGCCTCAGCCTCCCTAGTAGCTGGGACTACAAGCACACGCCAGCACACTTGGCTAATTTTTGTATTTTTAGTAGAGACGAGGTTTCACCATGTTGGCCAGGCTGGTCTTGAACTCCTGACCTTAAGTGATCCACCTGCCTCGGCCTCCCAAAGTGCTGGAATTACAGGCATGAGCCACTGTGCCCAGCCATGGCCTAGAAATTTTTAATACCATATTTTTTTAGCCAGAAATGAAGCAATGACTGTCAGTCTCTCAGGGGAGCTCAATGATAATATTTTGGCTTTGCTGGCCTTTAGGACCAAAGAGTTATACAGCATAAAGGCCAAAACATATATCAACACTGGAGATAATCAGACAAATGTCACCCTGAGCTCTCTGAAGCAGTTCATTGTACCATTTAAATTTCTATAGATACAAAATAATTTTATTGTCCAAATACAACAAAACTAGCCTGTATCTGAAGATCTTTACATAATAGTTTTCTGTTGCCTATTACGCATTACCAGTATCAGCTCGTACTAAGCACTTACTCAAAGACAGCATTCTTGGATGGGTTCAGCAACCCAACCATCACCTCTTCTACTTAAATGCAGATTATACTGAACAAAAGGGAGACCATGAGAATGGTTCAGTTTATAGTTTGTCTGTAATGCATTCTACTGAATGTATCTTACATGATATCCTGAAGGCAATGAAGTAATGCAGCCATTAATAAACCTTTCAGACAAAATTGCTTATAGCTCAACTCACAGGACTATAATACATTTTTCATTAATTTTCTTTTTTTAAACTAAAATCTTTCAGTTTCAACAAATGAAAAAAAAGCAACATAATTAATAATCTGGCAGTATATCTGGGCAATTATTATTATTATTATTATTATTTGAGATGGAGCTTCACTCTCGTCCCCCAAGTTGGAGTGCAGTGGCACGATCTCAGCTCATTGCAACCTCCGCCTTCTGGGTTCAAGCAGTTCTTCTGCCTCAGCCTCCAGAGTAGCTAGGATTACAGGCACCTGCCACCACACCTGGCTAATTTTTTGTATTTTTAGTAGAGAATGGGTTTTGCCATGTTGGGCAGGCTGGACTCAAACTTTTGACTTCAGTTGATCCACCCACCTTGGTCTCCCAAAGCGTTGGGATTACAGGTGTGAGCCACCACGCCCGGCCATATCTGGGCAATTCTAACAATATGTCCCCCCCAAAAATTCACTGCAGATGAGCTCAAATAATAGGAGACTATTAGAACTCATATCACATGGGCTTGTAAAGACAACCTACTTCCTGCTGAAGACCAAACATTTTTACTTACCACAAACTCTAGTTCCAATTTAAGACTGCTGAGTACATTGTTACTTTTATAATAGACTAGATCACATTTCCATGGACAACCATTTCTGAACTTTTCAGCTTCTCTTTCAAGAAATTCTAACAAGATTCCAGAAATCTCTGAAATGTTTCTGCCTATTGGAAAAGTATGTTTGGTGGGAGCAATTTAGTGAAGACAAATTTAGGAAATCATTTTATGACATCACATTTTTAGGATCTGAAGAGTCTAAAGATCTTTTGAAATAATCCAATGATACAGCTAGACAACTGCATTAAATAGATAAAAGAGGAGAGCAAACTCCTATCCAAGCAACATTTATGATCATCTTCTTGCCTTTCCCTAGCATGCAACTGATTCCTATGAATATCTTTCATGAAGTGGTTTTTTTTCCTCCATACAGTCAGGCAAATTGAAATCTACAGAAAAATGCTTGTCATTTTGTTTCTCATACCTAATTAAGAGAGTTCTTAGGGAGAATAAATATGACGATCACACACATAAATATTTGGGATCCTTGAAAGCCTATAACAGAAACATCCAGGCATTATGATGCTGAGGCTACATAATAACAAATTGAATCAATAGTGGAATTTTAAGGGGAAAATAATTCAAGGCAACGGCTAGTGCATTATCTGTACTGCAAATTTTCTGTGTTTGTGAGGAAAATACTCACCGTTGCGATCAACATTGCTAGGAGCAATTAGAAGAAAGTGGGCTGGGACTGTTGCCATGCTACTCCTAGAAGCCTGCCAGCAGGTGTGACAGTTAATTTACAGAATGGCCTGGAATGAATGGACATTTATAGCTTTCTGTTTATGTTTTTTCTCTGATGGTTTTATGTTTTAGATAGTTCTTAAAGGGGAAATAGAAGGTCTACTTAACTGGAGTACTTTATAGGTATATATACATGTATATTTCTTTTTTTCCTTTTTTTTTTTTTTTTGAGACAGGGTCTAATTCTGCTGTCCAAGCTGGAGTGCAGTGGCACGATCAAAGCTCACTGCAGCCTCAAACTCCTGGGCTCAAGCAATCTTTCCGCTTCAGCTTCCCAAGTGGGCGGGACCACAAGCACACATCACCATGCCTGGCTAATTTTCCTATTTTTTGTTAGAGACAGGGGTCTCACTGTCTTGCCCAGGCTGATCTTGAACTTGTGGGCTCAAGCATTTTCCCTCCTTGGCCTCCCAAAGTGTTGGGATTACAAGCATGAACCACCATGTCTGGCTGGTGCATGCGTGTGTGTGTGTGTGTGTGTGTGTGTGTGTTTTAAATATTTATTCTCTTCCTTCTACTTTCAACTACCAAGGATGCACATTTTACACTGGAACGTATTTTCAGGGCAGATGCGGGAAAAGGGCTGAGTCTCAGATGTCTTTTTTCTCTATTTCTTTCCTTCCCTGTAAGGTTTTTCTTTATGGAGCTTTCAGTTTTAGGTTTCCATAACCTCCTAATGCAAAACAGGCTAAGAAGAGCAATGAATGTAACAAACCACATGTTGCTTTGCCTCTCTGTTTTTGAGGAGAAAAAAATCTAGCTTACAAGAAGAGTATGCAAACTTAGCAGTTAAGCTGAAATTAAAGATGTTTTAAAGGTTTCTTAACCCTGATCTTGGCCATCTTGTATTATTTTAAAATGTAAACAGAAACATACGATTATGATAAACTCTGATTCTACTTAAGCGCAAACAGAACATGTTAAGTCTATGGGTAATAGTTTACTAAATTAATTTTGACGTGTGGGGCAATCTGAACATTTTCACCTAGGCCAAAGATAAGAGACACAACACAAAAATTAACTTTTAAGCATTTCACTGTGAAATCAACACTAGCGCATTCTGAGCCTTGGATTAACAATCTATATCTGGGTTCCTGCAGACTTGCATAAATTATTTAAAAATTTTATGGCTCAATTCAGCTGTCAAAGAGAAGAGCCTTTTGACAACACTTCTCACACCTGTTACTTATCTAGTAAAGTCCTGGGCTTAGTTACTCCCACCTGGGATGAGCATGTCCAGACTTCCCTCACACTCATTTTACACAAGGGGATAGATTCTTTGCAGTGCTGGGTAGTAAAGAAATTAAGACACACTAAAATCCTCAGAATTTTCCCAAAACAGACTGTCATAATACAAATCTTAACTAAAGTAACTACTGAGAAAACAACACAGATCTTACAGAATAATCATGAGAGATGCTATTTGAATTCTGCAGCGTAATGTACACAAAACAAACAAGAGCCACTGACTTCAATACTTATTCTAAGGAAAGCACTAAAGTAACAAACATTAAGAAAGCTGATTTCTCTTCTGAGTCTTATAGAAGGGTGAATGCACAAAAATAGTTCTCATACAAATATCCCTAGCCATTGGGGTAATTCTCAGCTATGGGAATCTGATTTACCTCTTCACCGTCTTTATACCTTTTCAACTCACTTAATAAAGGGATGAATGCTAGGTCATACCTGAGGTTCCTACAACCCCTCGAAATTCCTCTTAGGATGTTCCCATCATGTATCTGCCTATAATTCAAAAAGTGGGTTCTGGTTAATTAGGTAACAAAGGGAATTCTTAGGAAAAAGAGTTCTGAGACCAACTTTGGCTTAAATTCTAGGTCTGTGACAAAAAAAAAAAAAACAACAGAATAAAAACCCCACTTCCTCACAAAAATCACATGTGGATTTTAGACGTTCTAAACAATAAATAATACACGGCACCAGAATATCAACTCTGTGGATGGTTTTTTTAAAGGAGGGAAATAAGATATGAAGAAAAGCAAGATCCGAGGAAAAGTCTGTATCATAAAATGTGAGGACCTGTAACAAGCTGGGGATGTTAGCAGTTGAATGCGGATTTCTGAAAATAGAGGCCAGAAAAGGCTCAGAAGCATCACTCCCGGATGTTTGAGTCCTGGGCATGATGTCAAGAAAGGAAACTTCTTATTCAGGAAAATTTGGTGAGCAGAGTACAGGGAAATTGTTTAGTTATCATTCAAGTGACTTCAAGGAAAATATTCCAACTGGGGAATCAAAGAATACCTGCCTCCAAGAACTAGTGCTGCTCTGGAACTGACTCTGCAGTTGTGTTGCTTCTCTCTTTTTGCAGCACCCAAGCTTAGTAGGTGCATGAGGGAGCTACTGTTGATGTAAAATGAGCTTTGTTGAAACTGCTGAATGAGATTTGTATTAGTTAGGGTTTTGTGGTTGTAAGTAACAGAAACCAAAGTAACTTAAGGGGAAAAAGGGTGAGGGGTAATAATTCATTGGAAGGATACAGAGGTGTCTTAGGCTGACACAAGGGCGGGAATGCAGCTGAGCTTCAGAAAATGGCTATAACTCAGAAATGAAAAGCCCCCAGACATTTAGACAGCCTTCTTTCTCCACTTCTGTCTCCACTGATTTCTGGTTAACACTTTATTTTCTCTCTTTGCAGACAGACAGAACTTTATGGGTCATTCGTCTGCAAGGTTAAAACATGGCCACTTCACAGTTCTGGGGTTAGGATCCATTATGACTGCAGAGGGTCCACTCCTTGGCCATGTGTCTATGTGGGTAGATGGATCTGGACTTGTGTGTGTGTTGTGGGCTGGAGGCAAGTAATTCAGCAAAGGTGAAACAGTTTTGTCCTGCACAGGTATTCTAAAAATGTCATTTAGATGGACTAACACATTCTATTTGTAGACGAGGCAAAGGTACTTGCTATTAGATATAAAGTATGGGAATTAGGTTGCCTTTGTTTTTTTTTTTTTTTTTTTTTTGAGATAGAGTCTCACTCTGTCACTCAGGCTGGAGTGCAGTGTGTGCAATCTCGGCTCACTGAAACCTCCGCCTCCCATGTTCAAGCGATTCTTCTGTCTCAGCCTCCCGAGTAGGTGGGACTACAGGCGCACGCCACGATACCTGGCTAATTTTTGTATTTTGAGTAGAGACAGGGTTTCACCATATTGGTCAGACTGGTCTCAAACTCCTGATCTCAGGTGATCCACCTGCCTCAGCCTCCCAAAGTGCTAGGATTACAGGTATGAGCCACTGCGCCCGGCCCAGGTTGCCTTTGTTAGTTGTGTTCCAACAGCAATTGATACTGAGTGGGCTGGAAATGTAAGAATCCTGTGGAAAGCCTCTTAAAATACTCCTAAAAAAGCGGTAAATTTGTGGAATAAGAACAAAAGTTATTTTAGGTTTTCATTCATTAGTTGGTTAATGTGAAATTCTACCTGGACATTGCAAAGTCTTCAATACTGCGTATGAATCAGCCATGTTGCTGAGTGACTCTCAGAATTCTTTTTTGAAAGGTTCTGAAGAAGTGTGATTTTAGGGATTTGACCCATCTGAGTTAAGATGTCTTTCTCAAATGAAAGTTAACTTCATTAATTATATTAGTCAAAAGTGTTTTTTCTTTTTGTTCTTGTTTTTGAGATGGAGTCTCACTCTGTCACCAAGGCTGGAGTGCAATGGCACGATCTAGGCTCACTGCTACTTCTGCCTCCCAGGTTCAAGCGATTCTCCTGCCTCAGCCTCCTGACTAGCTGGGATTACAGGCTCATGCCACCACACCTGGCTAATTTTTGCAGTCTTAGTAGAGATGGAGTTTCACTATGTTGGCCAGGCTGGTCTTGAACTCCTGACCCCAGGTGATCCACCGGCCTGGACCTCCCAAAGTTTTGGTATTACAGGCGTGAGCCATCGCGCCCAGCCCAAGTGTTCTTTTGGCATAGCTTGTGATACAGGTTTTGAGGCACAAAATCTTTGAATACTATGGTTTCTCTAAAATGTTTGTAGGAGGGGTTAGAAAAACACAAAATGATAAATTTAGAAATCAAGGTCATTTCATCATCTAATATATAAATCCATTATTTGGGGGACATGAGAGGCTTAATTTTAATTATGCATAGTTTCTGCAATTTCAATACATTTCTTATGCAAAAGCTGTATTTTCATGAAGCTTTTGAGGTGAGTGCTGCTCCCCTGGATGTAAATTAACTGCTGTCCTGCTGGGTAGAGCTGTTGAAACTTGAAGGCTGCTGGGCAGCTGCTGTCTCTCTGCGTTCTGAGTGTTCATTAGTGTTCCAGCACACAGACCGACACATAACAGGCAGATCACGTGTCATTTGGGGGATAGGGGATATTTACTGAAAATAGGAAGCAGATCAAGTTGTGTAGACAAAGCAGAAAAACAACTAAAATACATGACTCTTGCAGACAAAAGCTGGAAGGGTTTTGAACCCTTTTGAACTAAACATTCCCTAACTCACTAGGATACCACAACTTGTTAATTGCCCCAAAGTGACCACTGACAAATGATTCAATCTGTTCACAATTGTATCTCTTGCTCTTCTCTGTTGTAACATTTTTCCTTTCTCCTTGCAGCAGTTCTATAACTTTTCACTTGTTCAGTCTTCTGATTTGTTTCAATATATGGAAGAATTTTTTTTGAGCTGTTATGATCATATTATTGTAAGGAAGAATCCTTCTGAAGGAACTAACCTCCAATCCCCATCGTACCATCAATGAAGGTTGCATTGCACTGAGCAGGCGGCAGAGCCTAAATGATGTTGACTGACATTTATAAAGCCAAAGCATCTGTGTTGATTTAATGCAGAGAAATAGAAGATGACTATAGCCAGTCATGTGATAGACTAGACATAAGCTTATCTCCGGATTCAATCGCAGTATTGGCAGTATTAATTTTTCCTTCTCATTAGCCACAGAATAAGGTAAATATATATACTGGAGGATACACAGTATGATAAGATTACAACTCTTGTTCCTGTGTGATTTTATCAGGATATAAAATGCAATGATGTCAATCTCATTTGGATTAATCCATCAATTTGTCCTTTTTGGGTTTTATAAAAGTTAACTATACAAACAAGCAACAAGGAAAATGTATTCAATGATGATTGAGATTCCATCTTATTTTTAAAAACTCAAGAAAAGATAATAATTCTTTTATAAGGGTTCTAATGGGAAATGAAAAGTATAGAGAATGTGGCTTTGAGAAGGAGTGGGGAACAGGAAAAGGGAAAGGGGGTGAAATGTTGGCCTTAGACTAAGTATCTTTTATAAAGGATTCTCCATGCTCACACTGCTTCAGGGTACTGGGAACTTTATTATATGGCAATAATCTTAGCACAACATCCCTTCCTATTAGAATATCCTATATCATTACTTTAAATTTTTTTGGCTTAAAATTCAAGTAGGCCTAAACATTATGTGCAATGTAATTCTCACAAGTGAGCTACTGTTTGGAAGAAAAAAGAAGGCAAGTGGTAATAAATCTGTAAATCCTTACTGCAGTTCTCAGGATAACTTTTATTGGTCTGGGCTCAACTGTTTTATACATGAGTATACAACACATACCAAATTAGAAAGGTAACATTCATCAACAGGACTCATTGATAAGGAATTCCTTCCTAAATAGCTTTATTTCTTAGAGGTAAAAGAAAAAATACATACATTTATATGAAAAGAAATTTGCTTTAGGTTGAACACATAGCAAATATCTCAAAATTGCCTGGATTCAGACACAGGTAGGCAGAGAGATACCAGAAGCAGTGGAAAGGAAGAGGGGGAGACGGATGCACTTTCAGGGTGCTTGGAGGCTGTGGTGCTCTATTCTGATTCTGGAATGTAGAAGAACAGGGCTTGTCACTGCAGTTCTGCTTCTACCACTAACCAGCTAGAAGACCTTTACCCTGGGGACCTCAGTTTCTCATCTACACAGCAGCAGATGATCTCTAAGGTCTTTTGGCTATGAAATCCTATAATTCTCTGATTTCTTCAGTCTATAAAGCCTAAGAATAAAGACCAGTTGTATACACACACACACACACACACACACACACACACACACACACACGCCAGTTTAAACCAAAAAGCTATTTTAGAACCTGTTGCTCCACCCCAGCATGATGAAATAGAAACAATTGTGTGCGCTCCCTTTGAGAACAGCAGCCTGCCAGTCTGCTGGGCCCTGTGCTCGCAGAGGAGACCACAGCCGGTGATGGGCTGACAGTCTGAGCAGCCACACAAGGCCTTTTTGTCTCCTTGGGGTTTACACAGTATTAAACTTCAAATGCAAGTGCTAAGGCATTTACCCTAAATTCTCAATCTCATCTGCAGTTCCTTAGTCTGAAATGGAAAATTCTATTTTGGGAAACTGCCTAGAGATGCATTTAGGCTAACATGAAGGAAAGATTGGAAAGCAAAATCGAACATAAACCATGGAAACTCTCAAAGAACTATTGAAAAAGGAAAATAAAATTCTTCTTTTAAAGCACACTCCAGAATTAAGTTTCAATGGTTTTTCCATATCAAAAATGATGCTCCCACGGCACCCATCATTTCCCTGCCTTATTCTGCTCGCTCTTTATTTTAGTTGTCTGCTTGATGTCTGTGGTCTCTGCCGGGTGGGACAAATTGGGAGGATGGAGAAACAGAGCTCCATGCTCAGTGTAGCATCGTAGGCCATCACATAGTAGGAAATGGATGAAAGTTTGTTGAGTAACTGTGCAACACAGCAAGACTCTGTCTCTTAATAATAACAATAATAATAATAAAAAGACTTCCACTTATTATATTTTTCTACTTCCTGCTCTACTAATGGCCTTTACTAAGAAATAGCTCATGCCATTTGGTCCGAAAGATTATCAAGATCATGGTCAGGCGCAGTGGCTCATGTGTGTAATCCCAGCACTTTGGGAGGCTGAGGTGGGCGGATCATGAGGTAAAGAGTTCAAGACCAGCCTCACCAACATGGTGAAACCTTGTCTCTACTAAAAAAAAAATTATATATATGTATTTGCTGGACATGGTGGTGCATACCTATAATCCTAGCTACTCAGGAGGCTGACGCAGGATAATTGCTTGAACCCGGGAGGTGGAGATTGCAGTGAGCCAAGATTGCGCCACTGTACTCCAGCCTGGCCGACGGAGTGAGACTCCATCTCAAAAAAAAAAAATTATTAAGATTATTTTTAAAGGCTGGGCACAGCGGCTTATGCAGACAATCCCAGCACTTTGGGAGGCCAAGGTGGGAGGACAGCTTAAGGCCAGGAGTTTGAGGACCACCTGGACAATATATCAAGACCCTGTCTTGATTAAATTTTGGGGGAAAAAAAAACAAAACAAAGATCATTTTTAAGGGAGAAAGCATAACTTTTTAAGGTATTTTATTCCTGGTATAATTAATCTCTTTTAATGAATATCAATGAATTCCCAAAACGGATGCTATTTTCCCAAGGATCTTTATTGAGACAGGTAATTGGAAGGTTTGCACCTTCATAAAAATGGAGGCTATGCCCTATGTCTGTGTTATTACAGGAGAGCTTGAAAAACCTTTATGTATGTGCCTAGTAAGGACACTAACCTGCTCTAATAAAAAGTTGTGTGATCAAAATGCCAAGGCTTGCTTATCTGAAAAGATTCTTCCTACTTCAAAGGGTCAGTTTCACACCAGGGTCCCAAGTCTTATCAGCTGGCTCTTCAGAACTTTACCATTGTAAAACAAAGGACTCCTCCAACTGGCATGACAATGGCCCAGCACAAAGGATGCCCTGGGTGTGCCCCTCACAGTGATGTTTATATACAGGTTCCAACAGCTCTCCCACAACAAAGACCAGCCAGGAGAGTCAAGGGCACTGTGCCTGCAGGGCAGTCAAGGATTCTGTCTTTACCAATAAAACCAGAGGGAAACTTCAGTTTAAACACCATTTACTTTAAACATTGCACTCTCAAAAGACAGGGTCTCATTATTCTGTGAGGGTGAGGAGGCTGCTGGAGAAATGGAAGTTGAGCTTCAGGGGCTGCATCCTTAGCACATAATTAGAGAGAGAGAGAGAAAGAAGTATATCTGCAGATCACCCGGAGTAATATGCAGGTGTCCACATGAATTTTGCAGATGTGGATAAAAATAAGAATAAAAGACTATACTGCCTTACAGGGTGCAAAGAGAAAGTCTAAGGTATGAGATTAACAGAAAGTAGTATTGACTGAATGTCCTCTGAGGGTTTGGCCTTATGGTGGGGGCTCTGATCCATTGACCTTGTAACTTCCCTGAAAATTAAAACCAAAAACCTACTTTCCCAATTCAGGTTCCACAGGAGAGGGGGATATGAAAATCTAATGTCTGTGAAAATGACTGAAGGCTTACCCTTGAGTTTCCCTAGCCCTTGCTTGGAGATGTGTATTAGAGACACGTATAAAGAGTATTATTTCCAAGAAACCCAGGCACCTAGATGCTGGAAGCAGGGGATGAATAGGCAACAGCTGGACGTCTTCTGGAACAAAGGTTTACTTAAAAGGTTTTCTTTATTTCTCAAAGCTAGATACTGTGCTCTGTACATTTCTAGGATGCAAAGAATGTTTAAAAAAAACAAGCAAACGGTCTCCCATTGTTCCAGGGAATTCTCTGTATTTTGCAAAGAGCTTGGCTATGCTTAGGACTAATGGACTGTGAGCTCTGTGAGGCCATGATCTGCATCTGACTCTCCTTAGAACCATCATTCTACCCTGCTGGGATTGTGCTATTCAAACAACCTTCCCTATCTCTTTCCACGTTCCTGTCTTTGCTTCAGCTCCAATGATGTGCCTGAATGCCCAAAAGGATGGTCCCATTACAAAATCAAATTTAGGGTTCAAAATCAAAAGTTCTGAGAGATGGCCAGATATGTGTTTTGTTTTGTTTTTTGGAGACAGAATCTTGCTTTGTCACCCAGGATTGAGTTCAGTGGCATGATCTTGGTTAACTGCAACCTCTGCCTCCCAGGTTCAAGCAATTCTTGTGCCTCAGTCTCTCGAGTAGCTGGCACTACAAGTGTGCAGCAGCATGGTCGGCTAAGTTTTCGTATTTTTAGTAGAGATGGCGTTTCACCATGTTGGGCAGGCTGATCTTGAACTCCTGACCTTAAAAGTGATCCACCTGCCTCAGTCGCCCCAGGTGCAGGCATGAGGCATTGTGCCCAGCTGGACATTGTGTTTTTATTAAGTAATAATTTCAGCAAGCATTTTATTGTGCCTATTCTGTGTCTACCCTATTTAAAACTGTATCCCCTGCCTACTCCACACTCTTCATCTCTCTGTCCTGAATTATTTTTCTTCATAGCACTGATTTCCATCTGACATACTATGTATTGTATGTAATCATTTTGTTTTTTTTGGTGGGGGATGGAATCTCGCTCTATTGCCCAGGCTGGAGTCCAGTGGTGTGATCTTGGCTCACTGCAACTTCTGCCTCCTGGGTTCAAGTGACTCTCTTGACTCAGCCTCCTAAAGTAGCTGGCATTAGAGGCATGTGCCACCATGATCAGCTAATTTTGGCCCTAACTTTTGAATCTTGGAAGTCAGGCATTGACTTCTCTCAAGCTATGAAAATCCAAGATGGCATCCCAATGCCTTAGGGCCCAGGCTGGTGTGCAATGGCACGATCTCAGCTCACTGCAACCTTTGCCTCCTGGGTTCAAGTGATTCTTCTGCCTCAGCCTTCTGAGTAGTTAGGATTACAGGCATCTGCTACCATGCTGGCTAATTTTTTTGTTTTTAGTAGAGATGGGGTTTCACCATGTCGGTCAGGCTGGTCTCGAACTCCTGACCACAGGTGATTCAGCCTCCCAAAGTGCTGGGATTACAGGTGTGAGCCATTGCGCCCAGCCTGTAATCATTTTGTATGTCTCTTTTCTTCACCTCCCACCCCACTAGAACGTAAGCTCTACATAGGCAAGGATTTCTATCCATTTTCTTCACTGATGTAGCTCCAATACCTGGTACATAGTAGGTACTCAATTAATATTTGTTACATGAATAGAGCTGGGCACTCTTGTCGTCCCAGCTACTCAGGAGGCTGAGGCAGAAGAATTTTTTGAAGGAGTTCTAGGCTGCAGCATGCTTTGATAATGCCTGTGAATATAGCCACTGCACTCCAGCCTGGGCAACATAGCAAGATGCTGCTGGGCTGGAAAAAAAAAAAATGAATAAGAGCTGCTCTTTGCTCTTAATTAATTCACTATCTATTCCCTTTATTTGCATATCTGCAATGCTGTCCTCTATGTCTCTCTCTTTTTAAAGTTTTAGTGTCTCCTTTAAAAAATTATTATATAATGGGTCACGTGTGGTGGCTCACATCTGTAATCCCAGCACTTTGAAAGGCCAAGACGGGTCAGTCACTTGAGGCCAGGAGCTCCAGCTTGGTCAACATGGTGAAACCCTGTCTCTACTAAAAATAAAAAAAATTAGCTAGGCGCGGTGGTACATGCTTATAATCCCAGCTACTTGGGAGGCTGAGGCAGGAGAATCGATTGAACCTGGGAGGCAGAGGTTGCAGTGAGCCAAGATTACGCCATTGCACTCCAGCCTGGGTGACAAGAGTAAAACTCTCTCTTTCTCTCTCTCACTCTCTCTCTCTCTCTCTCTCTATATATATATATATATATATATATAATATAACAAAACGTGGATACAATCTCATTGTATATTAGAAAGCTATTCAGCTGAGTATATGCAATAGCCCTAAGACTATAACCATCTCAAAATTCATTTGGTGCTTTTCAAAATCCTTTGAGGCATCATCATTGCAATAAAATAGTCCAACAGTATAGTATACAAATATATCCCCAAATCCTGAAACATTAATGAGCTAATGAAAACAATTAGTTTCAGGTTGTAGCAACTGAAACTATGTCTTCTATTCTGGGATTTAAAAACCTTTTATTTTCTGCATTTCATATTTTCCTCTGTGTATGCTGTGTGTCAGAAAATGATTAAACCCTCACCTGCTAGTTCTCTTATCGCATGGTTCTTCAGTGGAAGAAGAAAGATCATCATCTTTTTTTTTTTCCTGTGGATCTCTTGTTAGTGTTCCCATAAGAAATGGTTATCTAAATATAACTTAATTATTGCTACAAAAGAATGATTTCACTAATGCATGCAGACCAACAGAAACACCTTGGGAAACTCAAAGGCTGATGAGCTAAAATTAAATCTGAACAACTTATCTATTGTATGCTGTCAAAGGACTTGTCAAATTGAAAAATCCATATTATTAAACAAAAATGAAAAGAAAGTTTGTTTATGCATCATGACCCATTTTCTTTTTTAAATTTAATTTTTTTTACAATTATATAAGCATGTCGTCTAAAAACCAGACAGTCCTAAAAGGCTTGTTTTGAGAAACAGCAGTTCTGTTTCTTCCCTTTCTGCTTCCTCTCTGTTAGCTGATTCTTTTACAATTTATCTCCATTTCTCTAGATAACATACTGATCTTACTACTTTACCTTTTTTAAGGCTCTATCTATCTATCTATCTATCTATCCATCTGTCTATATTTTTTGAGATGAAGTCTTGCTCTGTCCTTCCAGGTGGGAGTGCAGTGGTGTGATCTTGGCTCACTGCAACCTCCGCCTCCCAGGTTCAAGCAATTCTCCCGCCTTAGCCTCCTGAGTAGCTGGGACTACAGGTGCAAGCCACCATGCCTGGCTAACTTTTCTATTTTTAAGTGGAGATGGGCTTGCATCATGTTAGCGAGGCTGCTCTCAAACTCCTGCCCTCAAGTGATCCGCCTGCCTTGGCCTCCCAAAGTGCTGGGATTACAGGCATGAGGCCCCACACTTGGTCCTAAGGCATTATTATTACTATTGTTATTATTTGAGATGGAGTTTCACTCTTGTTGCCCAGGCTGGAGTGCAATGGTGCAATCTTGGCTCACTGCAAACTTCACCTCCTGGGGTTCAAGCAATTCTCCTGCCTGAGCCTCCCAAGTAGCTGGGATTACAGGCAAGCACCATCATGCCCAGCTAATTTTATAATTTTAGTAGAGACAGGGCTTCCCCATGTTGGTCAGGCTGCTCTTGAACACCAGACTTCAGGTGGTTCATTCACCTCAGCTTCCCAAAGTGCTGGGATTACAGGCGTGAGCCACCGCACCTGGCGAAAATACATTTTTTTATTCTTAACCTCAAATGATACTTTGCTAAACTCCTGAATTCTAAGCCAAAACTTATTCCTCTTTAGAACTTTGAGGGTGCTGCTCTGTTGTCCTCTGGCTTCCAGTATTGCAATTATGATTTTTTATCCTTCACATGAAAAGCTATTTTCTTTCTCTCTGAAAGGCTATAGAACCTTTAATGTTCCAGTATGTTTAAATTACCTGATGATGTTCATTGGTATGAATCTACTTTCAAACACAGTACAGGGTACTTGGTAAGCCTTTCAATCCAGAAATTCATGTCCTTCTGTTTAGGA
Source organism: Sapajus apella (assembly GCF_009761245.1). Classification (NCBI taxonomy): domain Eukaryota; kingdom Metazoa; phylum Chordata; class Mammalia; order Primates; family Cebidae; genus Sapajus; species Sapajus apella. Next base: position 6,570,238 of record NW_022437006.1, read on the forward strand.
AATTTTCTGTAATTATTTATTTGATGATATTCTTTCTACAATTTTTTCTTGCTATTTAGATATTGGGTCCCTGGACTGGACTTCAAATTTTCTCTTCTTTTCTCTCTGAGTTTGCATTTCTTTGGTGTTTTTACTTTCTAGGAGATTTCCTATATTGTAGCTTCTAAGAGTTCTAGCAAATGGCCTTCCATTTCTTCTTTCATATCTTTAATATTCAAGAGTTCCTTTGTCCATGAAGGTTCCTTTTTTTGTAGCATCCTGTTCTTGTTTACAGGGTATCTCTTCTTCTCAGACAATATCAATAATATGTATATTTTAAGTGTTCTCCTTTGTATCTTTTTTACCTGTTCGTACTATCTTTCTTTCTCTTTCTGTTCATTTTGTATTACATATTTCTTCTAATCTCTGGTGTTCATCAACTATCTGTTCATATTTAATAGTGAGATACTAAAAGTTGCTCTATCCATCTGTCTGTGTTTGGAAGGATGAAGGCAGAGGGAGAGAGATTTTTGACCTGTCTTCACTTTAGGCTAAGATGATCTAGGTTGAGCTGTTTCCTTGGGAAATCCCTAAAGTCAGAATTCTTAGCTTTACTCTCACCCCATGCACCCATGCCCCCTCTCCCTACTCCTTGCCTTTGGCTAACCAGATTATTCAGATAATACTTTTCCCATCTTCTGCCTACAGGGTGGGTGATACTCAGCTGAGTGATGTGGAAGCCAAGTTAAGGTGTGTTGCCTGAATCTTCTGGTTTTGTTTAGGACCCCATCCCTCAACTGTGCCTGTGTCTCATAGTGTAGAGAGCCTCTGTTCCACCCTTGCCAAAGGATAAACTTTCTTGAGCCTTTTGGGAGTTCTAGGAAATAACTCAGATTGCTTCTCAACTTTCTGTACTTCCAGATTAGGATCTGCCTTTTTGTCTTCTAAGTCAGCTACTAATTATCCTGTTTTTGGATTCCACAGTTTTGTTATTTTCTTCTTCTTTCTCATTTTATTCATCTTTGTGGGTTCCCCCCCTTTTTTTTTTTTTTGAGACAGAGTCTCACTTTATCACCAGGCTGGAGTGCAGTGGTACAATCTTGGCTCACTGCAACCTCTGCTTCCTGGGTTCAAGCAATTCTCCTGTTTTTGCCTCCCTAGAAGCTGGGACTACAGGTGCACGCCACCACACCCAGCTAAATTTTGAATTTTTAGTAGAGACGAGGTTTCACCATGTTGGCCAGGATGGTCTTGATCTCTTGACCTTGTGATCTGCCCGCCTTGGCCTCCCAGAGGGCTGGGATTACAGGCATGAGCCACCAAACCCAGCCTGTCTTTTTTTTTTTTTTTTTAAACCTCTTTAAAAAAAATACCTTTACTGTCACTTTAACGAAATTTTGCAAGGGGACAGAACTAAATGTGTGTACTCAATCTGCCATCTTTAACCAGAGGTTCCTAGATCATTTTTTCCACAGGCTGGTTTTTAAGGCCATCCCCAAATACTGTACCAGCCTTATTGCCTCCTTCTGGCTTTAAGGACACCCTGCAACCCTTGAGGTCCCCTAGTCTGAAGGGAGAGGAGAGGAATTTCAGTTGACAAAAATTTCAGTTGATAAAAAGCAAATGTGTCTTTACGCTGAGTACTTAACAAGAAAAGTGGGGTATTTGCTCTGGTAGTCTGAAAATGTTTTTTCTATATAATAGATGGGTTTCTTTCTCCATACCAGATAGGCATGCATTTACCTAGTTTGAAGGGGGAATTAAAAGGTCTCAGAATGTCTTTCCCAGGCCTGGGTTTATAATTCCAAAAATAACAGAATTTAAGACCCAATCTAATGCAATTCCTTCATTTCATTAGCAAGAAGACTGGTTTTACTGTAAAAGTTGGTTAAATTAAAAAGATCAGTTTTTGAGGGCAGGCTTTTTTTAGTTTTTTTTTTTTTTGAGACAAGGTCTCACTCTGTCACGCAGGGTCACCCTACTACCTCAGCCTCCTGTGTAGGGGGACCACAGGCACGCACCACCATCCCCAGCTGATTTTTAAAATTTTTTAACGATGGGGGTCTCACCATGTTGTCCAGGCTGGTCTTGAACTCCTGGACTCAAGCTATCCTCCTGTGTCAGCCTCCCAAAGTGCTAGGATTACAGGCATAGGCCACAGCAACTGGCTGAGGATAGACGTCTTGATAACACTACGATCAGTTGCCTACTAACAAGAATGGCTTTTTTATACCCTGGAGAATTTCTTATTATTTCAACTGAAGCATCTTTCCCTAATAAGCACAAACAATAAATTTATAACATGCTGAAACCCATATGTTGCAGATTTATTTTTTTAACAAAGCAAAGTTATTTTAAGTCCTGACACTAACAACAGCTGCCAACCTAATTTGAAAGTTTTAAAAATAGCTCAATGATTCTTAATTTTCCTATATTTGTCCCTTGCATCTGTCTTCCAACCTTAAAATTAAGACATTATTGAATGTATCTATATAGAAGTTGTAAGATGAACTTTAATCCCATTTTTATTTAAAACTGAACTGTGTTCAATATTAATGTTCAGTTATATGACCTTGAAATGTATTTGGCAATATCTACTGATTGACACAGCGGTAATGCATCTCATATTTTTCAAAACACTAGCAATAATATACCTATAGCCTTCTGATAAACTGTAAATTACACTTATTAATTAGATTTAAGAAGTGTAAACGTTATAACATGGTTATAATGCCACTATCAGGTACATTTTCCAGTTTATTGGAGGATTTAAAAATGAAATGCACCGTGGCTTGAGAATTTATAATTCTCTGCTTTATTTAGGAAAGTCAGACCTGAAATTTGCAAAGAAGGGTTACATCAGTTCCCTCTTGGCACATGACCCTCAAGTAGTAATCATTACCATCTGTAATACTGAAAAATGTATCCAACATGAAGAATTTTTAGGTAGTATTATTATGGGAACTACCTGTTCCCTCCAAAGTGTTGCTAATAGGTATTACTGGATTTCCTTTCTATTTTTGAAATGGAGTTTTGCTTGTCACCCAGGCTGGAGTGCAATGGCATGATCTCAGCTCACTGCACCCTCTGCCTCCCGCATTCAAGCGATTCTCTTGCCTCAGCCTCCTGAGCAGCTGAGATTACAGGTGGGTGCCACCATGCCTGACTAATTTCATGTTTTTAGTAAAGATGGGGTTTCACCATGTTGGCCACGCTGATCTTGAACTCCTAACCTCAGGTGATCCACCCACCTCAGCCTCCCAAAGTGCTAGGATTACAGGCGTGAGCCACCATGCCTGGCTTTACTGAATTTTCAGCACCAGCTGTAGACTTTTACCAGATGCAGGAGATATTCCAGACTTTTGTGGCTCAATGTATTCAATCAACTCCACCCCTTCTCTGATCTTGGAGACTATTAATAAATGGTTAGTAAAATGACATATTCTTTTGGTTAATTCACAGCTGGATGAACAGTTACACAAGATGCTCTCCATAATTCTAGACCAGTGATGGGGTAGGTGAGGAAACACTTCTAGAAGGAGTGGCTAAAAGGGGTGGGCTACAGCTGGGTAGCTTGAAAGTAAAGCAGAAATCTGACCTGTGGCTTTGAATATTTGTTGTTGTTGTTGTCGTTGTTAGAGATGGGGTCTCACTCTGTAGCCCAGGCTGGAGTATAGAGGTGAGATCATGGCTCAGCGCAGCCTCAAACTCCTAGCCTCAAGCCATCCTCCCACCTCAGCCTCCAGAATAACTGGGACTACAGGTTCAAGCCACTGCCCTTGATGGCTTTGAGTGTTTTAACAGTAGCCCAGGATAGGGTATTTCAACCACCTCCATCCAAGTTCTGATAAAGCATGCCTTCTCTGAGACCAGCGCTTTATATGGGGTAACCGTATGTCCCATTCTGCTCTGGGAAATCCTAGTTTGTAGCTCATTTCCTGGTAAAAAGCATCCTCTCAAGCATCCAGGTTTGGATAGTAAATTATCCAGGCCATCAGATCTGTGGTGGATGTGGGACAGTTATATGTAATCTCCACTGGAGAACAGGTGGGTCCCTAATACATGCGGTAACTAAATGTCTCTGTGCTTTTCCAGCATAACCTAAAATGTGGAAAAGAAAGATGTAAGACCGTGGTGATCAATGTAGATGAGAAGACTATTACCAGGCAGTGGACTTTGGAGGCAGACAGCCCTGAGACAGAATTTTACTAGCTTTGTGATTTGAGGCAAGACATTTCATTTTCCCTTAGTCTAATTTTCCTCAACTATGCAATGGAAGTGCAAAATGTACTGCACTGAGTTGCGATGGGGATTAAAGGAGATGCTGCATAGAAAGAGCTCTACACGGTGGGGAGTTACTGTGAACAAGATCATTCCCAAATAGTCTATTACATTGTTTTAATTTGACTGAGGGTTCACTTTATGTGTTATCTACATTAACCTCAAAATACACTTAAGCTTCAAAAAAATTTTAACTTTTAAAATGTTCTTTAATTTAGGCAGGGTGTCAAACTGTTGATTGGATTTAGTTGGCTAACAGTATAGTGAAGTGTTGCAAATGCTATAGTCTGAATGTAAGCTTCAAAGAAATGTCAAAATGTGTTCATTTGAATCAGATATGTCATGATGTGGTAGTTAGTGTGTGCTCACATCTATTGAGAGAGGGATAAATACGTTAAAGACATACCTTAGCCGGGCACGGTGGCTCACGCCTGTAATCTCAGTGCTTTGGGAGGCCAAGGCGGGCAGATCACTTGAGGTCAGGAGTTCGTGACTAGCCTGGCCAACATGGTGAAATCCCATCTTTACTAAAAATACAAAAAGCAGCCGGGCATGCTAGTGCACTCCTGTAATCCCAGCTACTCAGGAGGCTGAGGCAGGAGAATGGCTTGAACCTGGGAAGCGGAGGTTGCAGTGAGCCAAAATTGTACCATTGCTCTGCACTCCAGCCTGGGAGTTAGTGCGAGACCCCATCTTAAAAAAAAAAAAAAGACATACCTTAGAGTCTCTGTAGGCAATTTATATTTTATTAATGTAAATATTGATTATATAATTGAAAGTCCAAAGGATAATGGCAAAAACTTGAAGACACTATTTAGAGAAAACTTGTATTTCTTGACTAATTATATATTTAATAGATAAAGGGAAATACCTTTGACTGTGTTTGAAAATGGTTATGAACAAGATACAGTTAAAAGCAGTTAACAGGCCGACTGCAGTGGCTCATACCTGTAATCCCAGCATTTGGGGAGGCTGAGGTGGGAGGATCACTTGAGCCCAGGAATTTGAGACCAACCTGGGCAACATGGTAAAATCCTGTCTCTACAAAAATTATAAAAATTAGCCGGGCATGGTGGCATGTGCCTGTAGTCCCAGCTACTTCAGAGGCTGAGGTGGGAGGATCACTTGAACCTGGGAGGTGGAGGCTGCAGTGAGCTGAGATTGCACCCTGCACTCCAGCTTGGGTGACTGCGTGAGACCTTGTCTCAAAAAAAAAAAAAAAAAAAGCTATTAACAGTAGAAATTAATTAACCAGTTGAAACCCAGAACAAGCTGCCTTCTTCTAATCTGTCCCAGTTCTCCCAGCATTAAGAATGTCTCATGTGAAGACCACGTCTACATAAAGCAATAACAAAGAGTGAAGAGTGAGACAACTACCCACTACTCTTAGAATTTGCTTTTGGTTTTAGTTATCTAAATATTTCAAGTGAAATCAGTTTGTGTGTGTGTGTGTGTGTGTGTGTGTTTAACTCTTTTTTTTTTGAGATGGAGTTTCACTCTTGTCACCCAGGCTGGAGTACAGTGGCACAATCTTGGCTCACTGCAACCTCCATCTCCCAGGTTCAAGTGATTCTCCTGCCTCAGCCTCCTGAGTAGCTGGGATTATACGCACAGGCCACCGTGCTCAGCTAATTTTTGCATTTTTAGTAGAGACAGGGTTTCATCATGTTGGCCAGGCTGGTCTCGAACTTCTAATCTCAGGTGATCCACCAGCCTTGGCCTCCCAAAGTACTAGTCTTACAGGTGTGAGCTACCACAGCTGGCCTTAAATTGTTTGAAAGAGACAGCATCTACGTTACCCACACTGGTATCAAACTCCTGGGCTCAAGCCATCCTCCCACTCAGCCTACTTCATAGCTCGAACTATAGGCACACATCACGCTTGCTGAAATCAGGGGTTTTAGGGCTATTTTCTACCATGCTTATACAACTAGAACGATGCAGAAATGAATGACTATAGTCCATTTGCAATAGAACCAGATCAAGTCTGGTTTCTAAGTTATATCAAAATGCATTTATATGAAAATATATCTTGCTTCAGTAAGTTTAACACAGAGTTTTAAAATACTCTAAAAATTGAAAAATGAGATCTGTGTCCATTGGCTGTGTGTGGGCCTTGGTCACATTAACCCACTTTTCCTTAGTATCCTATGTGGCATTTTGTTATGAGAAATGTACCATTGCATCAAATAAGTTTTATTACTTTGGTGGCTAAAGTTTTGTTTTTTCCATTAGCAATTTTTTAAAGCAGAAAATTGGCAGTTATTTCTTCAGTGGATATGTTACATAAATGTGATCTTTAGGGATCTAGGAATTTTTAGTGGATTCTCATGAAAAAAGCAAGCTTTATGCTACTGCATTTTACCCTTATTCACTTTAATTATAAAGACTACCCATGTCCCAAAGCAGTTCATGTTAGTTGAAAGATGATTCTAAGAGATTATTTTTTGTTTTTTTAATCCCCTTTAAACTTGGAATAAGCATTTAAAGGTTAACCAAGATGCTCATTTTCTGAGTTTTTCTGCAGCCAAGTTTACATAGGGGCAACTCTTGAATTCTGAACAAGACATAGGGATCTAGGCTTTTCATAAAGAGGCCATCTTATAACTACTTCAACAAACTGTTTCTTACGCTAGTGCATCTGTTCCCAAAGTTTGTGGTTTGAAACAATAGGCCCATATTAATTACTTCTCTTGAGTCTTCAAACAACCAAGAAAGGAAAGAAGGAAGACCAGTAGCAGCAATGAATTTTCGCATACCTGTAAACTCAGTATGTCAGATGACTTAATAGATGCACAATTACAAATAAGAGCCATATGGGTGCATTAAAAGGTAAAAATCTGGGTCACATTATACAGTACAGGTGGAAATGCAGCTATAAACACATCAGAACAGGTGATTTGGATACCTATCACTTTTATCTAGATGCAGGCTTATCCAGCAAGACTCTCCTATCCCATACTTAAATGAAATTAAACCTTGTCAACCACAAAGTTCAGCACAAAGATCTTTGATGTCAAACACAGCATTCTGAAGCAAGTTTTTATTAGCTAGGCATTTTGTAAATAACATTTATCTTCAAAGAACCAAACACAGCACACATTCCCAGGTAAACAGTAAGTGCTTAGGAACAACTGTGTTGAATTCATTTATGACCCTAAACATTCTTTGCTCTGAAATATTTGTTAAACTTTAATTGAGCAGACCATGGCTTCACTGAGCTAATCAAGGCACTTCCTATCTTTAAGCTAATTTTCTTTACATTAAAATGGCCTGTGCAATACAGGTAATTTGAAACAGCAAGCACATGTACAATCCAGCAGCTCTACAAAGTGTTGTTTTGTATACAATATTTGATTATAACAATCAAGGCTGTCTTCAAGCACTGCATACCACAGACAAACAAAAGGACAGTAAGTCCCAGTACCTACATTTTAGCTATGTAATCTTAATTGTTTTTTCAGGATTTTTTTCCCTGTAAATCCAATGGTAGATTTAAAGTTTGCCTGAAATAATCAAAGGACCAAAATTAAACGACAGGGTATAAACTGCTGGTAATAATCACTGTTTATTTTTTTATTTTTTGAGACAGAGTCTCACTCTTTGGCCCAGGCAGGAGTGCAGTGGCACAATCTAGGCTCACTGCAACCTCCACCTCCTGGGCTCGAGCGATTCTCCTGCCTCAACCTCCTGAGTAGCTAGGATTATAGGTGCCACCATGCCCGGCTAATTTTTTTTTTTTTTTTTTTTTTTAGGCGGAGTTTCGCTCTTGTTACCCAGGCTGGAGTGCAATGGCGCGATCTCGGCTCACCGCAACCTCCGCCTCCTGGGTTCAGGCAATTCTCCTGCCTCAGCCTCCTCAGTAGCTGGGATTACAGGCACGCGCCACCATGCCCAGATAATTTTTTGTATTTTTAGTAGAGATGGAGTTTCACCATGTTGACCAGGATGGTCTCGATCTCTTGACCTCGTGATCCACCCGCCTCGGCCTCCCAAAGTGCTGGGATTACAGGCGTGAGCCACCGCGCCCGGCCTGTATTTTTAGGAGAGACGAGGTTTCACCATCTTGGCCAGGCTGGTCTTAAACACCTCACTCCGTGATCCGCCTGCCTCTGCCTCCCAAAGTGCTAGGATTACAGGCACAAGCCATCGGGCCCGTCAAATCACTATTTAAACATTTACATGTATTTAAAAATTCCTCTATATCAGTTATGATTGTTTTTAGAATAGATTTTTTTTTGAAAGACAATGAGGTATAGTGGTTAAGGACATGAATTCTGGAGTCATCCAGCCTTGGTTCTTATGCCAGCTTTGCCACTTACTAGTTCTGACACTGTGAAATGTATAGTTGGTCCTTGTACAGGTTTCCTAGCACACAACTCCTAAAATCCTTGGAATCTCTGACATGATTCCACATGTTTCCAACGTGACGCAAGGTCTTTGTATGCTAGTGAGATGACTGCTAGCTGGCAGCCCCCAGGTAGCTTCAGGTTCTGGGTTGGTCACTGGAAAGACCAAGACAGGATCAGAGAGTTAGAACTTTTAGCCACACTCCCCAACCACTGGGGAAGGGGTTTAGCCCATTTAGGAAGTTAAATCAATCACACCTACATAATGATAAAAGCTCAGAAGGACCGGGTTCAGAGAGCTTCCCGAAAGCTGAACACATGGAGGCTCCTGGGCAGCAGAGCATCGAAGCTCCAAGCTCCTTTGCATGTGCCTTGCCCTGTGCATCTCTTCATCTGTATCCTTTGTGATATCCTTTATACAAATGCACTGATAAAAGTAAGTAAGTCTTTTCCTGAGTTCTGTGAGCCAGTCTAGCAAATTAATCAAACCTAAGGAGCGGGGTCGACAGAATCCCAATGTATAGCTGGTCAGTCAGAAGCAGGTAAACAACTTGGGGCTTGCTATTGGCATTGAAAGTGGGGGAAGAAGTCCTGTGAGACTGAGCCCTTCACCTACGGATCTGCTGCTATCTCCAGGTAGCAGGATAGAACTCAATTGAATTCAGGACAATTCTGCAGCTGGCGGCCACTGCAGAATTTATTGATCGGTTGTTTGTTGGTAGGGAGAAACTCCCACACACTTCCAAGTTACCAGAGGTCCCAGAAGTCTTTTTTGTTGATTGCTGTGAGTGAGAGAATAGGAAAAGCAGCTTTGTTTGATTTTTTTCCCTATGTCTTTGGACTGGTTATGTCACCTTTCTGTGCCTCCATTTCCTGTTCTCTAAAACTGAGGCAACAGAAGCACCTACATTATAACGTTGTTGATGTAGGCAGTAAAAGTGATAACATATACAAAGCACCATGTTTGCCACATACTAAGTGTTGAAATAGATGTTAAATGCCATTATGATCAATGGACCAAAATCCATTACAAATGATGAAGAGGAGATGAATGCCTTTTCTCAGGAAGGTAATATAGAGCATTTGAGCTGTCTTCTGTTCAAAACAGAATTAAGGGATCTTACATGTTTGGAAACCAACATGGAGCAGAGTACGCTAGGATAACAAAATGCCAGTGTATTCATTGTGAAGCTAAAGTGGCTGTGTCGTAATGAAGCCTCTGACCTGGGTTAAGCTCAGCCAGTAGAATGGGTAGGCAAAAACTCAGGCCAGAGGTGCATTCACGGGTATTTCTTGGCACTTTTCTAGACCTTAGAGTAACAAAAATCATTTTTTAAAAAATCCTGTATTTGAGGCCAGACATGGTGGCTCATGCCTGTAATACCAGCACTTTGGGAGGCTGAGGCAGGTGGATCACTTGAGGTTGGGAGTTCGAGACCAGCCTGACCAACATGAAGAAACCCCGTCTCTACTAAAAATACAAAATTAGCCAGGTGTGGTGGTGCATGCCTGTATCCCACCTACTCAGGAGGCTGAGACCGGAGAATTGCTTGAACCCAGGAGGTGGAGGTTGCGGTGAGCCGAGATGGCGCCATTGCACTCCAGCCTGGGACACAGGAGCCAAACATCGTCTCAAACAAACAAACAAAAATGCTGTATTTGCAAAACTTTACAACATGGTAGGGAGAGGAATGACTGTAAGCTTGCATGCTGATGCACTAAGTTACAGAATGGAGATATGAATGAGGTTTGAAGAAAATGCTGAGGAGTTGGGTGGGGTGTTGAGCTTTGTTTGGGGGAATTAAGAGAACCTTCACAGAGGACATCTGAGCTGGAACTGGAAAGTGAGTAATAAAACACAGTGCAGAACAGTGATGGAAGTGTCACTTAGCAGCAGGGAGGACGTACCCAGCAGCTTTCCTGCCTTGAGAGTGGTGAGAGGCCCTGTGTGGCTGAGGGTGCCTGCAGGGAAACTGGAGAGACAGGCCTGGAGGAGCCGACTGGGACCAGTCTGCAGAAGGCCTTACATGTGAACACTGGTGAGAAGTGGAATACGTTTTAGTACAGTCAGGTTATGAGCAGAATTGCCTTTTGGAACAGTGACCATAGCCACTGTTTCCCCCCACCCCCCAAAAAAACACTCCTCTAAGCCAAAAAAAGGGGGGGGGCTTAGAGGAGTGCTGAAAGAGGCTGAGGCAGAAAGATCAATTAGAAAAATGTAAAATAATGACCATGATGTCTCTAGCAGGGCAATAGGATGAGACAAGGGCTTAGGTTCAAGGGAGAGTCACCAGATAGAATCAAGAGGCTGTGTATGCTACTTGAATGATATAGGGGTGACGGTGAGTGGAGCTTGTCCAAGAAGATGTGCCCAATGTCACACTGTGGACCAGCACTATCTCCACACATTCAGATGACTAGAGCAGTTAGTAAAGGAGTGAGGAAGTCAGATGGCGTCAGTGGAAAAGGGTAAAATTTAAGGGAGCGTTTTCTTTATTTCTTCTCTCTCTCTCTCTCTTTCTTTCTTTCTTTTTCTTTTTTTGAGACAGAGTCTCACTCTGTCCCGCAGGCTGGAGAGCAGTGGCATGATCTCAGCTCACTGCAACCTCTGCCTCCTGGGTTCAAGTGATTCTCCCGTCTCAGCGTCCCAAGTAGCTGGGACTACAGGCGTGCACCACCATTATGGATAATTTTTGCATTTTTAGTAGAGATGGGGTTTTGCCATGTTGGCCAGGCTTACCTCAAGTGATTTGCCTGCCTTGCCTCCCAAAGTGCTGGGATTACAGGCATGAGCTACCACACCTGCCCAGCCTAAAGGTGTGTTTTCTATAGGAAAACTGCTTCCCTCTCTCCCTCTAGCATGGAAGTCAAGATGCAACTCAAAACCTACTTAGCAGGCAATGAGATGAAGCACTGCTAGAAGTCCCACTTCATGACAAGGCCAATTACTCAGACTTCACTGGGAAACCATCAAGACATGGCATATGCCTGGCACATAGAGGGTACTTAACAAGTGCTTGTCCATTCAATTTGTTAAGCAGGAAGTGAATAAAGTGGTGGGTTGGGTCTCGGAATTACATGCATCTTCTAAATCCCTCTGTGCCCTGATTTCTTCATTTAAAAAATGGAGAGTAAAATGCTATGAATTAAAGGAAAAAAACTTCTTTAAATAAGACATTATCAAGAAGTACTGATATTGGGAAGAATGGCCAGCTATCTGAGATCTGTATCTAATGACAAGTAATCTATTAAATAGGGGCTACCAACTGGATTTTATATGTACTCTTTATTATCTATATACATACACACACACGTATCTTCAAAGTTTTATATTCTACCTTTTTGCCATAAGGCAAATAAACAAAATGCAAATGTCATGAGATTTACATGGTAAAGCTAACCTTCTTTATCTTATTTATTTATTTCTGTATTTAATTTACTTATTTGAGACAGGGTCTTGCTCTGTCACCCAGGCTGGAGTGCAGTGGCATGATCACAGTTCACAGCAACCCCACCCCTAGGCTCATTTGACCCTTCCACTTCAGCCTCCAAAGTAGTTGGGACTACAGCTGTGTGCCAACATGTCTGGCTAATTGTTGTGTAGACATGAGGTTTCACCATGTTGCCCATGCTGCTCTCAAACCCCTGGGCTCAAGTGATCCTCCCACCTCAGCCTCTCAAAGGGCTGGGATAACAGGCTTGAGCTACTGCACTCAGCCTGAAAAACTAACTTTTTATGGACGTCTTATTGAAGCAAAAATAAATAGATAAATATATAAATAAAATTCTGTGTGAGGACGATTCTTAATTTAAAAAAAAACATTTGCAAGAAGTCTTCATTTTAATAAAAAGAATATAAAAATTATAGCCTAGGTTTACATCTGCTTTTAAATGTCATTTCACAATAAAACATTATCGCTTTAAATATCTTAGCTTATTAAATAGCTAAGTTCAATAAGTTATAAACAAGTTAAATGTTTGTATTAAGCATGAGAACCATCAGAATTTTTCATAGTCTATCAATCAGGCAGAAGTTGATGTAATTGGAACTGTTCAGAATATGTCAGTTAGTGAGATTCCACTGGATATCCTCATAGTCAATGTTCAAAAAATATCCACTGAATGTATGAATGAAATCAAGAAAAAATAATCACATATGTAACATGTATGTATAAGCTACACAACAAACATGTGAATGATCTGTACCATTTAATATTTAAAACAGATTACACAGCTTTTCTATCATACTAGTTAGAAAATAATCCTTGTAGCACCTCAAATAATTCTTCATATGGAAATCAAAAGATGACTCTTTGCCTTTAAACATCACCACGAAGGGAAGGCTCCCTTCAAAATGGCCCCTATTCCTCTACTGTTTTTATTTTTATTTTTTTTATGAATGGATGTATCAGGCTTAGACTTTTAGCTCTGTGGCATTGCACATGGAAACACTTTCAAAATTATACTAAAATAAATGACAGGCTTTTAGTTGTTTTTTTAATTAGGAAAAATACCTAGTCCTTCAAAACCAGATATTTTACTTTGAATTTTATTTGTAATCAAATGTTGTTCTGGAAGCCTTTTCTGCAGTCTTAATCACTCAAACATGTTCCTATGGGACTTGATGTCACCACTGTATAGCAATCCTGCAGATGGCAAAAGTTTAAAATAGAATTAAACTAGGCTATTAATTATGTAGACGAGATAAAAGAAATATAAATGACTAGTCTTTATAGCAAATTTTAGTACTTCTAACTGCCAAATGGCAACTGTTTGTCTACTTTCTTGGGAGGCGGAAGAGTCAAGTTAGCTTATACTTTGCTATTGTTAATACAATATAAAATATTAGTTCTCTTGTTTAAAAAGCCTAATGATAGAAATGTGATTCTTACAGAAAATCCTGCTTATAATTTCTGCTCAGTGAGGGCAGTGTTGATTCTTCAATTCTTCAGATTGAAAGTTAGGAAGGCTGGTGCAGTGGCTCACGCCTGTAATCCCAGCACTATGGGAGGCCAAGGCGGGCAGGTTACTTGAGGCCAGGAGTTTGAGACCGGCCTCGACAGCATGGTAAAACCCCATGTCTACTAAAAATACAAAAAATTAGCCAGGTGTGGTGGTGCGTGCCTATAATCTCAGCTATTTGGGAGGCTGAGGCACGAGAATCTCTTGGACCCAGGAGGTGAAGGTTGCAGTGAGCCAAGGTTGCTCCAGCCTGGGGGACAGTGAGACCTTGTCTAAAAAAAAAAAAAAGGAAAAAGGAAGAATTTTCTTCTTTCTCTCTCTCTTTTTTTTTTTTTTTTTGAGGCACAGTCTTACTCTGTCACCTAGGCTGGAGTGCAGCGGCACAATCTTGGCTCACTGCAACCTCTGCCCCTCTGGGGTTCAAGCAGTTCTCTCACCTCAGCCTCCCAAGTAGCTGAGATTACAGGCATGTGCTACCACACCCAGCTAATTTTGTATTTTTAGTAGACATGGGGTTTTACCCTGCCAGGTTGGTCTTGAACTCCTGAACTCAAGTGATCCACCTACCTCAGTCTCCCAAAGTGCTGGGATTACAGGTGTGACCCACCGCAACTGGCCAATAAGGAAGAATTTTCAAGTTGGATTAAATTATGTATTTTTATTTCTTCTTCTTCCACTGGTAGGCAATGTAATTTTTTATGTCAAATGAAACACTAATGGTGAACCAGAAACTCTTCATTTCATACTCTAGACATGCCATAAATCATTCCTCCTAAATTATATTCAAGTCACTATTCAGTCCACTAAATCCTCAATAACACTGTATTGCCTCGTCAAATGTAAGCTCAATTTCCTGAATCAGCACTTTCTTTAATACTATCCAGGGGATATGAGAGTTCAACTAAAGTTCCTGAGTTTTTTTCTATGATACCCAGAGACATTAGAGAGAAGTACAAAATGAAAAATTCTAAGAAAGCCAGAAAGGAAGATTTTACAGAAGCTCTCTTGGCCATTTTAGGTAAAAAAATTCTGTGTATTTTATCAAATAATTTTTTTTTTGAGACAGAGCCTCACTGTTGTCAGCCCAGGCTGGAGTGCAATGGCATGATCTTGTCTCAGATTACAGGCGTCCAATACCATGCCCAGCTAATTTCTGTATTTTTAGTAGAGACGGGGTGTCACCATGTTGACCAGGATGGTCTCGAACTGCTGATCTGAGGTGATCTACCTGCCTTGGCCTCCCAAAGTGCTGGGATTACAGGCATGAGCCACCTCCCCGGCCATCAAATTAATTTTATTAAAAAAGTACAATGTTGATCATGTGGTATTGCCCTATTGCTAAAGATGCTAAGGCTTTGTTTTTATTGTACAATGTAAGTAGTGTTAAAATGTTAGGTTATACCCTCACACAAATAACAAATCAACTATTCTGGACCTCTGATAAATGATCTTTTAAGCTCACAACTCATTGCCTACACCCTTCCTCCATCATAGTATTACAAAGACAACTTGGAAAGGCTTAAAAATATACCTACTGTTAATCTTTTCTATTTCATAATTGTGTGCAATCAATAACCTAAAAGGTATGTAGTTTAATTCAGGAGAAAGGATAACACTGAGTTCCAATTCTTAATACTTTGTAATTCACATAAAACAGGACAACTCAGAGCAGACTTTTCAAAAACACCTTAATGGTAGCTAACATGAGTTAATTTGAATACAGCTGAAATGGTGCTTCTGATTCAATGTAAAATAAACAACTGCTAATGATCAGAATGACGTTTTTCTCTTTCTAGAGAAAGATAACTGAATAATGAAGAGAAAAAGCATTATTTTTTAATTTCTTCATTTGTTTGTAACATCATTTCTCATTTAAAAATTTTTGGCCAGGTATGGTAACTCATGCTTGTAACCCCAGTACTTTGGGAGGCCTAAGTGGGAAGATCACTTGAGCCCAGGAGTTCAAGACCAGCCTGGGCAACATAGGGGGACCCCATCTCTACCAAAAAAATAAATAATTAAATTAGCTGGACATGGTGGCATGCACCTGTAGTCCCAGCTACTTGGGAGGCTTAAGTGGAAATGATCATTGCAGCCCAGGAGGTTGAGGCTGCAGTGAGCCATAACTGTGCCACTGCACTCCAGCCTGGGCAACAGAGCAAGACCCTGCCTCAAAAATAAATAAATAAATAAATAAACAAAAAAAACCCAATTTTCATTCTCCTAGCAGTTTTACTTCTAACAGTAAATCCTAAAGAAACAATCAGAGATATGTAAAAATATCTGTATGTACAGGTGGTCAATGAGTAAATTTTAATGCTAAAAAATAAGAAGTATCTTGAAGATTCAACAAATGGAATTGGTTAAGAACTGGTCAAGTAATTTTAGCCATATAATAGAAAATTATGCAGCTATAAAACTAGAGACCAGTGTGGTCTAACAGAAATAGAATATGACTGGCATTTGTAACTTTAAATTTTCTAGTAAGCACCTTAGAAAAAGTAACAAGTGAAATTAATTATGTTAATATATTTTATTTAGCTCAACATATTTAAAATAGTTCAACATGTAATCAATATAAAAATGAGTAATGAGATATTTTACTTTTTAAAAATTGTGTTTGGAATCTGGTGTGTTTTTAGAGCACATCTCAATTCAGACTAGCCACAATTCTAGTGCTCAACAGCCCATGTTGCTAGTGGTTACAGTATTAAATTGTATAGCTATAGATAAGGTTTTGATCTAGAAAATCATTAATGAGATATTAAAATTTAAAAACAGATCATGACATAAGTACAGTATAATTCTAATTCTATCTTTTTATATATATATATTTTATTGCATTTTAGGTGTTGGGGTATATGTGAATAACATGTAAGATTGTTGCATAGGTACACACATGGCAGTGTGTAATTCTATCTTTTAAAAATCCATAAATAACAGAAAAAACCCTAGAAGGGAATATACCAAAATGTTTACCATGTTCTTCTGAGGATAGATGTTTTTTTCTTCTTTTTTTGTTCTGTATTTACCGATTTCACAACAAATCTATATTACCGTGCAGTTAATGAATGGTTACGTTATTTAATATTTTCCAATCAGCACTGATTAGATTTATGATGACTTAAACATTCAACTCCAAGAACCTGATCCCTGAAAAATAACTGTACTTGTCTTTGTTCCATATTTCATACCAGTGAGTCCTAATTTCATTGTTCATAGAAAATAATTCACGGCTGTGAACAAGACTTACATTTTGAGCACGAGCCCTAACATTTGTCCCTTAAAAGTGGTGTGTGTAAATATAGCGTAAGAACAGTGGGTAAATTATTTCATTGATTGTTAAATAACCATTTGTTAAGTCTAGACTACAATCATAAATAGCCATTATTTATAAAGTTGCCATTCAAAGTGCTTGGGGGAATTGTATAATAAATAGGCAACGTGACCAACACCTCCTTGTACTGCCATACCCCACAAAAAAAGGTGGGGGGGGGAGACAAAATACATAAATTGGAAAAGATGCTAAATATAGACTAAATTTAGTCTGAAAAAGTAAAACAGAGAGGAATGTCACATGCATGACACCCACTTCACACAGCAGAGGCCTTATTCTGCTGACACTCTTCATCTTGTGCCCATACAACTCCCCTCCATCACAAAAAAGTCCCTAAGGACAAAACCAGCCCACCTTCCTCTTCAACATTCTCCCTCAATATTCCCCCATCATTAGCTCTGCACTGTCTAGCTATTCTGACTTTCTTCATTGTATCCTCAACAAGCTTCCTATTACTCTCAAGTAGGTCCAGGAAATATTTCACCTAGATTAATTTTATTGAGACATAATTACCCAAACACCCACTTATTGCAGAAAGTAGGGCTTATGGTAAGTAACAGAAGCACCCAAAAACATACAGATGATTACAGATGGTGGTCAGGGAAATAAAGGAAAAGATGAGGGTGCTATGAAAGAAAAGAGCAGATTCAGATGCAGTAAGAGTCAGGAAAGTCCTCTCCATTGACAATGGGCAGTCTCCACTGCCAATGAGTCCTGAGAGATGAGAGGCAGCCAGGAAGAATGGGAATAAGCATCTTCCTGCTGAGGTGTGGGTACCGGTCCAGGGTGGACGGGGACTTGGGTGAATTCTAAACGGGCAGGCCAGTGTTGGCTGGACTATGGTAGGGTAGTGGGAGGATGCCAGAGCTATTTCAGCCTGTGGGCATCCAGCAGAGGGGCCAGCAACACTGTGTGACCCGTGGCTATTACTATTATCATTAACAACAGAAGCAATAGGTAAAATGCATTGAGCAGTTTTGATGAGCTACACACAGGCTAAGAGCTTTACACACAAGAATGGGTTAATCCTCTACAGCATCCCTTTGAGACAGGTATTAACCGAGAAGTGAATAACTTGTCTAAGGTGGTACGCCTTGTAAAGGGGAGAGCAGGGATCGGCTGACTCTTGAGTCAGGACCCTTCCTTTCTTTGGCAGAGTCTCTCCTTCCAAGTTTTACACCCAGATGTTCATTACCCTCACAATTGTGAGAAAAGGAACAGTTTTTTGAAAAAGCACGCTAAAAAAAAAAAAACCCAAAAGAATCAGATTTATTTTCCTAGAAAGATAAACCTATTATGAACACAAAATACAAATCATTCCTATCTAAAACCACAGAGTAAGGACAAAGAAAATATGTATAGTGTGCTGCAGTAGATATGCATGGTTTTTGTCTTCCTGACATTTATTTTCCTTTTCTGTAACAAAAATAATTTTTCTTTGGGATGCCATCTCTCATCCACTCTCCGTGTGTGGCAGTTTTGGTGGGGCAGAACCCACCCTCGGGTTTAGGGTGGGACACTAAGCCAGTAACTAGTTCAGACACAGTGTATGACTGATGGCACATCAGCTCAACTCTGGAACTTTCCTGAATTATTGAGGAAGATGCTGGTGTGCACACCTGCTCCGCGTTGGACACTACTGCCTGACAATAAAGCCAGCACGAGACAAAGACAACAAAGACATGCTGAAGAAGAGATGGCCGTCCTTAGGAGTCATGAAACATACGGATTCCACAATGCTAGAAGCAAGATCTAGTCCTGGACTTTTCAGCTAAATGAACCAACACACTTCCTTTTCTCCAAGAAGCTATTTTTGAGTTGGATTTTTCAAACAGAAGAGACTCGGTGGGGATCAGAGTCAGTGTAGAGTAGACCGCTATGGGGGTCAACAAAGGTCAGTGTTAGCCAAAATAGCAGAAAAGTGGCCAGAAAGATCTTAAATTTTATGACTAGTGAGAAAATTGTTTGAGAATTCCAGTGGTTAAGGTGAGATTCCTCTTCCTTAGGGGCAGCAGTCAACAGAGTGGAAAGCAGAGCTTTGAAATGCAGGTGCAAACTGGACATGGTCACATGCCCTGTAGTCCTAGCTATTGGGAGGTCTAGGCAGGAGGATTGCTTGAACCCAAGAGTTTGAGGCTGCAATAAGCTATGATTGTGCCACTGCACTCCAGCCTGGGCAACAGAGTGAGAAGCTGTCTATTTAAACAACAAAGAAAGAAAATACATACATACATACATGCATACATACATACATACATGCATAAACAGCCAGCAGTCAGTAAATAGTTTTTCATTGTTTACTCTATACCACGCTCCGTGCTAGGTGTAGGAATATAATAATGAACAATCCTTTCCCCCTTGGAGTTCATCAGCTACTCCAGAGGGCAAAGGAAGGAAGCACAGGTTAGCATACTGACATCATAATTTACAATAAAGTGAACATAGCACGTTCAAAACAACAGCTGAGTAAAATAAAAGCCTCGGTTCTCTGGGCTACACAGAAATATCACCCACTGAACAGTGTGAGGAAAGGCTCAAATATGCAAAGGCCGAAAGAGAAAGAGAACAAAAAGAAAAAAAGATCAGCATCAGTAGTAGCAGCAGTGATGGGCAGTTAATGGCAGAAAGACTTAGACACTGGGGGCCGGGCGCGGTGGCTCAAGCCTGTAATCCCAGCACTTTGGGAGGCCGAGGCGGGTGGATCACGAGGTCAAGAGATCGAGACCATCCTGGTCAACATGGTGAAACCCCATCTCTACTAAAAATACAAAAAATTAGCTGGGCATGGTGGTGTGTGCCTGTAATCCCAGCTACTCAGGAGGCTGAGGCAGGAGAATTGCCTGAACCCAGGAGGCGGAGGTTGCGGTGAGCCGAGATCGCGCCATTGCACTCCAGCCTGGGTAACATGAGTGAAACTCCGTCTCAAAAAAAAAAAAAAAAAAAAAAGAAAGACTTAGACACTGGAACTGAGGGTCTCCAAGCGGACTTTTGTCTATTTCCAGAAATGAAGACGCTAACGAAAGAAACTAATCCAGGAAATAGGGAGTAGAATGTAAGGAGGGATACCACAAGAGGGCCAATATTAAAAATGCCTTTTGGTGATGCAAACTAATGTCAGGCCTGGGAGCCTTCCCTAGTTTTCACCACCCCTAGATCCTCCAGCTGATCTCTTCTCCCAACCAGTTCCTGCTTCCTCAGATCAATTCTCCATCCACCTCCCTCCTCAGTGGAGTTGGACATTAGGTGTCCTCCTAAACTCAGGATCCAGCATCCTCAAACTAAACAAGGGCTCCTGGGCTATGGTTTCCTATATTCTTTTGTGTCTTGGTCTTCAGACCTGGGACTTTTTCTTTGATTCCTGCTACGTTGCTTAGTTCTAACAGCTTCTCTCACCTGACTCCCTGAACATATGTGCAAAAGGTTTTCGCTTCTGAGTTCCTTAACTCTGTGTACCTGGCCAAGACGCTGCCACCTTCTTTGGGCCATCCGATGCTGAGGTTGCCTAAATCGCCCCTGAGCCCATCACTGTCTTCTCCTACCTCTTCCCATCCCTCTTGTCCACTCTTGCATCTTGAAAGGCTTTTCTTCAGTTGGTGTACATGGTTTTTGCTCCATTTGCTATGAGGACTCATTGTTTCATGTTTATATGATGGCAAATCTTACCCATCTTTGGGAGGGTTACTGTTACGTATACATATTATAATTACCAATGCTTTTAAATTAACTCTTCGGGAAAACTACATGTTATCCACCTATAGAGTTGTTTCAGTTCTTCTTGATTCCTATATTTATAAAAATTTCAACATAAAGCTCCTATTTAGGCGTTACCAAATTAAAACACCTCACCCAACACAAATATGCCTAATAAATTATCTGTTTTGCTTTACCTGGGGCCTAAGCAGAGACTTTTTTTTTTAGACAGGGTCTTGCTCTGTCACCCGGGCTGGAGTAATGCTGTGATCATCATTCATGATTCATCACAGTTCATCAATGTAGCCTCAACCTCCTGGGCTCAAGTGATCCTCCCACCTCAGCCTCTGGAGTAGCTGAGACCAAAGTGTGTGCCACCATGCTCAGCTAACTTAAAAAAATTTTTTTTTTGGAGAGACAGGCTCTTGCTGTGTTGCCCAGGTTGATCTTGAACTCCTGAGTTCAAGCAGCCATCCTATCTCGGTCTCCCAAAGTGCTGGTATTATAGGCATGAACCACCATGCCTGGCCATCTGAGACTATTCTTAAACAAATATGCCAAGGAACAAAAACCTAAACCAAACAAAACCCAGTAATACTGACGTATCAAACAGACTTGAATACCAACTCTATTTTACTGAGTATTTAACCATCACTTTGATTCAATCATTCAACAAATATTTAATGAGTGTCTACTGTGCACCAGACAGTGATTGAAGCCTTGGAGATTTAGTGGAAAACAAGACATTTTCTAAATATTTCATATGTGCTGATTAGTAAACTATGCTCTTCTCCTTTGTGGAACCACTACTTGGTAAATTCAACTTTTATCCCTTCCTGTGCTTTGGGGACTCTGCCCAAGACACACTCTCAAAATGACATGTCCATCTCGGGACTCGCTTGTTCAAAGAGGCAGTCTTTCAACCAAAGCAATCATGCAACAGTGATATTGAAAGAAAACATAATGTAATGAAACCTATCCTCTATAGATGACAAAACTGAGGCAAAGGGAAGTTAAAAACACTTTCCCAAGGTCGTCCAAAGAGTGTCTGTGTTGGGAGAAGTATTAAATCTCTTGACTCTTAATCTAGTGCTCTTGGCTGAGTGTGGTGGCTCACATCTGTAATCTTAGCACTCTGGGAGGTTGAGGAGAAAGGATCAGTTGAGCCGAGAAATTCGAGACCAGCCTGGGAAACACAGAGAGAGCCTGTTTCTAAATCTCTCTCTCTCTTTTTCTCTCTCTCTCTATCTACACACACATATCTCCAGTGCCCTTTCTTCTATTTCATTGTCCAATATGGTAGCCACTAGCTCCATGTGGCTATTTAAATTTAGACTTAGATTTAGAAATAAGAATTCAGTTTCTCAGCTGCACTAGCTACCTATCAAGTTGCTCAACAGCCACATAAACTAGTGGCTTCATACTAGGCAGCAAAAAAAAAAAAAAGACAATCTCCATCATTGTTGAAGGTTTTGTTGGGTGGTGATGTGGGGTCAAAAACGCAGTGCTTGCATTGTTCTGACTCAGCATTTCTCAAACTTAAATATGCATAGCATTCAACTGGGGATGCTGTTAAAACGCTGATTCTGATCCAGAAGGTAAGGGTGTGGGGGTGGAGGTGCTGACATTTTACTCTACTAATAAACTCTGAACAATAGAACTGCTGCCTGTCTGAGGACCAGACCCTGAGCCTGGAGTGTCAAGATTCTAGCTCATCATTCTTTTTCCTTTCTCTGAACTTCTACTCGAGTTAATACCATACAGTTTAATGCCTTAATAGTTTGATGTGTATCTTTTTTGTCTTCCCAATTAGATTTTAAGCTCATTAAGACACAGAACCACATCTTACTGCTCTTTACATCCCTAATTATGGACCACACAGTGTAGGAACACAAGGGAAGTAAGTTTTCCTATCTTTAATGCATTGCTGCAAATTGCTGTGATATGACACGTAAATGCAGTTTCTTGTTTCTTTTTTTTTTTTGAGACAGAGTTTCACTCATGTTACCC
Source organism: Sapajus apella (assembly GCF_009761245.1). Classification (NCBI taxonomy): domain Eukaryota; kingdom Metazoa; phylum Chordata; class Mammalia; order Primates; family Cebidae; genus Sapajus; species Sapajus apella. The sequence continues at coordinate 6,592,846 of NW_022437006.1, forward strand.
AGGCTGGAGTGCAATGGCGCGATCTCGGCTCACCGCAACCTCCACCTCCTGGGTTCAGGCAATTCTCCTGCCCCAGCCTCCTGAGTAGCTGGGATCACAGGCACGCACCATCATGCCCAGCTGATTTTTTGTATTTTTAGTAGAGACGGGGTTTCACCATGTTGACCAGGATGGTCTCGATCTCTTGACCTCGTGATCCACCCGCCTCAGCCTCCCAAAGTGCTGCGATTACAGGCTTGAGCCACCGCGCCCGGCCAGTCTTGTTTCTTTTTTAAAGACATTAGGTCTTTAGCCATTTATTTCCTTAGATTTCCCAAAAGTTAGATCGTGGTAGCTATACTATCTCAACTTCAAGAAAAAAACATGGGAAGTAATTCTGTTTAGTGGCTTTGAAATGAATTTTAAATTTTAATATGACATACATCAAATAATTTAAGAAATATCTGAAAAATATAATGTAATTTGATAGCTGAAGGAATAGTCTCCTGGAAGTACAAAAAAATTGAATGTCAAAGTTCTGTCTTGAAGTTATAAAATGATTAAAATATTCACAAAAGTAACAATCAGAAACTTTATCTGTGTCCTTATATTCCTGAGACCTCTATCTTCCTCTGAAATAGAGAGCAATGCTTTTAATCAGACAGCTACTCTCTTGTTATGAGAAAGGTCTACAATTCTTATGATAGCTTTTCATACAAAGTTTCCTGTTTTTCTAGAAATCTCAGCGATTGCTATTTGTGATCAGTTATTAATTAAAAGCTTTAGAGTTAAGTTTATAAGGTTAGTCATTTTGTATTTCAAAAAGTCACATTTTTATGCATTAAGTTTTTTAAAAAAGAGTCCTTTGTGCCTTCTTAAATGTATTCCTTACAAAGCAACAAGAAAAAAAGTTTTATTAATGCACAAGACTGAAAGAAATGTCAAGTATGCTAGAGTTCTGGTTTTGATTTTGGACTTCAGAGAAAGTTAAAGAAACAGTGGAACAGAGCCTCTCAATTACAATCTAATGTCCTAGAGAATACTTGATACCTCTCCCAGTGGGCATTCTGGTCGGTCTGAGAAGAAAATCAACTGTGATGAGTACAACACAGACTCATTCCACCTAGTCAAGTTAATCAGGGATTATATTGTGCGGACATCATGAACCTCCCTGGTTTTGTTTAAGATGGTGTTTTTCACATTAAAAGATGGAAATGTTTCAAGAGTTAAATTCATAGCTTTACTCGTGCTACATAATGTAAGCCGATAAAAGTTTATGCTGAGATTCCTCAAACTCCCACTCCAGTTTGGGGAGGATAACTGATAGGCAGAATTTTTCCCTCAGGAGGGGATAAGCTGCTCTGATAGAAAGATGGCTACAGTGTCACAGTTAAGAATCTGGGTCTGGAGTTGCTACCTGAATACAAATTCTCTACTCAGCCTCCTCCTCATATTGGTCTTAGGAAAATTCTCTCTTTAAGACTCAGTTTCTACATTTGTGAAATGGGATTGCAAGGAAGATTGTTGGGAGCATTAAATGCAATACTGACCATATGGCACTTAAACACACATTTAGCATGTAGTAAGCTTTAAAATAATGCTAATTATTTTTATTATATCTGAAAGACATTTATTATAACTCAGTGGTCATGAATTTTTTTTTTTAGGTAGAGTTTTGCTCATATTGCCCAGGCTGGAGTACAATGGTATGATCTCGGCTCACTGTAACCTCTGCCTCCTGGGTTCAAGTGATTCTCCTGCCTCAGCCTCCAAAGTATCTGGGATTACAAGTATGCACCACCATGCCCAGCTAATTCTGTATTTTTAGAAGAGATGGGGTTTCACCATGTTGGTCAGGCTGGTCTTGAACTCCTGACCTCAGTTGATCTGCCTACCTCAGCCTCCCAAAGTGCTGGGATTACAGGCATGAGCCACCGCACCCAGCTGAAATATTTTTTTCTACCTCCATCAAGCCTCCTTACTCCTTAAGGTCCTCTCACCTTGTGGTTGTATTTAGAAATCTTCCCTCAAATTATACAACATATCTATTTATGGGTAAAATAGAGAGGTATTTGGTTTTCTTTTATTTAAACAAGTGTGTTAGCTGCTCACTTGAAATTGCTCTATAGCCCCCATTCAGAAATAAATAATTCAAAGAACTGAAGTACAATTTCAAGAAATATATTAATATACAAATACAGCTGGTAACATAAGATACACTTTTCCAGAGGAAAACTTTTAGGCACTGGTTGCTAAAATGAGGTCCAAATAGCTCAGAACAAAACAGAGGCTGGCGATTATATGCATAATTTATATTATATAAGGAAAACATTACTCAGGTCACAAAGAAGATTGTTTTTGTCCTCAATTATCTAGTTAGGTTGTTGTTTCCTAGTTATCATGTAAGAATCATGACAACTCTATTCTTCTCTCTCTTTTTTTTTTTTGATACAGGGTCTTGCTCTGTTGCCCAGGCTGGAGTGCAGTAGTGCTATCATGGCTCACTGCAGCCTCAAATTCCTGGACTCAAGCAATCCTCACCTTATCTCACCTCAGCCTCCCAAGTAGTCAGGGCAGGCGCACACCACCGCGTCCAGCTAATTTTTACATTTTTTGTAGAGATGGGGTCTCACTATATTGCCCAGGCTCGTCTCTAACTCCTGGGCTCAAATGATTCTTCTACCTCAGCCTCCCAAAGTGCTGGGATTACAGGCATAAGTTACCATGCCTGGCTCCCACTCCTCTTTTTTTGAGCACAGAACTGTTTTCCTCAACAAAGTCAAGAGACAGCAGTCTCAGTAACAACCTCCCAGGCTGACTATGTGACTGTCACTAGTCAAAGGGCTTTGTGTATCAGCAGAGTCAGGTGAGAGAGGATCAGAATTGCTTGTTCCCTATATTAGGCTGACCTTTCCCTATATTAGGCTGAGCATGTTCACGTTTTAGATCACGTTTATGACAGAATAACAGGATCCATGCTCGCCTCTAGCCTTAGGGTTCAGGAAGCGTGGAGCCAGGAAGAGAAACAGGCTTGCAATTTCTCATTTGTAGTCCTTTCAAGTTTACGAAGTCATACTACAACTCACTTGATCACAGTCCTCAGGGGCCTAGTATAATTATTTTATCTTAACAAGAAAATGAAGCCGTGGGAGGAAGATGGCTTGCCCAGGAAATTTCAGCAGCCTAGTAAGGAGCGGAGCTAGAAGCTACTCTCTCGTCATGCCATGAGAGATGCTCGTCTCTTCCACAGGGTGTGAGAAGAGCGCTAAGGGCGTGGAAATGCCAAGAACTTTGATATTATGGTGTAAGATGTCACCAAGATATGACTTGTGTGGTTTTGGGTCTTTTTTTTTTTTTTTTTTTTTTTTTGAGATGGAGTCTTGCTCTGTTGCCCAAGCTGGAGTGCAGTGGCGCGATCTTGGCTCACTGCAATCTCCAACTCTCAGGTTCAAGCAATTTTCCTGCCTTAGCCCCCTGAGTAGCTGGGACTACAGGTGCACATTACCATACCTGCCTAATTTTTGTATTTTTAGTAGAGATGGAGTTTCAACATATTGGTCAGGCTGGTCTTGAACTCCTGATCTTATGATCCACCCACCTCAGCCTCCCAAAGTGCTGAGATTACAGGCGTGAGTCACCGTTTTGTTTTTTTTTTTATGCTGTCAAAGAAAGTAAGATAATAAAACTAGGGCTTTTATATAATTTTTTTCACAATGTCATTACATATTTAATCTATATTCAATATTCTCAATTTGTTTTAAAAATGTGTTTTGCGGCCAGGTGCAGTGGCTCATGCCTGTAATCCCAGCATTTTGGGAGGCCGAGGTGGGTGGGTCACCTAAGGTCAGGAGTTCGAGACCAGCCTGACCAATATGGTGAAACTCTATCTTTACTAAAAATACAAAAATTAGCTGCACATGGTGGTACACACCTGTAATCCCAGCTACTCAGGAGTCTGAGGCAGAAGAATCACTTGAACCCAGGAGGCGGAGGTTGCAGTGAGCTGAGATCATGCCATCGCACTCCAGCCTGGGTGACAGAGCAAGACTCTGTCTCAAAAAAAAAATAATAAAATAAAAATTTGTTTTGCCTTTGTTGTTAGTATTAAAAATGTTTTAATAGTAGGTATTTCTTCCTCCTAACCAGGATGCAGTAAGATTGTACATTGCATTTTGCAGGACAGTTGTCTTGTAAAAGGGCCCACTTTGAAGATTTGGTTGTTTATATTGACTTTTAACATATTCTGCTAGCCCCTTGCTATGGTCTGAATGTTTACATCCTCCAACCCCCAAATTCACATGGTGAAACCTAATTACTAGTGTGATGGTATTAGGAGGTGAGCGATTGGGAGGTCATGAAGGCAGAGCCCTCACAAATGGGATTCATTGTCCTTATGGGAGAGGCCTCGGAGAGCTGCCTTGATCCTTCGATGCTGCAAGAGGCATCATTTATGAACCAGAAAGCAAGCCTTCACCAGATACCAAATTCGCCAGTGCCCGGATCTCAGACTTCCCATCTCCAGCACTGTGAGAAACACATTTCTGTTGTTTATAAGTCACCCAGCCTAAAGCATTTTGTTATAGCTGCTCAAATGAACTAAGATACCCCTCCATTACCTATAAACTGTGTAAGGCTTGCTAATATTCAGGTTAAATGTTCGTGAAAAGACGATTTCACTGGTGACAGTGTGTATAGTTAACACTTGAACAATGTAGGTGTTAGGGGCGCTGACCTCCTGAGCAGCCACAAATTCATGTGTAGCACTTTTTTGTTGATGTGAGGGTCTCACTATGTTGCCGAGGCTGCACTTAAACTCCTGGGCTCAAGTGATCCTCCTGCCTCCTTCTCCCACATGGCTGGGACTACGGGTATGTGCCACTGCATCCAGCTCTGCATGGAACTTTTGACTCCCCAGAATTTAAATACCAATAGCTTATTGTTGACCAGAAGCCTCACTGATAACATAGTTGATTAACGTATTTTGTATAGGTATTATATATTATATTTTTACAATAAAGTAAGCTAGAGAAAAAAATGTTCAGAAAATCATAAGGAAAAGAAAATGTATTTACTATTCATTAAGTGGAAGTAGATCATCATAAAGGTCTTCATTCATGTCATCTTTATGTCAAGTAGGATGAGAAGAAGGAGGAGAAGGAGGAGGTGGCCTTATTATCTCAGGGGTGGCAGAGGTGGAAGAAAATCCACATATAAATGGATCTGCACAGTTCAAATCTGTATTGTTCAAAGGTCAACTGCATTTCATTAATGCATATCAAGAAACATACTAGGCTGCTTTACTGTTATCAACTTTATGAGTGTTCACTTGATTATGCTGGTCAGCACCAGATTTTTCCATTAAGAAGGTATGTATTTTTCTTTGTCAGTGTATGCAGTATATAGCTAATTATATAGTAGATTTTTTTTTTTGCACTGTGTCAATGCACTATTCCTCAACACCCTTCTCACATTTGCAGCTAATTTTTGTTGTGTTTGTCATCTATTATCAATATCAATTAAAATCCTCTGCAACTTTCAGGATTTGGGCTGGGGATCTGCTGAGGCAAAATCTACCCTACTCCCGTCTTCCCATGTCACATTTATGGACTTAATTTCAGGCCCCTAAAGACATGCCAAGTAAAAAATGGTAAGCATTACCCTTTGCAGGACAGGAGAGTTCTATCAGGGAGTTCACTATCTACCCAAAACTCTAAGGATAATGCTGACCCTCTGGTAGAACTAGTTATGCTCTTCAAATTTTTTATTTTTTTATTTTACCAAAGTAATATACATGCACATGTTTTTAAGAGCAAAATAATGAGGGCTAAACGTCTTGCAACAGAAATGGTAGTGAGTGCTGAAGGCAACCACTTTCGTCTCTTGGAGCTATTTCTTCTGCTCACTGCAGCCTCAACCTCCTGGGCTTAAGTGATCCTCCTGTCTCAGCCTCTACATTTCTAAATAATATGTAGAGACTATCACACTTTGATTTTACAACTTGAATCATTATGTCCTGACCTCCTGTTATCACAGATGAGGATTAGCTGCTTTTCTTCTCCTTGCTTTGGAGAAGAAGTGGAAAGATCTCCTAAGGACTACCATGCTGAATTTTTTCTTTTTCTTTTTTTTTTTTTTTGAGATGGGGTCTTGCTCTGTCGCCCAGGCTGGAGTGCAGTGGCATGATCATAGCTCACTGCAGCCTCAGCCTCCTGGGCTCGAATGATCCTCCTGCCTCAGCCTCCTGAGTAGGTGGGACTACAGGTGCCCATCACCATGCCCAGCTAATTTTTTAATTTTTTGTAGGGACAGCGTTTTGCCATGTTGCCCAGGCTAGTCAAGAACTCCTGAGCTTAAGTGATCTACCCAGCCTCTTCTCCTCAAAGTGCTGGGATTACAGGTGTGAGCCACCATGTCTGGCCTCACACTGAATTTTTAACAGCACCTAACACATAGTTAGCAGACACCAAAAAAAACTTGTTGAATGTCATTCGATAAATGACACACATATCCAAATGCACAAAGGCAGGTTCTGCAGTCACTCAGTGTAAGTATGCACTGGGCAGAATGGAAGAGGAATACATAATTTCCCAAGTCACATGCATTAAATTATTTATTTGTATCTTGTTTTAGTGTGTTCTTGGAAAACATTAAAACTTAACACATTAAAATATTTTTGGGTTGGGTGCAGTGGCTCACACCTGTAATCCCAGCATTTTGGGAGGCTGAGGTGGGCGGATCACTTGAGGTCAGGAGTTTGAGATCAGTCTGGCCAATATGGTGAAACTCTGTCTCTACTAAAAATAAAATAAATTAGCTGGGTGTGGTGGTGCGTGCCTGTAATCCCAGCTACTGAGGAGGCTGAGGCAGGAGAATTGCTTGAATGCGGGAGGCGGAGGTTGCAGTGAGCCGAGATTGCACCATTGCACTCCAGCATGGGTGACAGAGCAAGACTCCATCTCAAGTAAAAAAAAAAAAAAAAAAAAGAAAAAAAAAAAAAAAAAAATCAATAGTCAGTTAAAAAAAAAAAAAGTAAAAAAAAAATCTATAGCCAAGAGAGATTTTTTTCCAAGTAATTTCTTAATCAGCAATAGAAAAAATAATTTAGATGTAAGAAAGCAATCTTTTATAAATACCGATGAACAAACATGCCAGAAAATATATAGGAGATCTTCCCTGAAGTCACATAGGCTCAGAATTCAGATCTTTGCCTTGCAGAATTTCAAATCCTGATGTCAAGCCAAAAAATGAAAAAAGGATGTATAAGTTATGAATACTCTGAAAAGACTCCCACCTCATTAATATGTCTCAAAACACGTTGCTTAAGGGTAAAGTTAATTAAATCACAGTACACATAAATTTGAAATGGACTGGTAATCAATCACAGACAAAATTGTTATATAGAGATAAAATGAAAGCAGTGGACATAAATAAAAGTTAAATGAAAACAGATTCAAACAATGGGAGGAACTTTTCACCTGACTTAATACTGACTCTTTATACTGTCCAGCTTTTAGGGATATCTGAGGCAAACTGAGTAAAGAATTAAATATTCCTCTTCATTTGGGGATCTTTTAAAGCAGTGAATCACATTTTGGGAGGCCAAGGTGGGTGGATCACCTGAGGTCGGGAGTTTGAGATCAGCCTGGCCAACATGGTAAAACCTGTCTTTATTAAAAATACAAAAATTAGCCAGGTGTGGTGGTGGGTGCTTGTAATGCCAGCTACTCAGGAGGCTGAGGTGGGAGGATCGCTTGAACCTGGGAGATGGAGGTTGCAGTGAACCTAGATCATGCCACTGTACTCCAGCCTGGGCAACAAAGTGAGACTCTATCTCAAATAAAATAAAAGAGTATCTCTTCCATTTAGCACTTGATAATTTCTAAAGCTGGCTATAAAAATTTTAAATTTACTGGCTGAATTACTATATAGCTTTGTGGATTTTTCCAAGACCTTTATATCTGTTTTCTTGATGTATATCTTTGGGCCTTTCACTTTCATTTCATTTCAACTATTTTGCAAAAAATAAGAAAAGAAACTTGAACCAGCCATTCTTATTACTTGCTGATAGTTCTCACAACATATACCCCAAGTTCTTGCTTGTTTTGTTTTGAATTAGCTGCAAGTTCCAAGTATTCATGCATTCTCACTAATATAGGAATAATCAACAGGAGATATGAAGTTACTTACTGTAGCTGCAATAATTTCTATCCCTGAAAAGTTATTTCCCTGATAAATCTTGCTCCTATAACATAGAAACTTAGAATTGGAAGAGTCTCAGCAATGAGCTACTTCAAACCATTACTGAGGCACCTTCCTGGCAACTACTACCAAGAGGAGGTGATGTATGGTGGAAAGAACAAAGTTGTAGGTGACACACCAAGCTCCCGCCAGACAGACCTAATTAATAACCTTGGTATGTCACCTAAAACTTTTGAATTTCAGTTTATTTATCTGTAAACAAGGCTAGAAAAAAGTATTCATAAGGCCCTTGGGCAGATTATGTGATATAACAGATGTACGAGGGCCACAGCACCACGCCATGGATAAACCCCAGGACTCGGAGTTGGAGCTGAAGCCAGCAGGGTCATGTCCCTGCTTTTCTCTTCAACGCTATGTGTCTCTGGACAGGTCACTTATCTTCTCTAAGGCCCCATTTTCCTATCCGTAAAAAGGGGAAAAAATACACCTAATTCATGATATTATTTTTAAAGACTGAATGGGATAACATATACTATGCTCAAATAATATGATCTATTATTGTCAGGTCAATTCAGATTAAAAGCTAGGAGCTGGATAAACCCACTTCTAAGGTTTTCAGATTAACAAATATTTATATACCTAATAAAGGCAGCTATGTTTATAACTGATAATGTTAATTTATGAGAGGAAAATCAAGGTTATACATTCATAGTACAGGTTAAGTATCTTTTAACTGACGTACTTGGGACAAGAATTGTTTCAATTTTTTTTTTTTTTTAATTTTTGGATATTTGCATATATGTCATGAGATATTATGAACATGGAACCCAAGTCTAAACACGGAATTTAATTATGTTTCAGATACAACTTATACACATAGCCTGAAAGAAATTTTCTACAATATTTTAAGTAATTTTGTGCATGAGACAAAGTTTTAAAATTTGTTTTGTTTGTTTTGTGTTTTTTAATAGAAATGTGATCTCACTATGTTGCCCAAGCTGGTCTCAAACTCCTGGGGTTATGTGATTCTTCTGCATCAGCCTCCAAAAGCACTAGGATTACAGGAGTGAGCCACTGCACTAAGCTGAAACAACGTTTTAACTACCACCAGTCACTTGAGGTCAACCAGTCACTCAAGGTGTGGAATTTTCTATTTGTGGTGTCATGTTGGTATGCTCAAAAAGTTTCAGATTTTGGATTTTTGAATGAGGGATGCTTAACCCGTATGTGCAGTAAAAAAAAAAAAAACCATTGTATATTTAAAAATTTCTCTAACATATGAACACATAAATATTTATTATGTGCTTCCTAAGCGTAAGTCAATAGAGAAGACAAAAAGCGGGGAACCCAAAGAGGATGGCATAGGGTCCTCCTCAGCAGACATCCATCTAGACAGAGTTGAAGGCATCTGTGCACACTGGAATAACTAACTTCGCAGGTCGTAAATGCTAAGTGGTAAATAAGGGTGCAAAATAATAAACACTACAGGAGTTCCAAAGAGCAAAGCTAGGCTCACTTTCAGAAGGGATGGTCAAAAGAAGAGGAGGTGGGATTTGCATTGAGTCTAAAGGTAGGATTTGAGGTGAGTAGCATGGAGGTCATTATTTCAGTTGGAGAGAATGTGCTATCCTTTCTATCCCTTACCTCCAATTGAAACTATGACAAAGATGCAAACCTGAGTCTCAGAAGATTTTATCATTTGGTTTAAGAAGAAGGGTGAGGCCGGGCACAGTGGCTCACGTCTATAATCCCAGCACTTTGGGAGGCTGAGGCAGGTGGATCACTTGAGGCCAAGAGTTCGAGACCGGCCTGGCCAACACGGTGAAACCCTGTCTCTATTAAAAATACAGAAATTAGCCGGGTGTGGGGGCATGTGCCTGTAATCTCTGCTATTTGAGAGATTGAAGCAGGAGAATTCCTTGAACTAGGGAGGCAGATGGTGGAGTGAGCCAAGATTGGGCTACTGCACTCCAACCTGGGTGACAGGGTGAGACCCTGTCTCCAAAAAAAAAAAAAAAAAAAAAAAAGGCAATATTAATGAACAATTAGCTCCCCACCCAGTGTTCCTCATTTCCCAGATGTGTATGGTATCAAACTGCTGAAGGTTGGTCAGGGGTAAGAACACGCATCAAACTGGCTATAGCAGAATCCATATCCTAAGGGATTTGTGTGAATACAACAGAAAAAGTTAAAGAAACTAGGAAACAAAGGTGGAAATATCTGTTGTGAAACTTACCTTGACATAGTTTCAGGAGTCATGTGCAGAGTTCTCAGGTTAGGGTTTACTATGACTCAAAGCCACGTCTTTCCTTTAGGCTCTGGGATCATGGAACCTACACCCACCCCTCACTGACATCTCCACCTGGATGACTGAAAGGCACCACATATTCCGTCTCTCTAGAATGCACAAGGCTCCTCCCAGCAACTGCCTAAACTTGAACCTACAGGTCCCTATAGACTCTTCCCTCTCTTCCCTAGCTTTTGTAATGATGGCTCACTTATCTCTTCAGCCTACTTCCACTTCCTCGAATCTATCCATACACCACATTGCTGCCACATAGAGTGTCACCTACAGGATAAAATCTGAGCTCCTCCTTAGCGAAGCTCCAAAGGGCATCATTATCTGGCCCCAGCCTACCAGCCTGACTTGAGCTTCCAACACGCTTCCCTTGAAATTTGCATTCTGTCAACATCTAATTACCTAAGAGTTCCTTGAACTTAACCTGCCTTGGGGGCCTCCCTGCCTTGCATACACTCTTCTCTCTTCACCCTCCTGACAGCTTGGGAAACTTCCATTCATCCTTCTAGCCCAAGCTCAAGTAGTATCTCTGCTCTGATTCTTGTTTGGCACCTTTGCACATGCTGAGATGGTCTGCTGTCCATGTACCTTGAGTATTGCTGTTGTTCACGATGAATGACTTTACACCCACACTGCAAGCCCCTTGAAATCAGGGACAAAATCTTTTTCTCCTTCTGCCGTCCAACCTGGCACACAGTAGTCTATCCAAATAAAAATATGTTGAGTATAGTGGCCCGTGCCTGTGGTCCCAGCTACTCAGGAGGCCAAGGTAGGAGAATCACTTGAATCCAGGAGGTAGAGGCTGCAGTGAACTATGATCATGCCACTGCACTCCAGCCTGGGCAACAGAGTGAGACCTTATCTTAAAAAAAGAAAAAAAGGCCAGGTGAGGTGGCTCATGGCTATTATTCCAGCACTTTGGGAGGCCCCAGGCAGATCACAAGGTCAAGAGATCAAGACCATCCTGGCCAACATGGTAAATCCCGTCTCTACTCAGAATACAAAAATTAGCTGGGTGCGGTGGTGCATGCTTGTAATCCCAGTTACTCGGGAGGTTGAGGCAGGAGAATCGCTTGAACCAGGGAGTCAGAAGTTGCAGTGAGCTGAGATGGCGCCACTGCACTCTAGCCTGGGTGACAGAGTGAGACTCCATCTCAAAAAAAGAAAAGAAAATCTGTTGAGTACATGACTAAAATGAGGAAAAAAATAAGCAATATCATTTGTTTAAAATCAACAAGTTTGAAGAAATTCACTGGAAACATCATTTACTGTAAGAGAAGGGGTGATTTGCATGAGGGTATTCTCTATTAGTTTATCTTTTCTTTGAAACTGCCAATGAAATAATCTCCCAAATGTCATACTATAAGGTAAAGAAACACAGTGGTACTTGTTGAAAAGACATAACCCCTATAGTACTACCTGAATTTACAGTTTTTGAATGGTTTTCAACTGATATTTAGGTTTATCTAGAATATTTTCAATCCTCTTCCTACTACAAAACAACAAATGAACAGAAAACACCATAAAGACAGAACCAGCAAGTCAACAGAGATTTCGCACTAACTTAGCTTTGAGAATGCTCGTAGTTACTTTCAAAGCCCATCTATAAAGTAGGAGACATTATAAAATTGTCAAGAGAGTTTCTCCTTTTTGTAATCTCTTGACTAACAGGGTGACACACAGATTCCTGCCTGAAGTACAAGGGCTGGACTCTAAAATCCTCAAGTTTTGAGTGTTTGGTTAATTGCAATCATTTACTTTCCTTGGGAATTAATGGAAACCATCTGCTTAATGATAAAGCTCAGCTCTGCAATTATTTGAAGAAAAATGTGCCACAGTCAGCATAGAAAAGCCTATTGAGGAAGCCTGCTAGACATATGTATTTTTTTTATAATTAAAGCCAATTGCATTCATTAATTTTAAAATGCTGTTGTGATCAGCTACCTCTTTTTTTTTAAAATTTATCAGCACCACCCTTGTTAATGTGCACCTATGCAACCTTCAATTTTAAACTTACAGTAGCTTAAATAACTATAATCGTACAGATGGTTGTGATCATACATCAGAATGTTGAGGTGATCATGAGAAAAAATAAAGATGGAGAAATAAATGTCTACTCTGAACCACATATCTGCCTTCTGGGTCTGTTACCTGTGTGTACCAGAGTTATTTTTACTTCCTAGCAAACAGGAAGATTGTTGTAAGCACTCCAAACAAACTGACTTTGAACTGGTCATCAGTCAAAGCCCCTGGTAATACTAACTGCAGTTCTGCTAGCAGATGTGGAGGGTCCCAGAAAAACAGGCAGCTTTTGTTACACAGCAGCCTGCAGAACAGGAAGAGCCAACAACGTCCCCACCGAATGGCTGTAAATATTGATCCACCTGTAAAGAATAAGGGTGCCATCTCTGTATAATGGCAAATAAATAAAGAAGGAGGAAAGCGGAGGAAAGAGAAACAGACACATTAGGGCCAATTGCTTGGAGCTGGTTTCTTCTCCCTGTGCGTGGCCCCAGGGTGGAGGAGATGTTTATTTAGACATCCACACTTCCAAAAGGTCAGCTGTCTGATTTTCAAAGCGTCCAATGCTAGAGTCCAGTTCATTTCATCAGCAGATACCATATAGTCATGAAGCAACTTGACAAAAGATTTTTGAATTTTTAAAGCCAGTTGGTGAGACGCAGCTGATCCACACCACCTCAATCAAAAACCCTAAAAACAAAAAGCCCCACTGTATTTCTATGATGTTTAGTTACTACTACAGTTCTTAACCTAAAGCATGGCATGAAGCCTAAGAAGATGGATTTTGTAAAGTATGACAAATACTGACTGAAATCTCCATTAGCCATTCACAACCTGTACACATTCAAGAAAGTTACTTTTTTTTTTTTTTTTTGAGACAGAGTCTCACTCGGTTGCTTAGGGTGGAGTGCAGTTACACAGTCTCAGCTCACTACAACCTCTGCCTCCTGGGCTCAAGTGATCCTCCCACCTTAGCCTCCGAGTAGCTGGGACCACAGGTGCACACCATCACGCCTGGCTAATTTTTGTATTTTTTAGTAGAGGCAGGGTTTTGCCATGTTGCCTAGGCTGGTCTTGAACTCCTGGGCTCAAGCAATTCTCTCACTTTGGCCTCCCTGAGTGCTGGGATTACAGGTGTGAGCTACCGTGCCAGGCCAAAAAAGTTACTTTAATGTCACTCTACCTTATTTTCTATTTCTGTAAAATGGAGGAAATATTAATAACAGGAAACTAAATAAGATAATGTATGAAAAGCACTTAGTCCAGAGCCTGGAACAGAGCAAGTGCTACACAAAGGTGGTTGTATTTGCTTATTTATTCTTACTGTCATTACGGCCAAAGGCAGAGAATTAGCAATAAAGTCTCAGGAATCACCAGTAGGGGTCCCACTGTCAAGAGGAAGGCATCTCGTCTCTTCTTTGGAGACATACAGAGAGAGGAAGTTAAGAGTTGAGCATAGACCACTGTGAGTAGGAGGAGCAAGCAGCACTTGTGTTAGGAATGTACATAAAGACTCTTTTTTTAAACTGGAGTAAACACAATCACATTTCTGGCAAATAGGAAGTGGTCTCTTAGAATGGCGGCCCCCCAACCTTTTTGGTACCAGGGACCTGTTTCATGGAAGACAATTTTCCCACCGACGGGGTGGAGTGGGAGTGTGTTTTCATCAGGCATTAGATCCTCATAAGAAGTATGTAATCTAGAGAGGTTAGGTCCCTCTCATGTGCGGTTCACAGTAGAGTTTGAGCTCCTCTGAGAATCTAATGCTGACGCTGACCTGACAGGAGGCGGAGCTCAGGCCTTGTTGCTCTGTGCGGCCCGATTCCTAACAGGCCAAGGACTGGTACTGAGCTTTGGTCTGGGGCTGGGGACCCCGTCTTAGAATATGAATACTAATGTGCCATCCCCAGGTTCTTAAATTTTGTTTTTCTCCAAACAATAAGCCATTGTGTTTTGTTACTGAAGGCAGACTGGCTCTAGAATAAGGCAGGGTCGGGTCTGAGTGTCCCTCCAGCTCCATCATTGCCTAAGGCATGTCACCTTGGGCAAGTTACTTAACCTCTCTAAGCTTGTTTCCTCATCTGTAAAATACAGGTAATAGCAGGCACTCTGAATGTGATGGAGGGAGTGGTACCCTAGCACAGCAGTTAAGACAATGGCTTGTAGAGTTGCACTGCTGGGGTTCAAGTCTGGTTCTGCTGCTTATGCCAGGTGACCAGCAGCAAATCACTCAATTATCTGGCTCACTTCTCTCCTTTAAAATCTGGAAACAAAGGCAGGGCACAGTGGCCCATGCCTATAATCCCAGCACAGATCACTGGAGGTCAGGAGTTTGAGACCAGCCTGGCCAACATGGCAAAATTCTGTCTCTACTTAAAAATGTAAAAATTAGCCAGGCTTGGTGGCAGGCACTTGTAATCCCAGTTACTAGGGAGGCTGAGGCAGGAGAATTGTTCGAACCTGGGTGACAGAGGTTGTAGTGGGCAGAGATTGTGCCATTGCACTCTAGCCTGGGTGACAAGAGCAAGATTCCATTTCAAAAAAACAAAAAAACAAAACAAAGAAAGAAACAAAACAAAACTGGGGACCAAAACACTCATCAAGTTGTGGTGACATATAAGCTGATACTATACAGGGTATTAAAACAATTCATTTTGCTTATTGTTGTGAAGATTAAGATAAATAATGCATGTAAGTCTTGCATATGTTAAATGCTGATTACATAGTGCTCCTCATTCTTATTGTAAAGGAATTAGAAAATACAGATGACTAAAACAGGAAAAGTAAAATAATCCATAATTTCACACTGAAAATGTTTAGAATTCAGTAAAGCCCTATATAAATGACCAGAATAGTGGTTGGAGAAAGATTCTATTTCCAAGAAAACTATGGCCATTGATTTCCCTAATTATCTTTTAAAAAGGAGACAGAATAGACACTGATGTCTTCCAAAGGTGGGAGGTGAGTTCTGTATTTTTCTTTTAGGCTCGTTTGCAGTTTACAAGTTACTCAAAGGGGTCTAGAAACCTATGAGGAAGAAAAGCATCACAAGAGGTGAGGCAAATTCTTGCTAGAAAAAAGGAAGTTTCAAGTTTAAAAAATGACTTTTAACCAAACCCAAGAGAATAAAGAGAGTGAATTTGCTAACGCCAACAAAACCCAGTTCTCTTGGTGGTGAAGTCTATAAAACAAAGAACTTTCCCACTAAAACCTAGGCTCAAGTTCCCTTCACCAGCTCTTTCCCTAAGGTACTGGGCAATAAGATGAAAATTTTTCTAGTTTAAATAAAACAAAATGGACTAGAACTTATTTTTTTTTCTTACATGAATACCTTACTAGGTAGTGCAATATGGACACTTAGATGGGATGGTTCATTTAAGTGTTGCATTGGGTGGGTATCTGTCAAAAAAAATTATTCAAACTCCTTTAAAATACATAAATTCTCAGGCCAGGCACGGTGGCTCACGCCTGTAATTCCATCATTTTGGGAGGCTGAGGAGGGTGGATTACCTGAGATCAGGAGCTTGAAACCAGCCAGGCCAACATGGTGAAACCCCGTCTCTACTACAAATACAAAAAATTAGCCAGGCGTGGTGGCGTGTGCCTGTAATCCTAGTTACTTGGGAGGCTGAGACAGGAGGATCACTTGATCCTGGGAGGCGGAGGTTACAGGGAGCCGAGATCGCGCCACTGCACTCCAGCCTAGGTGACAAGAATGATGCTCCGTCTCAAAAACAAAACACACACCAAGAAACTCCATATAATTTCTATTAGAATTTAGAGGAAAATGGAATAGACGTAGCCCAACTTTTTTGGGGTTAAATAGTATTATTGTGGTTACACATGTGAAAAACAATAATCTTTATGTGAGAGTATAAAATCAGTTTAGCAATGTTTCTTTTCATTGCTTTTCTTATTCCCACCTTTACAATTTAAAACCTTTCACAACATATATTTACCTAAGTATTACATACCAGTAATTAGCTTTTTCTTATAAGGAAACACAAAGATCATTATTTCAATGTTTTGTTGAGTTTCAAATGACACAGAGCTCAGAGCTGAAAATGTCCTCATTATGGCTTTTTATGGCTTAACACAAAATTTTGAGATATAACAAATGGGTATTTGTAGGGTATAATATATTCTAAATATTTTAACAATTAAGAAATAAAAGTAACTAAAAAATAGCTTTTAAAAAAGCATCCCCTTAGAATCCTTCTAGAATGGCCATTATTTCTGTATATCATTTTCTTTATACACCACTTGGTTGTTCAGCATTAGTAATAACCTCACTCCTAACCCCAATGCATATAAACCTTCTATTATTCTAAGGGCCCAGAGAGTAAAAAGAATTATGCCTTTCACTATTTAATCACCAAATTTGATTTTCTTTACAAATAGCCTGAGGTTAGGTCTGTAATATTATGTATCTCTTAATTCCACTTTGAAGGTAAGCAAACATTTACCGCCTCACTCAGCTGCTAAACACAATCCATATTATTTTCTGTAATTCAGGCATAAAGCCCTATTGATTATGTGCAAATGGCTACTTACTAGGTTGCCTTAAGCAACTGGTTGTTGAATTCAGTGAATGAGCCTCTCTGGCCTTGAGAAAGGCAAAAAGCTACAGACTTCGTTATAGTCCTCTCCCTGCACAAAGGGTTTCAATGTTTCCCAGGTCCAAGGATGAAGCCCCAAAAGTCTATGAGGCCAGCAAGACCCTGGAAGACCTGGCTCCTCCCCTCTGCCCTATTCCATCACAAGACACGATCATCTTTGCTCTTTCTAATAACAACCACCACCACAATAATATCTATACAGGGCCTAAGTATTTTATGTAATTCATTTAATCCTTATGACCACCCTGTAAGGGAGGGATTAGTATCCTTACTTTACAGAGGAGCTTCACTCATTTTGCGGGAGATCGCACAGCTGGTATGTAAGTGTCCTGGCTAGGGGTCAAACACAGGCTCTCAGGTTCCAGGCCTGTGCTCCTAGATCTGGATCCTTATTCAGAAACAGGATCCTGTACAAAGTAGGCCCTTAATGAATCTTTATTATGAACAAATGAGTTTTATAATTAGTCAAGAAGTTTACATAGTCAAGTTTATGATTAGTCAAGAAGTTTATATAGTCAATAACCAATTTCTCAACTTTCCAATATAGGTACATGCATGGTAGGGTGCAAACAAGGATTAAAATGGTAATGCAAAGATACAGGTTTTTCAAGTTTGAATGTTCTTCACAGACAGTTCTGTGCTTTGCTCAACAATCATTTCTGAGCACCTACAATGTGCCAGGCACCCAGACTAGAATGAGACACTGCCTTGCCTTCAGAGAGTTTATGGCTTAGTTTAGGACAGAGACCAAGGAATGAACCTTTAATTCTTTTTTTTTAAAAAAAATTTCTATTATTTTTAAGCAACAGGTTCTCACCATCTTGCCCTGGTCTGGAACTCCTGGGCTCAAGTGGTGCTCCTGCCCCAGCCTCTCAAGTGGCTGGGACTACCACCTTGCCTGGCTCAAGGCCTTTACTTTTACCAGAGTGTGCCTGGTAAGTGCTACTCAGTGATAGGAAGATATGCACGTAGCTAAAACAGTGGTTGAAGGCTTTTAAAATATGGTTTATTCAATACATATGCATTATACTTTAAGCTTTTGTGGACTGGCCTGGGGACAGTGCCTGGATTGAGAAGCAACTCAGTAAGTGTCTGTTAAATTGATGAAAGGAGAGCCCAATGAAGGAAGCAAGCTAACTCTATCTGATCACATTGTTTGGGAAAGTGCATTTCAAATTCTAAATAACTTGCAAGCTCAAGAAGCTCACTGTGTGTACAAGTGCAGCAGATAATCACTATTTGCACTCTCCCTCCTCAATGTATGCTTCCCTTAAAATTTGGGTGAGGGGGAATAAAAAATTAAAATAGCAAACAGAACTCCTCTCTTCCTTTCTGAAAACTCTCTATTTTTAAAGACGTCCACGTTCGTCCATTTAAAAGTTGTTTTAGGAGCTAGAAGGCCAGGGTCCATCCCTATGTTATCCATCATGCACAATGCTTGGAACACTTGAGTGATTATAATTCTGAGGTTTCGGTGGGAGTTATCTTGTTTTTATTAAACGGGCAAATCAAAATTTTAGGTTTCATGACTGTTTTATGTAACCATGCAGAGTTTTTCCCTCTATATAAAAGGCTCCTCAAACACACACTAAGCTACTCATTCCAGAATCATCACAATCTTTTCAATCAAAAAGTGAACAGCTTTGACATTTTAAAATAAGAGACTGTCGCTTTCGGAATTTGATTAGACTATTCTAATAGCAAGCTAGAGTCATTAACATTGGCTTTTAGAGAGACACTTCACATGCTTAGTAATTGGCACATGGGAGTGATGACAGCCTCCAAATCAGGCTTCCAAGTAAGATAGTCTTTATCTAGTTGTCTTTAAAACTGGATAAAGGCACGTCTATACACAAGCTACCTACTAGAAACGTGTTTCAATATTGTTTAACCACTCAAACCATATACCTTCATAACACATTGGTGCTATTTTACATACATAAAATGTAATACTTAAACCTTAGATCCATGCATACATATTCTCATGTAAGAAATGTAAAAGATGTTCTGTGAAATATTTATGCCACCTTAATTCAAAAGTAACACATACAAGTGCATTTAATAATCCTTCTCTTTGTCCATTATTACCATGAACGGTGTAAAAGGGAGGGAACAACCAATCATTTGTTAATGGTTTGGTAGAGAAATGCCAGGTTAATTAAAACAACAACAAAAAAGGCACAATGTTTCCTAAGATTTACTACCATTTTATGGAAGGGCAAACTTTCTTTAAAATTCCAGATGTGAAACTGCCTTAGGAAAATTCCGATGCTGCTGTGGAAAATGAAGTGAAGGTCTCCAACAGGACCCTGCTTGCCTGGGTCCCCCGGCCGGCATTACCCGGGGCCAGTGGATGCCAGCTGTGAGTGGGTGCTGGACCACAAGCTTACTATCTTTGAGCTACTAAACTACAAAGCAACACTTTCTTTTAAAAGTCTTCTAGAGAAAGCAATAAAGTACTATTTCTCGGCTTTAGTGACCTTACTTTATTTCAAGGAACATTTTTTTTTTTTTTTTGCAGAGGAGCTAGAGCTGAAAAATGTGGTTGACAGTGTATAAACCTCAGCCAAGGGGCACTACAATCAGAAAGTAAATGACACTGTTCAAAGAGCAGGTATATGGAATTAGTTAATCTTCTGCAGTCAATCAAATCGCAAACAGGCAGGAGATTTAAAAAAAAAAAAAAAGAACAGCTGGTATTTAACCAGATGAACCAAATTTCACAATTGTATAAATTTTTCATTTACAAGTCCTAGCTTTCAGGCTGCAATATAGAGTGTAGATTTCTGTAGAAAATTAGGAAGTTGTATTTACTGAGGAGTTTAAAAAAGGAGCACTTCTACTTCCAAAAAGAAAATCAAAGGACAGTGAGCTCAGGTCTCTGTGAAGGGCTAGACATGCATCAGAATTTCTACACAGAAATCTCTTTTTCTTACTGTCCCTACCATCATATCTCCTTTCAAACTGTTTCCTGGTGGCTTTTAGAAAACAACATTAACCTGTATAAGTCATTTGAACTCTGAGAGACCTTAAATGCAGAAGAGCTACTTTGATGTCAAGATGCTTAACTCCACCTTCTTAATTAACATGTACCAAAGTAAAGCCCACTCAAAACTTGCCATGCTAAGGGAAATATTCTAGTTTCTTTTTTTTAATTTTTTTTTTCTTTTTTTTGAGACAGAGTTTCACTTTGTCACCAGGCACCAGGCTGGAGTGCAGTGGCACAATCTCGGCTCACTGCAACCCCTGCCTCCCGGGTTCAGGCAATTCTCCTGCCTCAGCCTCCTGAGTAACTGGGACTACAGGCGCACGCCATCATGCCCAGCTAATTTTTGTATTTTTAGTAGAGACGGGGTTTTACCATGTTGGTCAGGATGGTCTCAATTTCTTGACCTCATGATCCACCTGCCTCGGCCTCTCTTTTTTTAATTAAAAAAAATTATATTTCAGAGACAGGGTCTTGCTCTGTCGCCCAGGCTGGAGTGCAGCGATGCAATCATAGCTCACTGTACCCTCAAACTCCTGGGATCAAGCGATCCTCCCACCTCAGCCTCCCAAGTACCTGGTAATACAGGCATGTGCTACCATCCCCAGTAAATTAAAAAAATATATATGTTTGGTAGAGATGGGGTGCCTCACTATATTGCCCAGGCTGATCTGGAACTCCTGGGCTCAAGCGGATCTTCTGCCTTATCCTCCCAAAGCGTTGGGATTACAGGTGTGAGCCACTGCACCTGGCTTAGTCTCTCTTACTTTAAGTACAGGTATCTGATGTACTCCTTGGCTCTGGTATTGAGTCTACCTGATTTGATTGATTAAATGTGCCTTCATCAAGTTCTCACAACGAGGAAGCTTACAATCCAGGAGTGAAGTCAGAGCCTGTGCTAAAGAGTTTTTTATATGATACAGAAATTATAGGCAAATGAAACAATCCTATCATGTTCCCTAAACATTATTTCACAAAATTAATGTGCTAACCAAAAGTTAGCTCTTTATACTGGAAAAGAAACAAATGGGAACCAGCTCTTCAAACTTAAGGTAAATTATTAAATATTTAGATACCACAGATAATGGGAAAATCTACTTTAGGCCGGGTGCGGTGGCTCAAGCCTGTAATCCCAGCACTTTGGGAGGCCGAGGCGGGTGGATCACGAGGTCAGGAGATCGAGACCATCCTGGTCAACATGGTGAAACCCCGTCTCTACTAAAAATACAAAAAATTAGCTGGGCATGGTGGCGCGTGCCTGTAACCCCAGCTACTCAGGAGGCTGAGGCAGGAGAATTGCCTGAACCCAGGAGGCGGAGGTTGCGGTGAGCCGAGATCGCGCCATTGCACTCCAGCCTGGGTAACATGAGTGAAACTCCGTCTCAAAAAAAAAAAAAAAAAAGAAAATCTACTTTAATTATTATTATTATTTTTTAAGACACAGTCTTGCTCTGTTGATCAGGCTGAAGTGCAATGGCGCCATCTCGGCTCACTGCAACCTCTACCTCCCAGGTTCAAGCGATTCTGTCTCAGCCTCCTAGTAACTGGGACTTGTAGTTCCACCATGCCTGGCTAATTGTTGTATTTTTAGTAGAGACAGGGTTTCACCATATTGGTCAGGCTGGTCTCGAACTCCTGACCTCAGGTGATCCACCCATTTCCGCCTCCCAAAGTGTGGGATTATAGGTGTGAGCCACCGCACCCAGCCTCCTTTAATTATTTAGGTATTTACATTCTCTGACATGAGTATTCAAACTTATACCATTTCTATTATCTGGGACTACTTGTTAGACAGGGTGGAAACAGAAAGAGAATATGTGATCCAATTTTCCATTAAAAGTTAGCATTTATTTCTATATTTTATTCTGGACTAGGCAGGTATTTACTTTTGTTGTTTGTCATGGTTGATACCAGTATCCCCAAACCTATCTCACGTATGGCCACCACTATTCACAACTAAGGTTAGATGAGCGTGGATGTGTATCTGATTCTAGAAAAAAATCATCCCTTAAGATTGGCAGCTCAAAAACCCATCTTCATTTAAAAAAAAAAAAAAAAAACAAAAAAAAAAAAAAAAAACAAAACATGCTCTATTGGGAATTCTGATCACTAGTAA
Organism: Sapajus apella; assembly: GCF_009761245.1. Taxonomy (NCBI): domain Eukaryota; kingdom Metazoa; phylum Chordata; class Mammalia; order Primates; family Cebidae; genus Sapajus; species Sapajus apella. Next base: position 6,615,066 of record NW_022437006.1, read on the forward strand.
TCATGCTGTTAACTTTGGTTAATAACATAAAAATTATTAATAGAGTCCTATCCTCAAAAGGAACAAAAATATCTTACAGGATTTGTGATGCCTGAAATGCTATAAATCTCTGAGGACAGGTTATAACCTTCCGTCTTCCCTGAGGCATTTGTCACAATTCCAGACAAGATTAAAAAAAGATAAGCCTCAGAAACTTTTGAAGATATTAGAAAAATCATGTTAGGGAAGTGACTTAGAGGTTAGACTTCAACAAACCAACACCCTTCAAATGTCTACCATTAATAATAAACTGTCATCTGCTATACCAGGATGGTGGAGACTGAGCCAACAAGGGACTATATATTTAGTAATAACCTTTATTCTCTTTTCCCTTTGTTGCTTGTATTGTAAGGGAAAGATCTATTTTTAAAACTAACACAATAGAAAAGTGGCAAGTAGACAATGGCATTTTTCACTAATGGACCTTTCTAACCACTCCCCGTCACTTCTCTGACCTTCTTTCTTCTACCAAACTTTCTGATTACTCCACCCAAGTTTTTCTCTTGAATACTTTTTTTTCTACTCTATTCAATTGTGGGTTTTGTAACAGTCATAGAATTACTTACTGATGGCATTTATCGTCTATGAATATGTGTTTTCAAATGTGTAATTTACTGTAGGAAGGTTTATTCTGCCCAAGAATTTATAAACTAATTTGGTTCAAATTTAAAGATTATATTTTAAGGCTCAAAATAGTTTTTAATTGCAGGCTAATATGCCTGTCACAAATCCTCACCAGAGACTTAATCAGAGTATACAATGAAATGTATCTTATTTTCCATTTTAGATGCCCATCTTTAATGATAATGACTCAATGCTTACATACAGTAACCACGAAATACTGTGTACAATAACTTTGAAAAGTCATGTCTAAGACTGGTGAGGCATATTCCCAATTAAAATTGAGAATTTGTCAGTTATTGAGCTGTCATCTTATGGCTACTCCAAAGAAAATAAGTGAAAATGTGATATTACACTCATTTTCTTTTCTTTTTTGAGACAGAGTTTTGCTCTGTTGCCCAGGCTGGAGTGCAGGGCATGATCTTGTCTTACTGCAATCTCCACCTCCCAGGTTCAAGCGATTCTCCTGCCTCAGCCTCCCGAGTAGCTGGGATTATAGGCGTGTGCCACTGCACCCAGCTAATTTTTGTATGTTTAGTAGAGACAGGGTTTCACAATGTTGGCTAGGCTAGTCCTAAACTCCTGACCTCAGGTGATTCGCCCACCTCAGCCTCCCAAAGTGCTATGATTACAGGTGTGAGCCACTGTGCCCGGGTTCAAATCAGTAAAAAAGGCAAAGATATCTTATTGTTTGTGCAGTAGAAAATTAAAGTGCATATGCTAACATGGTAATAGTATGAAAGGAATGATTAGGACGGGGAAGGAAACCTGACTAGAGATTGAGTAAAAGACAACGGAATTCAATTTGAGGGTGTAAAAGATGTTAATAAACATTTTTAAAAAGGCAGAGTCAAAATATATTATTTACATATTAGAACGAAAGGAAGGTAAGAAAATTTGTGGATGTACTGAAAGCAGCTGATAAAGTACTACTGTGAATATGAAAACAAAGCATCTCTGGAAGAGACTTTAAAAATAAGAAAAACTTAAAAGTAATATAATGAAAGAAATGAGAAACGATTAACTATAAGAAAAAAAACTGAAGGTGTGAAGATTCAATAATAAGTTGACAAGGAAGAACCAAAGCAAGGCAAAAGACCTGCAGACAGAGGCACAAGGATAAAATTTAAACATCAACTTTGTAATGTGGAGAAGAGATGTGAACATTATCTGAAGAGTGGCTTCAATATCCTAAATCACAGAATAAAAAGAGAAAAAATTGTATAGAGGTGGAAAAAACTATAGTTTTTTACTGCCCAGAAATACTGGGCAGTAATAAAGACATAGCTTGCATTAGAGTTTTGGTAGATTTAATTTTAAAAATTTAAATTGTGATCAGGACAATTTCATGGTTCTGAATAAAGAGCTAATGGACTGTCACAAACAAAACCTTGCCTGTGGCAAGCAAAATTCCAGCAGGATGAGTAAGAAAAATGCTAATTTATTTTTTCTCAAACTACATAAATACTGAAGTATTTTTTAAATGTTTAATTATCATGGGCATATAAATGTTGCATAATATTGGAGTTTTCAAAAAAACTAATCTTTTTTTGGTGGCATGTATCTGCAAGACAAAGAAAAATCCTGATCAATTGTTTAATATTTAAATGAAGTACAGACAGGGAGAATATATAATATATCATGCAAACCAGGACATTTTTAGAGTACAATGGCTACAGTTAATGATTATGTTGGGATAACGGGCACAAACCAGAATGTAATTTCTAAAGTGAAAACTTTAGAAAACTTATCATGCCATCCTTCTCCCACTATGAAAAATGTCTCTTTCTGCCCAGGCACAGTAGCTTATGCCTGTAATCCTAGCACTTCAGGAGGCCGAGGAGGGTAGATCATGAGGTCAAGAGATAGAGGCCATCCTGGTCAACATAGTGAAACCCCATCTCTACCAAAAATACAAAAAAAATTAGCAGGGTGTGGTAGCACGTAATCCACTTCCATCTCCCAGCTACTCGGGAGGCTGAGGCAGGAGAATCGCTTGAACCCGGGTGGGGGAGGTTGCAGTGAGCTGGGAGCACACCACTGCACTCCAGCCTGGTGAGAGAATGAGACTCCGTCTCAAAAAAAAAAAAAAAAGAAAAGAAAAGAAAAGAAAAATGTCTCTTTCGAAAACACTATTGAAATCTTTCTTGAGGTTGTATTTTAAACTCTAGGAATACCAACATTTCTCAGATTTCACTGAGGTATTCGACTAAATATTTTTGGAAGACTTAGTTCTAAAAGAATTCAACTATTATTATTTTTTGGGTCAATCTCAGAATTATTTGGATTCCTAAGTCCTAGTAGAATGTAAACAAAAGCAAAAGGATATGCTGACTGTAGTGTATCCAGATGCAGAGCTCAACACCGCTGGTAATAAAGAACAGTAACTCAATTATTGCAAAGGGGATTAACGTATTTAATTTGCATTTATTTAAATACGTGGGGGTAGGAACACTAGTATTAGCAACCTGAAAGTAAACAAAGATTCCTAAAAAGAGTTAGCATATATATCACATGTTTAAAAACATTATTCCTAGGTATCTGAGTCTGTACAATCAAGGACAAACACAAATATTAATAGCTTAATTGTGTTCCCAAATTCACAGAAATCTAAGTTGCCTGTGGAAATTCCCAGAGTTCTGGGAGCAGTGGCTGTCCCTGTGCTGGGGAACCCTGGCCAGCACAGCACATCTGGCCTGAAGCTTGAGGAGAGGAGAGGGGAAGTGGGGCAGACATCAATTCTGGAAGTTTTAAAATAGGGGTTCTTCAAACGCTAGTCAGCCCAGGCAAGTTGGAGGGATTGGGGACAGCAGTGGATGAAGGAAGGATCTGGGGTCACGTTGAGAACCAAGAAACTTAAGAAAATATTTCTCTCAAGGGGGCTGTGTTTTGGGGAAAAGGAGAGTACAGCAGGGGATGTGGGATGCAACTGTCCTACCTCAATCCCCCGCCCTAAATTGGTACTTTTTCGAAGGTGATAAAGGCTATGATGAACTGGCATTTAATAAAGCAGCATGAAATCAACAGCAGATCCCTAAAAGGCACAGGGACAGGGAAAAGGTAACCAAAAAGGGAACCATTTCTATGGATTCACTACCCCCAACAACCAAAGCAGCTGTATAGAGCTTGGCCAGTCCTTCCGGTTTATCCATTTGCTTGGTGTACTTGTTTACATCTGCTTTTTACTTTTGTTAATTGCTTTTCATCCACATCCAGTTTCCCTATCTTCTTTCTCTCTCTCTCTCTTTTTTTTTGAGACAGAATTTCACTCTTCTTGCCCAGGCTGGAGTGCAAGGGCGCCATCTCGGCTCACGGCAACCTCTGCCTCCCGGGTTCAAGCAATTCTCCTGCCTCAGCCTCCAGAACAGTTGGGATGACAGGCATGTGCCACCACACCTGGCTAATTTTGTATTTTTACAGGCGTGTGCCACCATGCCCAGTCTCTTTTCCTCTTTTTAAGCCAGCACCGACCTCAGTCAGGATCCCAGAGGCTGGTGAGACAGGAGCGTGCTGAGGACACACTGGGCTAAGGTACTGAAGGAAGAGCCACACTGACCTCTGGGAGCTGTGAGGGCTTTGTTTCAAGTCTACTGCTTTGAAGTCTGATTCTGTGACTACTATATTCTCATAAAATGAGCCAGAACAAGGAACTGGAAATGGGAGGAGGGGGAGGAAACATGTGATTGCACCCTGCAAGATATGGGACAATGGAAGCCAGCCTGTGTGGCGAGATGGTCAAAGGCCAGGGAGAAACCGGCAGGAGGTTCATGAAGGGGTGCAGAGCAGGCTGTCGAGGGCTCTTAGCAGAAGCACATTTGGAACAAAGATGTGATATCATGAGATCCTCATTTTGGACAGAACACTCTGCTTTGTCGAACAGACCAGAAGCCTGGATTTAGCTGGGTAACTGAATGGGATGGAAGAATGGAGAAAAGGGGGAAGTTGGTTCCAGAAATGTCCAGGAGGCAAACTAGATGGGACCCATGGTTGAATGAATGTGGAAATGAGGAGTTAAGGATAACATCCAGGTTTCTAGTTTGAATAACTTGGTAGTTGATGAAGCTACTAACTTAGAAGGATAGAGACAGTGGAGAAGGTTTAAGGTTGGATGATGGCAAGCAGCAACTGGAGGGGGAGGTGGCCGTGAGACAGAGAGGGCTCCAAGTGGGGGCCTCAGGCAAGCTGGTATGGTGGACCAGACCTGCGTAAGAAGACCTGGATTCTGAGCTGCCTGCTAATATTCAATAATTGTGTGACCAGGGATCCTCCCAAGCATTTGAAATCTGTTTCTTCACTTATAAAATGAGACAATTGACCTACAGGTTTTCTATTAGGATTAAATGAGAATGTGTGTAAAAGTGTTCTTAAACTCTGAATCTTTAATTAAATTTCTTTCTCTCTCTTCCATCCATCAAACATTTTGTGCTATTTCAAGCAGGCACCAGAGATAAGGAAGTGGACAGTGAGTCTCACTGGGATTGATACCATCATCAGGGTCTGGTGTCCTAAACTCGACTTTTCACTTGAGAAACATTTATTTACTCATCAAGGAAAGAATTTTTGAGTCACTATTATATGCTTGGTTCTAAAACAGAAAGTCTTAATACTGCAATTGTTTTCCTCAAGGACCTCAAAGTTCAGGGTGCAGAAAATAAAACATATGAGGGGCAAAGAAATGATTAAATATTATTTAATATTACTATTTTAAATAATTATTCACAATGGAATTAAACTGGCCTCATAGGGGGATCAACATACCTTAACAAAAAGACCAGCAGATTGAGCCTCTGTACCCTCCTCTAAAACTCCTTAGCCAAGTATACAGAGGTTGTCAATCCAGACGATCTCTTGATGGATCAAAGTTCCTTGATGGATACTATCAATTATTGAACAAATAGTTCCCGAATACACATTCTGGGCCAGGTATTCTTTTAAGGGCAGGATATACTTTTTAATGATTTCTAATATTCCCCAAAAGTCCACACTGACTCCTTATGAATGGGCTGCACTTTGTGAACTTGCTTTATAAAGACTACTACGGAACGCCTGGAGCGGTGGCTCAAACCTGTAATCCCAGCACTTTGTTTGGGAGGCCAAGGCGGGTGGATCACAAGGTCAAGAGATCGAGATCATCCTGGTCAACATGATGAAACCCTGTCTCTACTAAAAATACAAAAATTAGCTGGGCATGGTGCTACGTGCCTGTAATCCCAGCTACTCTGGAGGCTGAGGCAGGAGAATTGCCTGAACCCAGGAGGTGGAGGTTGCAGTGAGTCGAGATCGCGCCATTGTACTCCAGCCTGGGTAACAAGAGCGAAACTCGATCTCAAAAAAAAAAAAAAAGAAAGAAAGAAAAAGAAAAAGACACAACACTACTACGGTACAGTCTGCTATAGAAATTTTCAGTCTTGCCAGATGATTATCTCTGGAGTATTTCTCAAATGGAATTAAATTTTTGGTGTGTGGTTATTTTTTAAAAATACTTCAATTTTTTTCCCAAATCACATTCATCTCTATCTGTAGTACAGGAGCAAAGATATCAATGTCCCAGAGAGAAGATGAGAAGTATAAGCCTTATCTTCTTTAGGTGGGATATGCATTCCTCTCTAAACACATGCACATACACACAGATGAAGATAGCTCATGGAGAAAAATAACCCTTGAAAACCTTCATTTCCTTCTCCACAATCCAATGTTTATAATTCCCGATAATGTGTAATTTGCACAACTTTAGTGTTTCATAAATGTTCACTGTGAATGAAATCTGGTCCAATAAATACCTACCTGGATATAAAACTAAAGAAAATAAATTAACATATAAACCATCCTTGAGATCTGCCTACAATCTGCTAATATATATAGCATTATTTTCACTATGCTTTGAAAAATGGGGAACACTTTTTGCATTATTTTATTTTATTTTACATATTTTTTTGAGATGGGGTCTGGCTCTATAGCCCAGGCTGGAGCTCAGTGGTGTGATCTCAGCTCACTGCAGCCTCTGCCTTTCAGGCTCAAGTGATCCTTCTACCTCAGCCTCCCGAGTAGCTGGGACCACAGGTGCATGCTACCACACCTGGCTAATTTTTATATCTTCTTGTAGAGACTGGGTTTCACCATGTCGCCTAGTCTGGTCTCAAACTCCTGAGCTCAGGTGACCCTCTCACCTTGGTCTCCCAAAGCGCTGAGATTGCAGGCATAAGCCACCATGCCCAGCCCACATTATTTTAAATAACAAAAATCTCATGGTGTAAATACTAATTGAGCAGCATGAGAAAGCACATAGGGTAAGGTGGCAAATGCGCTTGATGAATAAAATGAAATAACTGTAAGCAGTATTTTCAAACAGTTCATCTCAGATCAGCGAGGCAATTTTATTCTGTGTACATCTTAAAAACCATTATAATTCAGAAGAAATATACTTTTAATTTAACTTGTTTTTATAGATTTAGGGGGTACAAGTGCAGATTTCTTACATGCATATATTGAATTGTAGTGAAGTCTGGGCTTTTAGTGTAGCCATCATCTGAACAGTGAACATAGTACTCAATAGGTAATTTCTCATTCTTCAACCTTCTACCCTCCCACCTTTTGTAGTCTCTAGTGTCTACTGAAATGTATTTTTTGATATAAAAATGATAAGAAGAAAGAAAAAAAATCCATAATCCATAGTCCCATCTCTCAGAGACCAACACAGACATACCAATACAGAGTGAGTGCGTATGATTTCCCATAAAATAATGATCACACCATATATATACTGGTCTATAATCTGCCTTTTCCACCTAAGTATGTCCTGAATATCCTTTTATACTACTTTACCTCTACACCTTTACTTTTAACAGCTGCATAACTTTTCGTTTTATGGACATACCATCATTTTTTCTCTAGTTATTACAGCCTGAAAAAAGCTCTCCAATGGCATCTTAAAATATGAAGTTAAAACAGGTATTAAAATACTCAGTATTTAGTTTAGCAATGGACCTTTGAAGTATATATGGAATCATTTTACATTTCGAAACAAAATTCTATAATGTGACATTAAAGTACATAATGCCCGTAAATTTTCATTTTTTGTGACACAGAGTTCAAGCCTAAGTTCATTCAGAACACAAGTGACTACTTTTAGGTAATGCATTTAAGAGGAAATGTCATTTCAAGTTTGTTGAAGACTGCCATCTAGTGCCTCCTTTCTTCCTGTTGGATGTGGAAAGATTTCTGTGAACAAGTCAGTTTAAGGATATTCTATATTTAACTATCTGGACTCATTAACTCAGGTTTTTATATACCAGTAACCTTTTTCAGCTTGTATGTCATTCTTATGGTGCCAGCTGTGGCAATTAAGGGAATCGATTGCACTGTTTCAGCAGTCTTAGAGAAAAAGTGAGGCACAGACTGAAAGAAGCAGTCATTTATCTTCCTTTGCTGACCTATGCAATTAAACATGACCCTCAAAACAAGACCGATTAACTCCTTTGTGGTGACATAATCTCTGGAACAGATGGATCAATAATGGGAACATATCACTCCACCAGGCTTCATGTTTAAGATGAGCACTGTGGCACTGGGAAATTCTGCTCGGGATGGTATAGCTGAAAGATTATGTCATCGGCTAAATAGTACAGACCCTGAAATGAAAGATCTGCAGCGGACACCTGCTACTGACTAGATAGTCACTAAGCGACCCCTGGCACTCCTTTGCGAATCGATTCAAAATCAATGTCCCAGCGTGATGTTGGGTGGTACTGTGCTAATGGACAAGCAAACTTTCAAGAAAAGCAAGGCAAAGTACGTCTCAGCCTTACAGGCTCATTAGCCAATCTGAATGTTATGTCCACCTACCTGAATTACCTTAGATGTTTCAATTAGATATAGCTCCCTTCCTTGAGTCATAAATTATGTAAGTTTCACTGTACACTGTTAAACAATTGTCATACTCTATACTTAAGCAACTACCTTCCAAATGGAATATGAAGTAATTTTGTGATAAAATTCACAGGAGCCCTAAAGTAAGAAGGCAGCTGAACTGGTTTTAGATAAAATTCCATCTGGCAGCTCAATGGATCAAGACATTTGTTTGATTTCAACAGCTCACAGAATTATAATTAGGCAATTTGAATGGCACCCATATTTCTCTTTCTAGAAAACACCTAGTTTATTCGTAAGTAAAATAAATCCTTCAGCAAAGTTCTTTCATTGCTACTTCAGTGGATTTCCAAATTCAAATGTGCGCCTTAAAAGCAAAATTCCTGGGCTGGGCATGGTGGCTCATGCCTGTAATTCCGGCACTTTGGGAGGCCCACGCGGGTGGATCACCATAAGTCAGGAGTTTGAGACCAGCCTGGTCAACATGGAGAAACCCTGTCTCTACTGAAAATACAAAAATTATCCAGGCATGGTAGTGGGTGCCTGTAATCCCAGCTACGCAGAAGGCTGAGGCAGAAAAATCACTTGAACCAGAGAGGCAGAGGTTGCAGTGAGCTGAGATTGCACCACTGCACTCCAGCCTAAGCAACAGAGTAAAACTTCATCTCAAAAAAATATTAAATTATTATATAACCTTTAACATATCTAATCAAAATAAAGAAGAAAATTTATTTTACAGCAATTATTTGTATATCTGGTAGATTATTTTTATAAGCATTTACATATTAATGTCAACAATAACTCAGTTTAATTTACTATGCAATAGCTTGTGTGAATTTGACCCCAAAGTTTGTCTGAATACAAAACTTTTAGTTTTCTTTTTTTTTTTTTTTGAGACGGAGTTTCGCTCTTGTTACCCAGGCTAGAGTGCAATGGCGCGATCTCGGCTCACCGCAACCTCCACCTCCTGGGTTCAGGCAATTCTCCTGCCTCAGCCTCCTGAGTAGCTGGGATCACAGGCACGCACCACCATGCCCAGCTAATTTTTTGTATTTTTAGTAGAGACAGGGTTTCACCATGTTGACCAGGACGGTCTCGATCTCTTGACCTCGTGATCCACCCGCCTCGGCCTCCCAAAGTGCTGGGATTACAGGCTTGAGCCACCGCGCCCGGCCAAAACTTTTAGTTTTCTAGGCTTTATTACACAAATCCCTTCAAATTGCCTCTCAAATTCTGCCTTCATCCAGCCACTGAGAAACAGAGAGTAAAATTTACCCTATTTGAGCTGTGAAAAGAGGTAAACATAATGAATAGTAACTTTTTTCACGTGTTAATATTATAAAAGAAAAAAATGCAACTATTTTGAACTGCTCTATATCATAGATTTTGTATGAGTTTCAGTGTAAAAGAAACAAAAGATCAATAAAAGGGTCTTATGAAGAAGTATTACAGGAATAAAATTGTCTCCTACAGGAATAGGCTATTGTCTCTTCCAAGAGACTACAAAAAAAAGCTAAAAAACAAAATCATTGAAACCAGCCTACAGAAGGGTGACACTGTCCAGCACAAATACAGGCTGTGGTTAAAGCTGGGGGGATCCTAGCCTCACCCTGCAGCTAGTTTGGGGCTGGTCTTGTCTGAGGAAGCAGATGAACTCCCTGGTCCTAGGACTTGGGCTTGGAAACCAGCAGGGATTGTGATGGCTTTTCAGACCCACCTCATGGACAGGAGCTTGCACTTGTTTTTATGATGCAGGAGTATGAACCCCTACTAGGAATTCAGGTGTCCTGGGTGTTCTAGTACTGATAGTAACACACAGCCTCATGAAAGTCATTTATCATCGCTGTGCATCAATGAGCTCATTTGCTATAGAGGCCAATCATCTTTTCTTCGCATTTCGGGGGTACCTGCATGAGTACATGCCCCAGCCCTGCCCCACTACATAGTGAAGTCTTCAAGGATGAAGGCTGTGGGTTACATCTTTCATTTTCCTTTAAACCTTTTCTTGTGATATAAAGGACTATGTCTATATTATGTTTCTTCAATAATTATTTGTTGAATGTATAAATGAATGAATGAGAGAGAAATTTTAAGGGTAATTTGGGCAGATTTCACAATACAATTTGGGCAGATTTCACAATACAATTAACCTTGAAAGAACTGTAAACATTTGCAGTTTTAAAAAATTATTATTAACATCCCAGATGATCTTCATCTCTACTTTGGAACATTTAAGCACAAGAACATTGTTTAAAACATATCACTAATACTTGTTGTTTTTAAAATAACATAGCACACATTTTGAAAAACCTGAGAATGGCATAAAAAATAAAATGAAGGCTCAAGGCTCATTTTATTTGTAATTCTAGCATTTTGGAAGGCTGGGTTGGAAAGCTCATTTGAGCCCAGGAGCTTGTGACCAGCCTGGGCAATGAAGGGAGACCTCATCTCTACGAATATGCATACATAGAAAATCAGTGAGGCATGGTGGCATGCACCTGTAGTCCTAGCCTCTCAGTAGGCTGAGGTGGCAGGATTGCTTAAGCCCAGGAAGGCAGGCTGCAAGTGAGCTGTGATAGCACCACTGCACTCCAGACTGGGCAATAGAACAAGACTCTGTCTCAAAAAAGAATTTTCTTTTAAAATAAAATTATACCCATTCCAATTTTAACCAACAGGAAATAAAACACTACTAACATTTTGCAAATATAAAATCTTACATAGAGTTAGTAGGTCCCTCATGCAGAGCATCAAACCCAAAGCACATAGGTTTCCTTAGACCCAGGATACGGTCCTCACTTTCTTGCATGTTTTAAAAAAAAAAAAACTGTTAAAAATCAACGAATCCAGTGAGTTCCTTGGGCACTGGAGGAATGTTTCAGCCTAAACAAACTTAGTTGTTTCTGATTGCTAATCAGACTGTACCCATTTTCACTGAAAAATTTCATGGCTAAATAAAATGCTCTGTGGAGTAGTTGACTTGAGAAATGAGAGTAACATCTGAGGGCTGCTTTAAAATATTAGAGCAAAATAACAGAACCACTTCAATGGGCATTGCCATCAAGCCAGGATCACTAAACCATGTGCATGCCAAACAGACCAACAGACAAGGAGAAGTCCACATGAGACAATTCTATGTTGGGTTGCTTTAGAGGCATACTCACAAACTCCTTCATTTTTCTCTTTATTGATTCTATTTGGCCAACTGCAATTCTGATTATACCATCCGTTCTCTTTAACTCACAGAAGTTAAGGTGTTAGCTTCTATAAATAGGCAATTTAAACATTGTTCCCAAAGACTGGGAGAGAAAGTATTTCATTCTAAGATAAAAGAAAGGCAAAGCAAAGCATAAAAGCATAACTCTTTTTGTGTTGTAATTATTATTATTTTGAGACAGGGTCTCAGTCTGTCGCCCAGGCTGGAGTGCAGTGGCAAGATTTCAGTTTACTATGGCCTCCATCTCCCATCCCAGGCTCAATCAATCCTCCCACCTCAGCTTCACGAGTAGCTGGGACTATAGGTAGGTGTTGCCACACCCAGCTAATTTTTGTACTTTTTGTAGAGATGGGATTTCACCATGTTGCCCAGGCTGGTCTCAAACTCCTAGCCTCAAGTGATCCAACTGCCTTGGTCTCCCAAAGTGGTAGGAATACAAGGCATGAGCCACCGCACATGGCTGAGCAATATTTCTTTAAAATTATGTGTGGCGGTGTATGTATCATCGTGAAGTTCTCTAACAGAGCCAAGGAAGTGGTAATACTGTCTAAATTTAGGACTGAGAAGAAAAATCTACTATTATTTATTTATCAGCATTTGTATAGACTTCTCCTGTTTGTGGTTTTTCAAGCTGTGTTGAAGGAACCAGGAACCCCACATGGCTGGAAAGAGAAAAGGGAGCTGAGGGATGGGGTTATGGCCACCAGCTTAGGGTTGCCAGGTAAAACACAGGATGCCCAGTTAAACTGGAATTTCAGATAGACAGCCAATAACTTCTTGGGGACATGCAATATTTGGGATATACATATACTAAAAAATTATTCATTATTTATCTGAAATTCAACTTTAACTAGGTATCTCATATGTGAGTGTGTTTGTAAATATGGCTGCCCTAAGGCAAACTCCTTTCCACCTCCCAACAAAAGCAATCCTACTTTACATGCTAGGGTTCCAGATAATCTTGTGTTTGAGAAAAGCATTCAGCAACAAAAAATAGTTTGAAAACCACTTTGCTGTACAAATCTGGGCAACACTTGGAACCCTACTGTCTGTGGACTTTCCATCAATAAATCAAATTACATCTGGTTATTGTGAAAATTAATTAAAGCTTGTAAAGCTCTTTGAAATTGGCATGTTCAGCCACATATGCTACAAAACATTTAGCACACGCCAGACTGCCTGAAAACATACTGATTGCTCAGTGAACAACTAGATGGCAGAAAATCTCAAAGATGTTAAATCACAGTTTTAATATTGCCACAATGAAGAATCACATATTAAAACAGACCCTTCCAGCCTAAGAAGGCAGGACCTTTCAACCTAAAAAGTGAGTTTACCTTCAGCAAACAAACAAACATTATTTGCTTTTAAAAGTACAGTGTTTATACTGTTGTGGAGGTTTTTATCAGCTGAATCATAGGTTTTTGTTGTTGCTGTTTTTTTAAGCAGGAGTTCAAGACATAACAATCAGGAAATGAAGAAAATAGCTCATCTCCTATGAGACTATTGTCTGCTATTTCTGCTTGGTAAGGTTTTTAATTTTATTTTTTAAGACTAAAAAAAAGTTTCTATGAAAACAAAACAGAGATACCAACACAATAAAACACATCTGGAGGCCACTTGGTGACATTCAGGCTTCTTTCTTTTTTTTCAACCATTGGCTTTCATGGAAAGCTCTTACAGTACTAAAGCAAATGTCATAAAAGTATAACACTCATTACATAATGTTGTCTAAACACTTGAGGCTGAAATTCAAACCTGGCAGTGAAACTAAAGAGTAAATAAGTTCAGATTGTACCAACCTAACAATGAAAAGACACAAGTGTAAACACCTGGTAGGCTGGCCAGGTGAATGGAATATTTAAGAAGGAAAGCAGATATGTTACTCAGAAGCTTAAGGCCAGCCACAGAGAAGAAAGAATCACAATGAAAGTTGCCAAAATTCATATCGTATTTCTGATTTAAACTGATTTACAAAGGTGGCAATCAATCCCTAAGAGCACAATTAATCTTATGGCCAAATAGAAAGACTTAACAATTCCAGCCCAGTTCAGTGGCTCATGCCTGTAATCCCAGTACTTTGGGAGGCCGAGGCGGGCAGATCATCTGAGGTCAGGAGTTTGTGATCAGCCTGATTAACATGGTGAAACCCTGTCTCTACTAAAAATACAAAAATCAGCCGGCAGTGGTGGCACACACCTGTACTCCCAGCCACTCGAGAGGCTGAGGCAGGAGAATCACTTGAACCCAGGAGGCCAAGGTTGCAGTGACTTGAGATGGCGCCACTGTACTCCAGCATGGGTGACAGAGCAAGACTGTCTCAAAAAAGAAAAGAAAAAGACTTGCAGTACACTAAGCATCAAGCTTGTCTAATGGTTCCTGCCTTTGTATACACTTTTCCTTCTGCCTAAACTGGCCCATTCTGCCACTCTTATAATGGCTTGGCCAAAATCCTATTTAGTCATTAAGACCCAGCTCAGTCGTCTCTTCCTCTTTGAAGCCTTCCTTACTAGTCCACACAGAAAAAATAACTTCAGGCTTTGCCTCTGTGCTACTGCTCTATCCAGTACATTTCTCTATGCCTGCCTGCCTGCCTTTACAACAATATATTGCCTGTAAGTGCTTACATGCCTTCCTCCCTTACACAACGCTGAGCTCTTGAAAAACTGAACCACTCCTATGTAATGTTTGTATTCCCAGAATCTACCTTAATGCCAGGCAAGCCACAGGCACTCAATAAAGGGGTGTTTAAAGGAAAATCATCCCCCCAAATTGAAATAAAAATGGGAAAGCTTAACATTAAATGGTTAACATGGATTTGTAAGTGCAATTTCTCTTTATTTTTCAAAGAGAAAAGAAGGCAGAGAATATGCAAAACAGCTCCCATCACTTTGAAGTGAATAAATGGTTAGGAAAAGAGGCAAAAGATGAAAGATTCTGTAGATCCATTTAAGGAGTGAGAACAATAGAAAACACTGTGAACTTCTCCTAAAGCATCTCTGCAAAAGTGTGCCAACTATACCCTGGAGCGCTAGCCTCCAGACCAAGGGGTATATGAGACTTTATTTCTGTTCCACCCTCTAACAGTCTGCTTAGAAGGCCCACAAAGGTGTCATTAAGAAATGAAATGCCTTCCTGCAGAATTTTCACACAGTCATTACCATCTGATAGCGTTTGATCTTTGAGTCATGATTGAAGTGACCCAGATTCAAACTGGTGGTTATTAATGTCACATTTATTAGTTCTTCCTATTGGTACAGCATTTCATAGTCACTTATGAATCTTCTGGGAAACACACTATGGCTCACTGCTGTGTTCATCTGAACAATTTAAAAACTTAATCTCAGATATAATACAGATAGTATAATGCTTCCTGGGGGGCCTCTTTTAACTTTGGGTGTAGCCTAATTAGAATGTGAACAAGACCTGACGTCCTAAGAATTTGCTGAAAAGTGTATGATTTAATTAATTACAATGCTACTAAAAGGAACATCCAGGCCAGTAGGTATGGTGACATGCCAACATGTGTTATCAAAGATTAATATAGGAAGAGTTTCACTAATTACTGCATATTTATACCAGCATTTATCTGGGGAGTTTGGAAGATAAGAAAGTTATTACAGTTATTGAAAATATTAGAATGGACCAGGTGTCGTGGCTCACGCCTGTAATCCCAGCACTTTGGGAGGCTGAGGTGTGCAGATCACTAGGCCAGGAGTTCGAGACCAGCCTGACCAACAAGGTGAAACCCTGTCACTACTAAAAATACAAAAAAAGAAAAACAAAACAACAACAAAAAAAACAAATTAGCTGAGTGTGGTGGTGTATGCCTGTAATCCCAGCTACTCGGTAAGCTGAGGCAGGAGAATCACTTGAACCCAAGAGGCGGAGGTTGCAGTGAGCAGAGATCGCGCCACTGCACTCCAGCCTAGGAGACAGAGTGAGACTGTCTCAAAAAAAAAAAAAAAAATTAGGAATGCAATTAAAATGAATGTTAGGTTATTTTTATTTTCCAGCAAACCCTCTCTAAGTCTCCCAAAATCAAATCCAATTTGGTCAATGGGCACGCACATTTTAAACACAATTCTAATCACAGTGCAGTGATACAAGTGAACATGCTAGTTTGAGGACTACTTTAAAAATTTTCCACATTTCCCAGGTATAAACATAATTATGCCACTAGTGTAATAACATTAGATTAATAATTTGCTCTTTAATATCACCAAATTTTTTTTTTTTTTTTTTTAGCTGTCACATTGAACTCTAAGGTAACCTATTAAACCAGACTTTTGGTCAGGGGAAGTGTATATTCTCTTAGGTTTTTAAAACATAGCTATTGTTGAATTTTAACTGGCCACACTGCATAATAAATAAAGCTGTAAGTTGCACCTGGCTCGTATGAATACTTTTGAGTAGACTGTTAAAAAAAATTCCCGTTTGGGATTCAGGTAGCGAGAATGATGAGACTAGTAATGACACCACCAGCTCACATTTGCTGTTTATTATCTATCCCCCCGAAGTTATGACCTCCCTATTTTTAGAGTCAGGTACATTTTGAGCTTAAAAAATCACCAGGCCCTCCTCACTTTACAATTGAGGAAACTGAGGCACAGAGTGGGTAAGAAGTCCAGAAAATTATGTGACTCATCCAAGATCACATGCATGTTATTAGTGGGAGATGCAATAATTATCTAAAAGCATCTAATATAGAACAAACACAAGCACCACAATATTTATGAAACAATAAAACATCATCAAACAATTTTGGTAAGCTACAAGTGCTTGCTTACTTTCCCTTCCTAATTTTTTTTCTTTCTAAAAATTTAACTGCAAACAGTCCTTTATTTAGGAACTGCCAAACTGAAGCTCCTTAGGAAGCTGCATTTTGAACTAAAAGGCAGTTTCCTCATCAGTACACTGGGATAACCTTGGTTAGACCTGCACACAAAGATGCAAGGAAGATAAATGAGATAAATCTGAAAGCGTTTTATGATTTATGATTTAATTACCCTCTAATACTTTGGAGGTATTAGTCTTATTATAGTAAAGAACCCCCAAGTTAAAACATGGTAATTTCTTTATAAATAAGTTGTCTCAGATTTTTAATAGGAAAACTGACTTACTGCCAATTTAGCTCTGGAAATTGAGACATTAAAATAATAATTTCAAGCAACTAGGTTTCCTAGCAAGCTGGTTGAAATCACTTTGAGGATTAGCTTTTCACTCCTGGAATTTAAATCAGGAGATTTTTTGAGTGAAAGTCTGTCATCCATGTTTTAACGTACATGGCAACACCACAAGCCTCTCTGAAGATTCTACCCCTATTTTTTAAGGTTACAGAGTGGCATAGGTGTATTATGAAGAAGGAAGTCACATAGCTTCCTTGTTGCAAATATTCAATCTTCTATTAATATAGCATCCCTTTGCTAGATAATTATATTTTATTGATCATGTGGGGTGTGGAAAAGGAAGGAGGGCTATTTGACCAGCATCTTTTCTCCTCTTCTACCATGTTCCTCTGGCTTTATTTAGATAAAAGAGTAAACAGCTGAGAAACTACACTTCAGCTAGGGAGAAAAAAATAATAAAACCACAAAATTCTCCAAATAAAATATCTGTCTCCTTTCTACAAATTTTAGGTAAAAACAGAATAGTGGCTACCATTTGTCTTTATTTTATTTTATTTTTGAGATGGAGTTTCACTCTTGTTGCCAAAGCTGGAGTGAAATGGCGAGATCTAGGCTCGTGGCAACCTCTGCCTCCCGGATTCAAGCGATTCTCCTACCTCAGCCTCCAGGGTAGCTGGGATTACAGGCACATGCCACCATGCCTGGCTAATTTTTTGTATTTTCAGTAGAAACCGGGTTTCACCATGTTAGCCAGGCTGGTCTTGAACTCCTGACCTCAGGTGATCCACCTGCCTCAGCCTCCCAAAGTGCTGGGATTATAGGCATGAGCCATTGCTCCTGGCCTTGTCTCTATTTTATATACAACATTAAAATGGCAGTAGACGAAACAGTACAGAGGCAACTTCAGGAAACAGGTAGCTATCACAATAAATATCTACCAGTGCTGTGAAAAAAGTACAGCAGCTTAAGAGGACTGAGGGGTGCTGGATGGTGACTCAGAAAAAGCAGGGATGCTGCTGTTTTTTACAGGGTGACCAGGGAAGTCTCTCTGAAATCAGATGACTTTTGAGCAGAGACCTGAAAGGACAGAGTGAGCTGTGATCTCATATGTCTTTTTAAAAAAATATTAAAGTTCATTACAAACAAGGAGATTTGCTGTGAAACTTCAGGAAAGTTAAATCTGCAAATATTAAGGCTTTACACCATACTTTGAACAGTTCTTAATTTATTTCAAATGATCCTTGAACTGTTTAGCTACAGTTAAGTATTTTTCCTAAAATGCCTCACAGTAGTTCTTCACATAATAACTAAAAGACAGTTTTCCAGTTATATGTGCAAACAACCCAGGTAGATAATTTGGGTAGAATTTTCCATTCTGAGACCCTGATTATTTGATTTGGCAAGGGGCATACGGTAGAAAGAAGTTACTGCTAAAGCTAGCTGATTTTGCCACTGGCCATGTCTATAGTGTAAAAGCTCAAAGGAAATTGGATAGTTAGCCAGATTTCAGAATGGTGAGTTTTAAAGTTCTTCTTCTTCTTTTTTTTTTTTTTTTCACAAATAAGACATTTTATTTGCCACTATTGTAAGTCTGAACTTTAAACAGATTCTTGGACTGGTGGTTCATATCCATCAGCTCATTCAACTTTAGCAATGTCTCGTCCCCAGTGGCTTTTCCAGAACTACTGCCTTCAGCATGAAGCGCCATGAGTTTTCCCAACTCAAACTTGGGCTTCTTCAGCATTTTTACTTTTCTAATAAAGACATGATGGAGAGGATACATAGATTGGCAAGCCTTTTCTATGTCTTTTCCAATGCTGTCTGGAATCAATTTATTTACCACTTCTTTCAAGTCGTTTGTCTGCACCTCTCGGGTCATGATTTCCATCATCTTCATCTGGATTTGGTGGACCTGTTGGTGCTGAGCATAAGAGGTCTTCCGTATCTGATTGTTGCATTTTTTAGTAAAACCAACACAGAACAGTTGAAGCAAGTAACCATCGGTAGCCTTGACATCAACATGAGCTTCAGTCATTGTCTGCCATTTTTTGACCACATAGTTTGCCACGGGTAACATCCATGCTGTGGAAGTTAGTCAGGCAGTTTTTGCCCCGAACATCTTGGGTAATCAGCTTGAATTTCCTAAATGCAACTTCATCATTCTGCAAATCAGAAAGACTAACTTTAAACACTCGACCCTTGAGGCCATCAGAGGCAATTTTGGTTCCTTGGGTCCTGGTGACTAGCATCTTTCCAATATTTCCCATATTGAACATAGCGGGTGCTTTCACATCATACCAATCTTTCTTAGAAAATGGATCAACCACTTTCTTCTTGGCTCCCTTTTTGCCGCCTTTCGTAAGGCGCTTGTTCTTGCCAACCGCCATGATGCTGCTGAGAGAGCCAAAAGGGCAGACGTGGAAGTTGCACAAGAATTTAGGCCTAAAGTTCTTCTTTTAATTAAAAAACAAACAAAACAACAAAAACATCTTCCAAAATGGCAACCAACAACAACAAATCAAGGAAAGTAGGTATCATATGTCTTCTTTATTATTACTATTATTATTATTATATGAGATGGAGTCTTGTTCTGTTGCTCAGGCTGGAGTGCAATAGCGCCATCTCACCTCACTGCAACCTCTACCTCCTGGGTTCAAGCGATTCTCCTGCCTCAGCCTCCCAAGTAGCTGGGGCTATCAGTACATGCCACCACTCCTACTAATTTTGTATTTTTAGTAGAGACGGGGTTTCACCACGTTGACCAGCCTGGCCTCGAACTCCTAAACTCAGGTGATGTGCCTGCCTTGGCCTCCCAAAGTGCTAGGATTACAGGCATGAGTCACCATACCTGATCCCAGATATGTTTTAAAACCTTTACAGTGATTTGGCCAGATTATATTTCTTAAATTGACATGGAAAATTGAAATTTATTCATTCAGCAAATATGGATGCTCGAAAAGTGAGGAAACACAGGATCAATTTATTTTTCAACAGTATGTTAATTATACTTTTGAATAATATGCTCAACATCTTTTTCTGTCAACTTCCAGCTATGTCTCCAGTTGAAGTACTTCCAAATGTAAAGCAATGAGATCAGTTGTTAACCTGGAGAAAAATATAATAAATGTACCATGGAGTATGCCTAAAGTCTGGAAACTGAAGGAATATAATGTATTTATTATGTTTTTTTTTTCAGATAAACAATTATGCTTATTGATTTAAATTTGGAGATACTTTGTGTGAGAGGCATTTAGAAGTTGACAAAATATATATTGAGGATATTACCTGTAAACATAACAGTATATATATTTTAAAGTTTCTTGACTTCTTGGTCTCCCTGTATTTGTCAAGTGTCTACTATGCACCAGGCACTGTGTTAGCATGGGGTATGCAATGGTGAACACACATGGTTCCTTGTGATTAGCGTCTACTCACAGGCAGAGAACACAGATGTTCATTTCCAGGCTAAAATGACATCTATAATATTTTGACAGCAAAATACCAATGACTACTTTTAAGGAATAAAAGCAGTCATTAAGAGGGAATGAATGAACAAAAGAGGAAGGAAGGAAGGAAGGAAAAGAAGGAGGGAGGGAGAGAAGGAAGGAAGGAATGATGGAAGGAGGCAGAAAGGGAGGGAGAGGTGAGGAAGGGAGGGAAAGGAAAAGGAAAGAAAAAACAAGAAAGGCAGGCAGGCAGATAATTCAGCCTAGTAGGATTAGAAACACAGTTTTGAGTGAGAAGGATACCTTAGACATCTTCTAATTTAATGGCTCAATAGCAGTTGTGCATTGGAATCACCTGAGGAGCTTGTTCAAGCTAAAAGTGCAAGACTGCACCCAAAACCCACTGTATTAAAATCAGTGTATTTGTATTTTGAAAGGCACCATAGATGTATGTGATTCAATCCTTTGATTAATATGCACTGATCTAGTCTAATTCTCTCATTTTATATATGAAGAAACTGAAGCCCAGAGAGGCTGAGAGACTGGCCCAAAATCACACAGTGATTGTACTAGTCTGAGTTTTCTGGTTTTAATTCAAAAAAACTGTTAAAAAGAAAACGGACCTTTTCTGTACTATTATAGCACTTCCCTCCGCTACTGTCTATGTTGGGATCTCTACTTGAGAAAAGACAGGATAAATGGACAAAGCAGTTCATTAAAAGTTATGGAACGAGGCCAGGCGCAGTGGCTCACGCCTGTAATCTCAGCACTTTGGGAGGCCAAGACGAGTGGATCACTTGAGGTCAGGAGTTCAAGACCAGTCTGGCCAACATGGTAAAACCCCAGCTCCACTAAAAATACAAAAATTAGCCAGGCGTGGTGGTGTGTGCCTGCAATCCCAGCTACTTGGGAGGCTCAGGCAGGAGAATCTCTTGAACCCAGGAGACAGAGGTTGCAGTGAGCCGAGATCGTGTAACTGCACTCCAGCCTGGGCAATAGGGGGAGACTCCATCTAAAAAAAAAAAAAAGTTATGAAACAAAAGCAAAGAAGTCAGTATCTACAGGCAGCACAAACAGTAACAAAAAAAGACCCATCATATACTGTCATAACCTGGTTGCTTACCGCCTAAACAGTCAAATCAGGCTAGTTTAAAACATTCTCACAGAAAAATCATAATTCCTATCAGTTTCTCATTTCAGCACTGCAATGAATAATAATTTTGGTTTCCATGGGTAAGGAGGGGGAGGAAAACAAGAGTGATTTTTCTGATTTATTCCTTAAAATTCAGAAGGTTAAAAAAAATATGTTCCCAGTACCTCAATATGGAGAAAGCCTGGTCTGCTTTTAACACTTTTGGCAGTACTTGAGGACACGTTTTTGGCTATTAGCCTGCCAAGCTGTTTAAGCTTATAGAAGGCCCACAAAGGGAACTTGTATGATTAAGTTAGTTAAACACAAACATCTTCTCTGTATATTTTATTCCCTCCTTTCACATTCACATGAAACATAAAAGGCTAAAGCAATTCAGAACTAGGTGAGGGGGGCAAGTTATTTATCACTTCAGCTCCTTTCTCAAGGCTTGTGTAAATAAGAACTGGAGCAACTCAATGAAATTATTCATATGATCCTTGCAGTGAACAAAGCTCAGCATCAGAAAGAAGTTCAAAATTCCTACGAAGCATATGTATTCTCTTACAAGAAACATCTGTGATTCTCTAGTGCACTTCAGACCTAACTTTATCTCTTTCTAAAAATTATGTAACATGCAAGCACTTCAAGCACTGAACATACTTATTAATTACATAGTCACAGAAGAATGTAAAATGTCATCTTTTTTTGATGTACATTATAACACGTATTTCAACATTAGAACACTAAGCAGTCTTATATAAAATCTAACATTCTCTAAATGATTTGGAAGAGATATTTCAAAGCAAAACAAAATTCCATGCAACATAGCGCAAGCTTGTCCAACCCACGGCCCGAGGGCCACATGCCACCCAGGATGGCTTTGAATGCGGCCCAACACAAATTTGTAAACTTTCTTAAAACATTACAAGATTTTTTTTGTGTGATTTCTTTTTTTTTTTGTTTAGCTCATCAGCCATTGTTAGTATTTTAGTGTATTTTACGTGTGGCCCAAGACAATTCTTCTGCCAATGTGGCCCACAGAAGCCAAAAGATTGAACACCCTTTTCCAGATTCCAAATCAGGAACTTAGATTATTCACACATGTAAATAGGATAGTTGGAAATATCAATTATAGTTAATAAGTTATAAGTTTCATCAGAAAATTGCCATAATATTTGCTTATCAGTTAGATAAACCAAAGAAGTACAAATGCCCTTGGTGAAAGTATACATGGCTTACAGCAGTTTACTATTATTAGATTGAAACTGTGTGTCTGTGTGTGTGTACACAGAAGGCAGCATGCTAACTGGGGCAGAGGAGCTGGCCAATATAGAAAAAGGTTTTCATAGACTTTCTATTTCAACCATAGTTACTGTGGGTTTTGTCTCTATAGCAATGGGCCTGGGTAAGGTGGATGTGTCTGGCAAGCTAGGGTGCTAGGCTGGTAAAGTAACGTAAACCTCATTTTACCTCGAGTGGAGCAATGTTCCTCCAAGAAGTTTTGCTTAATGGAAAGACAATTTCCAAGGATAAAGTGGACTTAAGGGAAAACTCTAAGCATCGTTTGGTGGGCACTTCTTCACAGTACAATACTATGCTAAGTTTAACCTCACACCTTCTCCTAGATTTCATCAAAGGCCTCCAATAGCATTAGTTACTGGTAGTACTTTGGATTTGGGCAGTCACCTAACCTCCAGGATCTCAATCATCCCTAGCAGCATGGGCTAATTTCAGCTGTCTCTACAGGGGCTACATAAAACATGGCATTTACAAATTTGGATTATACAGTACTATTTATTACACGATGGAAGATTTCCAAAAACGCCAGAAGAGATGTTGGCATTTATGCAAGTCAATTACTGTTTGACCCAAAGACGCACTATATTCTATAGGATGTTTTTGCCAGGATTGAAAGAGCCTATGTGAAAACACCTTAATTAGGACCATCTTAGCACCTCACCTACTGGATACCCTCTAGCTCTAGGTGTTATGTTTCAGTGGGCCAAAATTGTCCTGGAAACAGAACTCCCCAGTTCATTACCCGTCCATTCACTCCAAGTCCTGAGAGTGTATATTTTCTTATTTTCAGATCTAATAAGTCAAATATATCTGGTAGCTATTAAAAGATTTAAACCACCAGTTTTAAAAGGTTTTAAAAAAGGGTTCAGTGTTCAGAGATTTCCAGCTCACAGAGGAGGCAAATTTGGAGAGTTTACTTCCTATAAAATCGTGAAATTATATGCTGATTCCCCTTTATCCCTCGTTTTAAGAATATTCTTATTGAGATCCCTCTACCTTTTTAATGTTCTTTTATAACACTTCTTCACAGACCCACAAAAAGAAAACTACAGGAATGTAAAAAACAAAAATATACCAAATGGCCTCCAATGACCTAAAAAGATAATTATATTGATATGTTCCTAAAGAGGGAGAATGGCAAACTTGAAAACAT
Source organism: Sapajus apella (assembly GCF_009761245.1). Taxonomy (NCBI): domain Eukaryota; kingdom Metazoa; phylum Chordata; class Mammalia; order Primates; family Cebidae; genus Sapajus; species Sapajus apella. The sequence continues at coordinate 6,638,968 of NW_022437006.1, forward strand.
TAGCTACTTACAATATGCTATAAGATAACCTTGTCCCCTTTACTTCTTTGGGGAAATCCAAGCTCCTATACAATGTTTCTTTAAAATTCCTTTATTAAAAAAGTTTGTTGTGCTTGCTCAACAAGAAGCTATCCTAGAAAACTAGGGCCAATATTATATCACATTAAGTGGTGGCTACTTTATATTAGACTTTTTTTTTTTTAAAGGCAACAAAAATGGGGGGAAAGGTTGTTATAAAAAAAAATCACAGGAAACCAAATAGCCTTTATTTAAATTAAAAGCAATCACAGCCTGATTCTTGGAACACACTTGGAAATGCTTTTTGGCATGCAGCTGCTACATGCCGCCAATATTGTGTGTAATTGGAAACATTTCAAACAGAATTGTTACCAAAGTCAAAGACCATAATTGCAAGCCAGGGGATCTGTGCCTCAGATAAAAGAAGGGCAGCTGAGTGAGAGTGCTCAGCATGGAGGAGTCTACTTACAGGTCTGCACTCACTGCAATATTTTCATTGTATTACTGACAGATCTTTCTTCCAGAGACCCAATGAGAAAAGGAGGACATAGAGGAAGCACACGCAAAGCAGAAGCTGGTGGGTGCTATAAATCAGCAGCTGGGACAAAACTCTTAGAAAGGAGTCCATGACTTCAGTACCACAACAACTGAAATAACACAGCCCTAAGTTTTTTTCTGAAGTGTAATCCACTAGAAATGAAAGGCATCTCTCCCAAGAGTTTACCCCAAATCTACCAGTGAGAAAAATGCAACTTCTGTTGAATTGGTTAGTTGAGTTTAAGGCTCACTTAGGATCAAACTCAGAGGAGAAGAAAGTTAAGTAAAGGCAAATGATAGCTGCTTGCTAGTTTCAGTTATAAGTTTTAAAAAGTTTACATTGGCTTCTGCCTGGCTGACATTTTTACTTTTATTTTATATGTAAAATCTCTCTTTATAGGAGAATGAGGCTGGAAAGGTTTAATCAGTTCAGGCTGAGCAATCATTCTTGTTTCTGGAGAGGTCCTTTCAAAAGTAACCAAAATGCATTTAGAGTTTAGCCTAAACAAGCACATAAAACAGAGACATAGGAAGAATTATTACATTCTGAGAGGTTTGATCACCCTCCCCAGCCCCCACAACTGGAAATAGTCAATGCCAGTGGACGAGGGGCTCAGGAGTGGTTCTTGGAAAAATTGTGTCATTCTGGCATACAGAAAAGTGATCTGATTATCCTATCATATCTCTGCGCCAGAAGTGTCATGACATCAGCATGCTCCAACCTGTGAAGCATGTCTCGTTCACCATACCTGCTTCAGAAGAGAGGGGAAGGTGGGCAACAGCGGCTTACTCAGATTCCTCATGCAATTTTAGGCCAGGCTATTTTCACTGCTCCAGAATGTTCATTCATCAACACGTAGGTAATTAACCTCCACTTCAGTTCAGCATGACCATAAACAAGGAGGTGCTGTTACCAGTTACTGGGGCAGATGAGGCACTACACTTCTGTGTGTCCAGAGATGGGGAAATCAGAGGCTTGGGGCTGCTGCAGATTCCTCAATGCCATCTAGGTCCTTGGCACTGTGTTCTGGAGCGCTGGCTCCATAAGCTGCATGAGATTTCGAGGAACTACGACATGCAGGACTTAGTGCCCAGATTATTGTACTTCCCTCTCTCAACTTGTTTGCTCACATCAACCTTCTAAAGATATTTATATGCAATCTGGTAATCCTTTCTTCTGTGACCAGAAGAAAAAGAAGTAATGGTCCCTTAAAACACCAACCGAGCAATCAAGCAACCCAGAAACGAAACCCTTTCACTTTCCCAACTCCTTCTCTTTATTTGGAATAATTATATATAGATTTAAACAGTTTTAGTATTCTTTCACTAATAAGGGTTAAACAGTTGATATTATTTTACATAACATGGAGATGAAAGAGACAACTATTTTTCCAATCCTAGTCAAGTGATATTTTTAATATTTCTATGCACATGTAAGAATCACTTTGATTTTTTAAATTACCTTTTTTCCCCCCTACAGAGAGAGGGTTTCACAGTGTTGCCTGGGCTGAACTTGAACTCTTGGGCTCAAGTGATCCTCCCCAGTAGCTGGGGCTATAGAACCAAGCACCACAGCATGTAGCTTTCATGTCTTTGTTTAAAAGAAAACATTTGCTCTTTATAAACTACTTTAACCAGCAAATTAACTGCAGTAACTAGAATACAAGTAGTGATCATCTTTACTGAAAATGGGTTCCCATAATATTAGATAACCCAAAATATAGGTATAGGCCATTAAAAGAGTTACTTAATTACTAGAAAATGCAATGTAAAGGTTCTTGTTCCATTTCATGAGTATTATAGATAATCACTCATAACACTCAAATCTTTGTATTTTGCTTTCAAGTAATTATAAGAGATTTTAGAGAAATTATGATGCAACTTTTAAAACTTATATTTCAGCTTACTCTTTAAAAGCCTCAATCAAACTACAAATTTTAACTTTTTTTTGGTCTTTTAGGAATTATCATAGGAGAGAATATTAGGAACAACTAGATTTTTACCTACATCTAACTCTAAAGTTAAGAGTTCAGCTATTAACCCTACAGGGGATCTTTTTTTTCTCCCTAGCTAATATTAGATTTTATTTGGGTGACTCAAGCTGACTTATTATACCACCCCCCACCATGGACAAATAGTAGCTCCATGGACCTTGGTTATAAAAACATAATAAGCTTTTTAAGCTTCACTGGTGTTACTGGCAGAACTGATTGAATCTGTCACTTTAGTAAAATATATCACTTTTCTTTTTAAAACCCATGAACCAACAGGCTCATTCAGTGATAACTTGCCAATTAGTACCAAATTAAAGATGGAAAAATTAATTTACTAAGCCCATTCAGTTGCATCAATATGTCTACCTCTAGAAGCCATCCAGTTTTTCCTTCCTTCTTCCCTCTCTCTCTCCATGCCTCCCTCTTTTCCTTCCTTCCTTCTTTTGAGGCTTATTTATAAGAAAGAATCATACTACATTAGCCATGACTTAATAAACTTGGAGATCTTCAAGTTCATCAGCAAGTGTGCAAATCCTTAACTGTGGGTAACATCCATTTATTTGTAAGCACCTTTCAGTTTTAATATGTAGAGCACATGCATTGTTAACCTCTAAATCCTTTGTATAAACATTTCTGGAAGAGCTTGTAAAATATCTCCTGCGTTTCCTGACTCACCAGTTGATGGCATTTAGAAGCCCTCTGGTACCAGCAGGTGCTGTATTTTGCTTTCTTCAGGCTCCAGCTGGGCTACAATGACAGATTCCTGTCCCAGGCCAAGCCTAGCCACCAAGGCTAGGACCACATTGGAGGCAAACTGAACCAGGCTCCACCAGACAGCAAGATGAATGGCTGCTATTTAAGTTTAAAATCCCCTGGTGGGAGTAAATATTGTTCCAGAGAAAAGGCTTGACAAATATTGCGTCATCCTTACAGAGCTGTCTTGATTAAAGCAGAATCTTTGGATTAAGTTGATGCTTAATTCAAAATGTATCTATCTTGCTGTCATGGGATTTTTTTTTTCCTTTCTAGAGTCTGAAAACAGGCATAATGTTGGGGATGGTCAAATAAGGCTGCCGGCTCCCAAGGGGCTAGAGTCCACTCCTGATAATAGAAGGCGGCTGAACACTGACACTTCACTGAGGATAATGGAGACAGCAAAGGCTTAGTGGGAAAGGGCCAGTTGTCACCTAAGTGACAGGCAACAGCTGAGCTCACACATCTGGAGCCAGACTACAGCAAACATTAGCGACCCTCACCCGTCTACACCTTGGGCCTGTCTGAAAAGACAGATGGAAGTTCCTTTTACTCCAAAAGTACGTTAAAAAAATGTCTGATGGTGAACCACGTCAATTATATAACATCAACTGCAGGCACAGCCTTCCAAAGTACTGATTAAAACGAGGCAGTAGACCACACTGTATGTATGAACAGATAGATACAAGATACGGTTTCATTGATTTGTCATTCATAACATTTATCCTCAAAGACACATACACATGCATCCATTTTATAGCACAAATGCATGTGAACTCTGCAGGAGAGGCAGATTTTTACGTGCTTGTTGTTGTTGGTGGTGGAGGTGGTGGTTTTGTTTTTTTTCCTTTAGACTGGTTCCTGTGGTGTATTCGCCTAGCTCATGGCCTTAGTTCTGCCGCTGATACCCTTTTAAAAATCAGCAACCAAACGTGTTGGGCTTGTGGTCCTGAACCCTCCTTAGGCAAGCTGGAACTCAGCATGATGCCAGTCGTCCTCCCTCCCCCCCAGCCCCCAACCTCATTCTTCAGGCTCCTGAAGACAATCTGTGAACAATTTTCCCAAAGTCCCAAGAATAACACAGCACTGCCAATAGTCACTGGCGATGCCGTTTGTTTTTCTTAGAGGGCAATGAAAATTTAACAGCATTCTGCTGCATCCTATGTCTCACTCCTAATAATTATTAACATGCCTAGTTTCTTCAACTTTTTCTGCCTCAAGAGAGGAAGACGCTCCCATTTTTTCCTATATCCTTGCTACATTCAGAAAACACCATCGCGGGGCAGGGGTGTGGGGGAGAGTGGTGGGAGTTGATGCGCCCCTGCCAAAACCCCCCAGGCCCTCTACCCAGCTCGAGAGGGGAGAATTGGGACCCTCCCTTCGGACGCCAGTAGGTGACAGGCGATCCTAAGCCGCAGGGACTTAGCCTGCGTACCCTCGCCTCCCGGCGCCCCGCATCGCCCCGACCCCCTGGCCACAGGAGCGGTTTCCACTCCGGAGAGAACCAAGGGAAGAGTTGGTTGTGATGCAGCAAACAGGAGTCCTGCGGGGAGCGTGTGTGAAGCCCTCTCCATGCTGCAGCGAGTATCAGCTTTCCCTGTCGACACAGCCCAACACACTGATTACGCCCTTCTCCCCGATTTTCTGCGACACCGACCCAGTCTGGGTGTCACAGACCCCGGCGGTGCCAGCGAAGGCGCCTGGCCCTGCCCCTGCGGCGCTCGGCCCCCACCACCACGCCGCAGCCCTCTCTGCGGAACCCGCCGGGATCCGGGCTGCCACTCACCTCGCGCGAGGGAGATGGAACTCAGCTGCACTGTCCTCGGCGCCGCGCGGGGCTGCGGGCTGCAGGCTGCGGGCTGCGGTCCGTGGCGTCAGGGGTGGGCGAGGGTGGGCAGCGCACGAACCATCCAGAGCCCGGAAAGTCTCCGTGCCGGCCGCGGCGCGTCTCGGGGAAGTCAGCGCAGGCGGCGCGAGGCTGGCATGTTCCGGGAGCGCTGTCAGGCGGCGGCGGCCGCGGGAGGCGGCGCTGGCAGCGGGGCTGCAGGAGGAGTGCGCTCAGGCTCCGGAGCCGCGCGCCGCGGCGCCGCGGCGCACCCCGCCCTCGGCTGCCGGGCCCTGCACGAGCGAAAACGCGGAGCGCGGACTCCGCGGCGGGATCGAGGCCGCTGAGCGCGCGCCCACGCGTACCCCAGCGCGGCCCCGGAAAGCGAGGTCGGGCCCAGCACGGGCCGGAGCGGCAAGGGGCTGCTAGCAGGGCTGGGACCCGCTCCGTGCGCAGCCGGTGGGACAGAGCAGCAGGCTGGTGATGCGAGGGGGAAGTTCACCCGGGCGCGGCCCAGATTCGCAAGTGCGGATCCCTCGGAGCCTCTGCCCCGCCCCCGATTTTATGCCTCCCCCCACCCCCCAACAATCCTGATGGACTGAAAGACAGGAAGAGTGAAGGGGTGGGGGAAAACAAACCCAATTTCCTCTGATCAAACGATTTGGAGGGGTACCTATTTGAGTTCCTTGTTCTCCGGGGTGTGTGTGAAGGGGGCAGTTAATTAAACGCTTAGATTCCTTACGGCGCGCCTCGCCGCGCAGAGGACCGGTTTGGATTCGATCCTATCTCGTGTAATCCCGCAGGCTGGTGTGAGTCTTTGCCCCGGAACCGGAGGAGTGATCTTTCAGAGCAAGTGGCCAAGGTTCAGCCTCTAGTCCGTTCCCTTCCCCGCCTCGACGGCGCTGGTCGTCTCCCTGAAAACTCAGTGTGGGGGTCGTGCCCGCGAGAACCTCAGCCCACCGCAATGTCCGGAGCCTGACCCAAGCGAGCGTGGGCGCACTTAAAACCTGGTTCAATGCATCGATCCGATAACGGTGACAATTTTTCACTGGCTAAACTACTCTCCGCGTTTTCAGTCTGCTCAGTTCCCAGAGCTGGCCTCTCAGGCGCACTCACCCACGTTGAACTGATGCTCAGCGTGTCTGAAAGTTTTGCCCTGACATTTGTGTCACACTAAACCTTGGAACCCCCCACTCTCTCCAGTTCCGGATCGGTGGAGTCTCACCGTGTGGGTACTATTTCCCCGGGCTGCCGAGGACAGACACAGGCGGCAGCTGGTAACCCGAACTTGACAGGTGCCTCTGCAAAGCCAGGACTTCCTTGACTGCTTTATCCCCTCTGCAACGCTCTAGGATACTGTATCATCTTCCAGGAAGATGAGGATGTGTGTGGGGGGAGTGTGGACAGAGGTGTTGACTGATGCCATTTTTATCCCTTTAAGAAAAATCAAAACTGCCAGTCTCAGAATTTTTCAGAACACCAAGTCTCTTCGATTTTCGTTGGGAATAAAGCAAAGGAATACTCAGCAAAAACGGAGCCGATGAAAAAGAGGATGTAAGGAAATAAAAGCAAACGGAGGAGGAAACGGTCTAAATGTAGGAAAATAGCCTCTGCGCTGTGCTCTGTAATTCTGCCTCAGATCTCCCCACGCTGTGGATACTTTCTCCTCTCTAGGTACCCAGGCAGAGTTCCTGAGCACAGGTCACTCAGGAAACAAGGCTGTTGCTTTTGAAATAATTCCACTTGCTAGTGGTATTATTATTATTATTTTTTAGACAGAGCTTTGTTCTTGTCGCCTAGGCTGGAGTGCACTGGCACCATCTCCGCTGGCTGCAACCTCTTCCCGCTGGATTCAAGCGATTCTCCTGCCTCAGATTCCCGAGAGTTGGGATTACAGGCACCTGCCACCATACCCAGTTAATTTTTGTATTTTTAGTAGAGATGGGGTTTCACCATGTTGGCCAGGTTGGCCTCAAACTCCTGACCTCAGGTGATCCACCTGCCTCGGCGTCCCAAAGTGCTGGGATTACAGGCCTGAGCCACCATGCCAGGCTGCTAGTGGTATTTGTAATTGAGAGAATCTGGGAAAGAGTAAACCAGGCTGTCTTGCCCCTCAGCATTTTACTGGAGTTGGCCTTTGAAGTTGTCTGTTGGATCCAATGCAAAGGTGAATCCTTGGCCTTCAACCGGGACTCTCATAAAATTAACTTTGGCTAGTGCATGTGATGGTGTGAGATCAGAACAGTCTGATTTCAAATTTCAGCCCCACCACTTACCAAATGTAACCTGGGCTAATGTAGTTAACCTCCCTTAGGCTTAGTTTCTCATTTGTAAGTGAGGGTAATAATACTCAGCTCAGGCCGGGCACGGTGGCTCAAGCCTGTAATCCCAGCACTTTGGGAGGCCGAGGTGGGTGGATAATGAGGTCAAGAGAAGGAGACCATCCTGGTCAACACGGTGAAACCCCATCTCTACTAAAAAAAAATACAAAAAATTAGCTGAGCATGGTGGCGCGTGCCTGTAATCCCAGCTACTCGGGAGGCTGAGGCAGGAGAATTGCCTGAACCCAGGAGGCAGAGGTTGCGGTGAGCCGAGATCACGCCATTGCACTCCAGCCTGGGTAATAAGAGCTAAACTCCGTCCCCAAAAAAGAAAAAAAATACTCAGCTCGGAGAAACATTGGGAAGATTGAATGCTGCAGGAAAGACTCAATCAGTGGAACGTTTGTATAATGTTATTGTATAAGGTACTTTCTCACAAGCACCCTTCTCTATAGCAGCCTCCATGCAAACTCCCACAAGTTAGAAAAGAACTATTTTTTATTTTATCTGAAACAGCATTCTTCATTGTGAACTATTGAGTTGCTCCTGGGTCTCTTTTTCTTTTTTCTGAGTCTCTTTTATTAACGGTATTATTTTCTTTGTCTTTACAAAGCATCATGATGTCCTACCTTTTGTAAGAATTCAGTTCACTTAGGGAATGTCTACTTTTCTTTTTTGAGACAGCCTTGCTCTGTCACCTAGACTAGAGTGCTGTGGTGATCACGGCTCACTTTAGTCTCATACGCCTGGGCTCAAGTGATCCTCCTGCCTTAGCCTCCTGAGTAGCTGAGACTACAAGCATGCACTACTGCACCTGGCTAAGTTACCATTTTATTTTATTATTTTATGAGATGGAGTATTGCTCTTTACCCAGGCTGGAGTGAAGTGGCACAATCTTGGCTCACTGCAAACTCTGGCCCCTGGATTCAAGCAATTCTCCTGCCTCAGCCTCCCCAGTAGCTGGGATTGCAGGTGCCCACCACCACGCCCAGCTAGTTTTTGTATTTTTAGTACAGATGGAGTTTTGCCATGTTGGCCAGGCTGGTCTTGAATTCCTGACTTCAGATGATCCACCCGCCTCAGCCTCCCAAAGAGCCAGAATTACAGGTGTGAGCCACCGAGCCCAACTGTAACTTCTTTTAAAAAATAACACTCTTATGTGTTGAATTGTGTCCTCCAAAACTTCATGTTGAAGTCCATACCTGCAGCATCTCAGAATGCAACCTTATTTGGAGATAAGGTCTTTGCAGAGTTAAGTTAAAATGAGGTCACTAAGGTCAGTCCTAATCCAATTATGACTTTTATCCTTATAAAAAGGGGAAACTTGGGCCGGGCATAGTGACTCATGCCTATAATCCCAGCACTTTGGGAGGCTGAGGTGGGAGAATCACTTAAGCCCAGGAGTTTAAGATGAGCCTGGGCAACACAGGGAGATGTTGTTTCTCCAAAAAAAAAAAAAAACTGAAAAGGAAAGAATTAGGCGTGGTAGTGGCACGGGCACCCACTTATGTTCCCAGCTACTGAAAGGCTGAGGCAGGGCAATCACTTGAGCCCAGGACATCGAGGCTGTGGTGAGTCGTTAAGGTGCCCCTGCACTCTAGCCTGGGCAATACAGTGAGACCCTGTCTCAAAAAGAGGTGGGGAGCAGAGTTTGGAGACAGACATGCACACAGAGAGAACACCATGTAGAGGTGAAGGCAGAGATCAGGGTGACGCTTCTGAAGCCAAGGAACATCATCGATTGCCAGCAAATTACCAGATGCCAGGGGAGAGGCACAGAACAGATTCTTCCTCACAGCTCTCAGAAGGAAGCAACCCTACCCACACCTTGATGTCAGACTTTTCACCTGCACAACTGGAAGACAATAAATTTCAGTTGTTTCAGCCACCCAGTCTGTGGTACTTTATTATGGCAGGCCCAGCAAAGTAGCACAATACCCAACCATGTAATTGTCTGAATGTGTCCTGGCTCACTAAAGAGGATTTTCATATTTAGTTGAAGAATTCACAACAATGTGGGCCACAAGCTTGAGACGTAAACAAGCAGCAATTTGACATGTTGGCAGTCTTTGATTCCCAGGTCTGTTTGATTCCTAGGATTTGCTTGCTTTCTGCTCTCTGTGCCTCTTGTTCATCCACCTCTGGGACTACTTTCTTTGACCTGCAGGCCCAGCCCCACCCAATGTTTGCAGGGTGAATCAGTGTTGACCTTGTAATGATCTGCAAGAGCCTGGCTGTCAGGCATGCTCCTGGCTGAAAAATCCTACCCATGCTCTTCGGGGCTTTCAGGATAGAGTACACACTCCTTGGATTAGTTCTAAAGGTCTTTTATATTTGCACTGTGCCTATCTCTCTGGCTTATTTATTTTTTTACTATACACCCTTGTTTGCTCTACCCATATTAAACTATTTACAGTTCTTCAAAAGCATCAGGCTGGTTTATGCCTCTGTGCTTTGAAAATACCTAGAATGTTACCCACTGATAATTGCCCTCTTTATTAGCTAACTCCTACTTGTCCTTTACAATCAGACTTAAACATCACCTTCTTGGTAATGCATGGATGTGCGTTATTTACTGTTTTGTCTGCCCAGCTTGTTTCTCCCTCTTTGTAATGCCCCCGATTTCCTTTGGGGAACCACCCTCTCCCACTGTCGGTGCACATGGATTAGCTGGAGACTCATCCCTGATGTTGGTGTTAGGATCAGGTGACCCAGACCCAGAAAATTAGAGCCCTGGATCCCCTGACTAAAAGATGAGTTCAGGGATGGGCATGTGACCTAGGTTGGGTACTGGGATTTGTGCATGAGCTTTCAGTGATCCCATAACAACAACTTCAACAAGTATTTATCGATCACTTATGTACCTTCCCACCTCCTTGCTGGGAATTCAACAGTAAACCAAATAGCCAAAGTCTCTACCCTTATGGATTTTACATTCATAGACAGGAGGTATGCTTTGTTCTTCTGTCTTTTAAGCATACTTCCAGGAATACAAAGGTCTAGATTCCAGAAGCTATTTTTGTCACCACATGAAGCCTGAGCATTAAGCAGGCATGAAGGAGGATAGAAGGGAGAGATGGCTAGAGAAAAGGATCTGACGGCATGATTTGAGCTCCTGGATCAAACTCTACCTCAAAACAAGATGCTACTGAATTTTTCAGTTAATTTAATATTTTGTTGTCGTTTAAGCCACTTTGGGGTTTAAGTGACTTACAGATTAAGAAGTACTGTTTGGTACACCCTTCCAACATTTAGAGGCTAATTTAGAGGCTGTTGAACTTTATACTCCTCTATCATTTTATTTATTTGATTAGTTATTCCTTTATTCCAAACAAGATTTATGTCCACTTACTGTTATGTGCCAATAACATATAGCAAATTAGCATAACTTGAAAGTAGGTATGAAAGATGAGACAAATTCATAAAATTCATCCCATGAAGAGGGAGACACAATTTAGTTTTCAGATTTTTAGCAGCCAATGTGACAATGGTTACATAATTCTTACACAGTCGAAAAGGTATCTAAGTTAAAACAATCCTGTTCTTAGGAAAAGCATGACTATTGGTAAATTGAAGAGCAGAAAGAATCACATGTACCCCAGGTCCACATGAAGAAGGCTCTAGAGAATCAATGAACAACATCCTCACAGAGCACTCACAATGCATTTCTTGGGGATGTTTCTCAGAGCACTCATGAATTCAATAAAATTTATTTTTTAGAAGAGCAATTTAATTACTTCATTTTTTCCGGGCATGGTGGCTCACACCTGTGATTCTAGTACATTGGGAGGCTGAGAAGCGTGGATCACCTGAGGTCAGGAATTCCGAGACCAGCCTGGTCAATATGGTGAAACCCCATCTCTACTAAAAATACACAAATTGGCCAGGCATGGTGGTGGGTGCCTGTAATCTCAGCTACTTGGGAGGCTGAGGCAGGAGAATCGCTTGAGCCTGGGAGGTGGAGGTTGCAGTGAGCTGAGATTGCACCATTGCAGTCCAGTCTGAGAGACAGAGTGAGACTCCATCTCAAAAAAAACAAACCACATCATTTTGTAACTGGCACTTTACAGAATATATGACAATTACAATAAGTGAATAGTCTAAAGTGTTTTGGTTTTGCATAGTTAGTGGGGATGGAGGTAGAGTGAGTGAAGACTTCCTGGAAGAAGAGGCATCTAGAAGATGAACTAACTGAGGGTAAGATGTGTACATGTAGGTGTGTGTGCTCACGTGTCCAAGCATTTTGGGCAAAGAGAACATCATGTGTAAAGGTGAGGAGGTGAATGTAAATCAGCTGAATCTAAGGACTTGAAATATGTACAGTCTGGCTGCAGTATGGACTACAAAAGGAGAATCGTGAGGGGGAGCCTTGGATGAGCCTGCAGAGGTGGGCAGAGGCTGAGGCATGTATGAGCTTAAAAGCAGGGACAAGTTTGGTGGGAGAAGATAAGGAGCTCTGTTTGGATGACCAGAGAAAGTAATCTTCAAAACTGACTAAAAGAAGAAGCCAAAGACATAGGAAGGAGTCAGTGAGAAAGTGTTGATGAGTCCAAAGAAGAGGCCCTTCAAGAAGAGGGTACCAGTGCTCTTCTAAGTTTTAAACTGCCCAGAGCAAATGGTGCTCCATGCAGCCCTAGAGTCCCATCACTAAAAAGTTTGAGGGGGGCCCTTAAAGGGTCTGATGGGCGGGCTTTGGGAACCCTGGGAGGATTCAGCAGCTTATAGTAATTCTGTAAAGCAGACCAAGCTGATCTGCACTTCCTTTGGGCAATCCTCCACAAATATGCTTTCACCAGGCTTTTAGGAGTAAGGCCAGCAGTGATCTTGAAATTATAATCCTTGGGCAATACTCAACTATTCTGTCGGTTCATTAAAAAAGGAATTATATATTTTCACAGTCAACTGAGCTGAATCGATAATCTCGTATAAAAACTGAGTTTACTTAGTACATATGCAAAAATTGAAGGCTATTTCCGCTCTTTTCAAAGATGCGTGGAGGGAGGACACTGGGTCAGGGTTCATTCCTTTGTCACAGCAATCTTTATAATCTGTGATTTGCTGCCTTTTCCATTAGTTTGTCCCTTGAAGGCAGAATGCTGCCTAAGTCAATGTTGTGACTCCAGTGCTTGGCACAGTGACTACAACAAAATAGGTGCTCAGTATCCATTGAAAGGTAGATAGATACTGGGACCTTAATGGAGGGCAGGTGGGGAGAAGGGAGTGAGGTGGGGGCAGGTTGGGCTGGCCAGCCCATAGTCTAAGGTGATCCAGCCAAGCCTAGTGTGGTTCACAGTGTGAAGGAGGTCAGGGCCATATATTTGGGCAGTAGAGTCAGCCTTAGGATGGGGAGGCAGTGGGCCAGGTGAAGCAGCAATTAGAGGTTAGGGGCAAAGTCTAACCTCCCAGAAAGAGGAAATGTTAGGTTGTTGGTTCAACCAATGGAGCTAAGGTTCAAGTGTGGCCCAGAGTCCCCGTGGGCAAATTAGGAAGCAATGTGAAATCCAATGGTGTCTACATGTGATGGGGGCATAGCTGTGGCTTGAAGGAGCTCCATAGCAGATACCCAACTTTTGGAAACAAGATAAATTTCAGACCTCCACCGGCAAAACGGAGGGGCTGAGGCTGGAGAAGAGATCGGTGGTTGGTTTATTTTGGTTCTCTGACTCTGGCTTTCTTGTTTATACTTCAAACCCACAATATTGATCTCACATACCTGTGAGTTTGAGAAAAAGAGAGGAAAAGGAGAAATAAGTGTCCTTTTTCTCAAATCTACTAATCTTATTTTATTTCAGATCTTCTTGCTGCAATGTAGACACACTCAAGACTAATTTATTGCCGGGCGCGGTGGCTCTCGCCTGTAATCCCAGCACTTTGGGAGGCCGAGACGGGTGGATCACGAGGTCAAGAGATCGAGACCATCCTGGTCAACATGGTGAAACTCCGTCTCTACTAAAACTACAAAAAATTAGCTGGGCATGGTGGCGCGTGCCTGTAATCCCAGCTACTCAGGAGGCTGAGGCAGGAGAATTGCCTGAACCCAGGAGGCGGAGGTTGCGGTGAGCCGAGATCG